>NC_135266.1:17197026-17517603 GCF_051311805.1 Agelaius phoeniceus
AGTTAGATGAGGCTGAGTTAAGCTGTTAGAGGGAAATACAAACTTCCTTCAAGAGGAAATAGCTAAACAAGAAGAAAAAGGTGGAATTATCAAAATCTAAATGTAAAACTTAACCCCCAACCAAACAAAACCAAACCAGAAAGGAACAAAAAGTATCTGTGAGGAGTAACTTTGTAAAGGCCTAAACCCAAGTATCTCTGCCTACATCAAACACAGGTGCCTGAAGGGCTCAGAATGCAGCTGGTGAAAAAGGTTCTCCCCTCAGACCCACTCTTCACTAGGCAAGTACAGCTCAATGGGTGTGCACATGTCTGCATGTGCATTAGCAGGAGAGACTTGGCACTTGATTGATAAAAGGAAAAAGCCAAAATCCCCAGCTATTAACTGCAACCAAATTTCCCTCTAGCAAAAGCTTGCAAATCTGACCAGTTTTTGTAAAGAACTTAGGAAGACTGGGAAGATCCGAGGAAATAAATAATACCAGATTTGACCTCTGTACCAGCATGCACTGGAAGAAAGGAGGGAAAGAGGTGTTTACACAGCAGCAGAGGCAGCACCTTTGAGGAGACAAGTCTGAGATACAAAGGATACTTTGAAGGACAAGGAGAACAACTAAGACCAGACAGTGTGGTTGGATTTCAAAATACTTGGCACAGCTCTATAAAAGGCTCAGGGCTAGGACCCCTGTTGCTCACTTCTTATACAACGGTATTGGCAAACAAGTTAAATGTTTTTAAATTAACAAAATTAATACTATCTGCAAAGAGTCAGAGAGCACATCAGAGTATGTTGTTGTAGAGCAATTCCAAATGCTACCTAGAAAAAATAGACACAAAGGAAAACTGAACTCAAAACCAGCTCCAAAACAAAACCCAGTTTAGGGAAGTTGCCAAATGTTAGAGTATATACCAAAAAAGGCAAACAGAACACTTTTCAGTATTAGGAAACTGGGAGGGAGTGTACATAGGAACAAATCACCCCACAGAGTATGACAGAATGTGGAGCACTTGATGAACTTACTAGGAAACCCTTATTTTTTAGCATAAATTCCCACATTTTTTACAGTGCACCCAACTGAACTACGATGGGTAAATTTTTGGAGAGAGAAGGCATGAGCAGAATTAGAAGCAGGCAGGGGCAGGTTCAGCCAGAGCTCCTGCCCTTCATGGTCCAAGTGACCCCCACCTTAAGACACTCCAGGTGAGATGAGCAGAGTGCAGCACCTACTCACCCCCTGCCCTGGGCTGCTCCCACCAGACACCAACAAGAATGTGCAGGTCACTGCCACGATCCCAGAGCACAGCCCCCTCCCAGGGCAGCTCACTCCAACAATATGCCTGAAATCAAATGTCACATCTTTTAATTTTCACTCTTGACTTTTCAAATAAATACAGTTTCAGCAGATTCAGTTAGAAGACATGAGTATGATGTTAAAGAAAAACTCAGAGTCCAATATATTAAGCATACTTATTTACTTAATCTATACAGAATTGAGTAGATAAAATTTCAGATTCACATTAGTGAAAAATCTCTACAAAATGTTTTTGAAAAGCAAAACAAAGACTGCCTGTTCATTTATCACTTTTCCTCATGAAAGCAGACATGGGTTGTAAAAATAAAGCAGTGTGTTTAGCACAAACTAGATTTCTGCATCACTTTTTTCACAGTTATTTCCATCTACAGTCCAAAGAGGTAGATTTTCTGCAACACCTGAGAATTGAACTGTAACATAACCAGGTGTAATGAAAGGAAGGACAAAACAATACAGATACAGCCCTAACTTACGTGTGTATGTATACACGTACTTGGGTCTTGAATCACGTACAATTTAGCTTTTTGCAGCTTAATCATGGTGAAACTGTCCATCAGGCCCCAGTTTTGACAATTAGACACAGTCACCTCAGGCTACATCAGTTTACATCCAGGTTAAATGGTTTGTAGTAGTGGGAGAAAGGCAGTAATAGAAATCTACTTAAAAACCCTACTGGAGCCCCTTTGGCTGCAAGCCTGGCAGTGCAATAGCCTGCAATATGGCAGATCAGTGACAGTGCTGAGCTTATCCCTAACATCAGTCTGTATTTTTTTTAAAACAACACTTTTTAATCAATGTATGAAACTTTGTTGACTGGTTTCAGGAAGCAAAATACAGTTTGCCTTGGCCAGATAAGTTGCTATGATAAGGGTATGTTGAGGGTAGAAAATAGAGAAAATATCCCCATTCTAAAAGCCTCTCACTTGGGGCATTCAGCTTCATTTACATATTTAGCCAGTGTCAAAGATACTTGTATTGCTGTTGCATACATCTGTCGTGTCTCTAAAAGCCCTTTAATTTATTCTTGCAGCAGGGTCTAAAAACTCATTCTTGCCTCCATGTAAAACAAGCACCACAGAAAGAATTGTTCAGAATACAACATGTCCCAATAATAAATTGTAAAAATAGAAAACTGCATGTCCTACCTTGCCAAGGGTATGATGCACCAAATACAAAGTTTTTCACTTTTCGTCAGGAAAATGACATCACACTTAGTGTTAGCTGAAAACCAGTTCTCACAACACCTGTTTTCTCAAGCTTGATTCTATAAATTAAGTAATTTCAACAGCAAGTCTGAAATATTTCTTTCCAGTTATTCTTATGCCATACAGTTTGCATGATCAACATTTCAAAGCTCTGAATCTAACCTGACTGCTCACTGCTACCTTCTTTTCATTCCTGCATTGTGCTTGGACCACAACACCAAACCCACACAGTCTAGGAGGAGATGGCCAGCTTCCCATTTGCTCTATTTCAGAAATGTAAGTTTTGCACAGTTCCTCTTAGTGGTATGAGCTAAAACACATGTATTAGGCCATACAGAACCTTTCTCTCTGAGACAGCTAAGTTATTTCAACGTACATTACTACAGGAAAAGGACTGGGAGCTCAGTGCAGCCTGAACATTCAAGTAATTTAGCCACTGAACTGCCAAGGGCAATGGGGGTAGGAAGCTCGTTGAGATGTGCTTGACTCAGAAATCCCCTCCCAAGTAAGTGCAAAAAACTTTTAAGTACCAGAAAAGGCTACACATGTTCATATTTCTTAAAATGACAGCAACCAAAACTAGAAAGTAAATGCATGGGAACTAAAGTTAGGGGTAGCATGTGGTTAGATCACATTGCCTTGCCAAAAAATAAGTGTTGGTCCTAGTTCCTTTCAAGAAAAAAAGTCACAATGTGGATATCAAATTTTCTAGGAAAATACAATATGGTTTAAGGTTAACAAGGGGGCTGTGCTTGTGGTATGTTAGTGTGAGAATGTGAAGTACCATCTTTACCAGATAACCTGCCTGGGAAGGCACTCAGCCAACTGGTGCAGCTTTGAGGTTGGACGTGCAGGAAATTCCACGCTGTCTTCAGGAGACATATCAATCCTCATGTTCAATCATAACCAGTACAGCCTTAACTAACACCTAAATACGTTGTATACCTGGCTATTAGAGCAAGTCTATATGGCAGACTCCTGTCTTCCACATCTCCAGCAGGAAGTGTCTTATTTTCCAGCTCTTCAGATAATCCAGAAGTTTGCTCAGACATGAATAGACTTCTCTAGTCAGGATAACCATGTGGTGGACACACTGCAGCTAAGAGGGAAGAATGTGACCAAGACCTGGGCAATAGGCTCCACAGCTGCAAAATTCCACTTGGTAGCATCACTGTACATTTTCCCACACATTTATATTTAACATGTTCACAGGTAGGGCAAGTAGTCCAAACTAACCTTTACAACACAGCCCTGAGACATCTGCAAAAAGCTGTACACCCTGTTTCACCAGCTGCAAGTTAATGTATTTCAAAGCTGTTTCTTCATACCACAAAGTACATAAAACCCTTTAAACATACTTTTAACTATAGTCTGGACCTTTACTTTTTCATTCATATATATGAAAACATATATAGGGGGAAAGTTGAATTTTTTACTGGCCATTAGACATCCTCATGTAGATAAATTTACTGGAAAATTGATAATCTTTAGTATATTGAGTGGCAAATCAATGAACAAAACTAGAGTGCTGTTCTTTAAAACAAAAGAGTGACCTGCTGTCACCATTTTCCCCAAACGATATCAGGTCTGTACACAGTCTTCCATGACAGTGATTTGTGTTGTGGGGAGGAAACGCACATGCATCCTTTTATGGAAAAATATTTTCTTCTAAAAAATGAGGCAGATGTGCAACACAGTTGTGGAAAATTTATAGTTTAAGCTATTTAAAGCTGCTATGCAGCTTCCTGTACCACATAAGTCCAGTAGTTCTAAGAAAATACAGATATGGTAGAAAAAGTAAGAAAATTTTCACCACAAAACCAAATAGTTACCACCAACAGAGAAAGTTATACACAAAATATATCTCTCAATACAGTGTTTACACTTCATTTTAGTCTACAGATTCAGTGCCAGGAACAGGACTTGTTGAGACAGTCTTTTCTGAGCTACTTCCCGCACGTGATTCCGCATCGGGTTGGATTCC
The DNA here is from genome assembly GCF_051311805.1 of Agelaius phoeniceus. Lineage (NCBI taxonomy): Eukaryota > Metazoa > Chordata > Aves > Passeriformes > Icteridae > Agelaius > Agelaius phoeniceus. The sequence goes on from NC_135266.1 coordinate 17,201,528, forward strand.
TGGTTCCGTGTCAATGGGAATTCCCAGCTCCTCATGGGAATTGAGGGTGCAGGACTGCAACACCTGCACTGCCAGATCCACATCTGCTTCTCTAAGAGAAACCTGCTCCTTGAGCACTTCCACCTTCTCATTCAGCTCGTTCCTTTCCGTCTGAAGGGCCCTGCAGAGCTTCTCCAAACGCTCCAGTTTTATTTGAAAGCCTTTGTATTCTTTATCTCTTACTGTTTTCTGAAGGACAAAGGAAATAAAAACTCTGTGATACAACCATTTTACCCCCTTAAGTTAATTAAAAGAATCACCACTATTTAATCCTGAGTATTAAGTCTTAATTAATCCAGCAGGCCAAATTCCAGCTGAACTAGAGCCAATTTGTTCAGAATACTTCACCTAGCCAGGAGCTGGAGTTGCAATGGATGCCTTTCAAAACAAGCAATGGGAAATACATAACCACTTAATGCTAGCTACAAGAAAGGGCTGGGCATCAACCAGGACCCTAATACGAACTCCCATAACACTGTCAACTACAACCCAAATAATGGCAACTGTAGGGAGGAGAAGGGCACAGAAGTAAGAAATCCACAATCCATCTGCAGAATCCAGGCCAGAATGTACCACACTCAGGGCTCTCCTAACTAGCTCCTTATAAGAAGGGAGGGAAAAATAAACAGCACTATAGCAGATCCTACTCAAGCAAGCACAGTTTGCCAAGGCCAGACTTCACATACCTGAACCAGGCCCTGGACAGAGCAGGCACAGCTGCACTGTGCAGCTCCTGCCAGACTGCAAAGTCAGTAATGGCATTTTGTGACCTCAAAAGCAGCAGCAATGCAAGAAAGCAATCAATCTGTTGCATGGGGCTTACTTCCTTCATGTCAGTCTTGTGCATTTCAAACAGATTTCTATCACAGCATTGGCTGAACTTTGCTCAGCATATTGAAATGCAGTCAATTCCTTCAGCTTGTATGATTTCATACACATCTCATCAATTAAACAGTAAGTAATAACCAGGCTCGGTTTCTTCTTGTGCCATCAGCTTAGATTTACATAGCAGCCTTTCATTTTCCATGCCTGAGGAGGACAATAACTTACATAACATGAAACATAATGCAGACAGTCCAAGAAGAGGCTGCAGTGTATTACTTGCAGTTCTCTAAAACTGAAAAACTGCTGGGAGTTCTCTAGGACTCAAGCTCTAGCTGAACTACACTGCTGCTTAAAAGATGGTTACCTCTTCAGCCATTTGCAGAAGAGCCTTGTTGTTGTTTTCCCATTTTGTACGCCACACAATGGTTTCCTTTTCCAGTTTCTTAATCTTCTTTGTCATCTACAAAAGATAATTAAAAGATTTAATTTTGTGGCTTGTGCTGCAATGTAGGTGGTTTTACATGACTAATTAGACTTCTTCATATTACTTTCCAAGTCCAGTTTGAACAAGTTATTTTGGGAAAGTGTTTCTGCACAGAATCAACCCCACAACTATGGATTCTGCATTCAAAGAAAACAATATTGAGTCTAAAAAGAAACAGACTATCAAGTTTCAAGTACAAGTAATAAAAACCTTCAGGAAAAGAAGTTTTAAAACATAAGCACAGCCAAAGAGAATGAGAACCAATACTTGGTAGAACACTGAAACGACAATTTAGCATTAATTATGTTAAAATACAGAAAAAAATTTACATTTCTCTTCCATAATTCTTATACCCTATCTTATGATCCACATTAAATTGTCAAAATACTCTTTATATTTTCAGATGGCCAATGCTTATAAAATCTAAAATGCAACCCACTAACAGCATGCATTTCTATATTACTTTTTATGAAACTAGGTAATCCTATAAATACCTTCTCCATTTCTTGCCTGAAAGTTGTAAAGAGCTCATTACTTTTTGCCATGGTGGTCTGGAATTCTTCAAACTTATCCATGTAAAGAGAAAGCTATTGGAAAAAAGGCAGGAACATTAATCTGAACAGTGTATACAAATACAAAAATATGTAGGTACGTGGCAAAATGAAACTAGAAATGGTAAAACATTAACTTCCTTATATTTTTTTTAAACTATGCTACAATTTCCATTTGAGGAACACACAGACCTGCTATTCAAATTATACATGAAGTAGAGTTCTGTGTTTATAGAACAGCAATATATTCTGAAGTAAAAAGAATATTATGTTTAATAAAATGCTGGAAGACACCACAGTTCATCACTACCTCATTTTTATTTCCCCACTGGAAAAAAAATTCTGTGGACATACACAAATATAGGAAATTCAGCACCTGGTTGGTGAAATGAAAACTTAGGAATTACCTACCTTTCCACCGTAACCAGCCAAAGCTAATAACCAAGGCTGGGACAAAATAAACAGGACAGATTTCAGAAAGCAAAATACACATTCACAACCAATGTAATCTGCCCAGTGAACAAAAATCAAAGAAAGTGAATATTGAAAAGAAATTCACAGAACAGTGAATTTACACCTTAAAAAGTCAAGAGCATTAACATTAAATTACAGAAAATTTTCTTGCCCTGCACCACAAGGTAAATCACCAAGAAAAAACTGCAAAATCTGTTTAATAACACAGTTTTAAAAAAAATATTCCTAATCAGTGTGTGATATAATGTTCTAGGAGTACATTTCAGAATAACTTCTTACTCTCAGTAAAGAGTCGTATGTTCTCTTAATTCTTACACTGTGGGTTGCAGGACAACACAATTAAGAGCATAGAAATATTGTGGTTTGCTCTATTAGTAAAGGGAATTTCATAACAGGAATTAGCCTAGCTTGTCAGCAGTACATCATGACTCTTTGCCATTATTGTTACTGAACTTTCTAGTTCATCTTATTCTACAAAAAAATCTGTTGGCCCCAAGAAACCACTAACTATACCCATTGTAACTATTAAAAACAACAAAAGAGGCAGTTAGATTTTAAATAAAGGGTAACCAACTTGGAAAAAAAAAATAGAAGACTTAGCATGGTAAAAAAAACCTATTTGGAAGTATCTGGATATTCCTGTGTTCAAGTCCAATGGAGATGTGTATTATTACATCTAACTACACACATACACACACACTTTAAACCTAACTCTTGGAAAGGATAGAAAAGAATTGGGTACAGTATGTGTGAAAAAAGGGCATGGAATAGCTTTCAAAGACACTGTCATGGTTTAAACCCAGCAGACAACTAGGGCACTACACAGCTGCTCACTCATCCCCACTCCCTACCCCAGTGGGTTGGGGAAGAGAATCAAAACTGTAGGTTGAGGTAAGAACAGTTTAGTAATTGAAAAAAGGTAAAACACAATAATAATAGATTATGATAACAATAATAGAAAAGAAAAAACAAGTGATGCACACCACAACAGCTCACCACCTACTGCCCAACGCCAGATCCCATTCCCAAGCCCACATCAGCCTGCATGATGTTTTCTGGTCTGGAATACCCCTTTGGACTTTTTGCCAGGGTTACCTGTCCCAGCTGTGCTCCCAGTTTTTTGGGGTTTTTTTGTGTACCTCCTCATTAGCAGAGCATGAGACACAAAATAGCCCTTGACTTAAAGTAATCCCAATTTAGCAACAGCCAAATCATCTGTGTGCTATCAATGTTATAGTGAATCCGAAACACAGAATAGAGACACATTTACTCTATTCCAGCTGAAACCAGGACAGAGACTTCATACAAAACCTCAAATGAAGCAGTAACAGACACACAGTGAAGAGAATAGCTACTGCTTCCCACTGCTCTGTGTTGGCTGGAACTGCCATTTCCCTGTGCCTCGTGCTGAGCTCACGTGCAGTCAATGACTGAAGGTGATCCAAAGCACAAAAACCAGAGACCATTTCTCCTCTCTCAGAGGGGATTTTGCTGTAGCATTTACATTACAACAAGAAAAATAATTTGAAGACAGCAGGGTCTGTGGACAGAGATAGTCAGGTTACTAAATTTGAATAACTACAGGGATAAACAGGACATTGCTTGCTCCCAATCCTCCACAACAAGTGGTGATGGAAACAGTAAGAAACAGATTCTAGAATCTGCCTGAGTAAAAACCCTCACACAACTCTTTACAGTCACAAAAGAACAGTATTTTCAGAGAAGTCACGCTTTCCTAAACTTTTCTTCTGAAGCTTTCCTACATTCCAGTCTTTGTAGTATTAAAACTATTAATTCAGAAGAGGACTAACTCCAGAAATGCAATGTTGAGCACCTTCCAAGGTACAGTACTCTCCAGACATATTAAACAGCAAGTACAAAACATCAGATCTTTACAATTTATGTTTCATGCTTCACTAAGGAAGAGTTACCTACTGGAAATTAAATTTAATACTTATTTAAAAAAATACAAAGTACTCTTCACAAGCATCTGAATATTAAGTTTTTTCAGATGTTGCTTTACGTTCACTACAGTCAAAAATCTCTTGGTATTTTCTTTTTGGAACTGCTACTGAAGATCTCTCCATTGAAAAAAGATACCTGCTGCTTCAGCTGAGCTTCCTGTTGCTTCATCTGTTCACATTTGTGTCTGGATTCTGTAGCTTCTTTTAGCAGCTATAAAACAATGCAAAAAGCCATATAATGAAAAAAAAGTACTCCCAAAAATGGCTTAATTCAATCCATGATTAAAAATGAACAATCATTATCACCACCTAAGGGCTATTCAACCACATTTTCTCACACAGGCTTTATTACTACACTGCATTTTCATATATACAATTTAAAACATGTGATGTCATGCAGAGAATTTTACTGAGACATTTCTCTAACTGGCAACATGAGGCAATATTTCTATTTCTCTAGCAAGTGTGAACTGCTAAATTATGAATAGTTAATTAACAAACTGCATGTAATTTGTAACTGATTTGTAGCCTAATTTATTTTCCACCTTAATTTCTCCAGTCACCATATTATCTTTGCAGACTAATTCAAACCAATTTTACTTCAACTTGACACCATTTTGTAGGTTCATGTTTGAGGAGATTTTCACCAGCTAATGACTCAGAAATTATGTTCAAAAAAACCAGAAGAATCCAACACTAGATGGTCATTTTAAGATTATACAGAAAAAAACAAGGCGCTTTTTTCTAGAAGTTACAGATTCATAGGAAGAAAACTTCTCAGAAGACTGCAAGTATATTGCTGATTGTCAACATACAAATAAAACATCAACAAATTTTGGGGGGCAAACAGTGCACACAAAAAAAGTGCTTTATTCTGTATTTGTATATTCTATGCTATATTCTTATAGCATAACACCAGAGGTCACAATTCTTGACTGCAGAAAGTACCTTTGATGTTTCACAGTATGTTCCCCAGTCTAAGAGAAATTTATATTTAAATATAAATATTATATTTATATATAATATATTATATATTATAATATATACTATATAATATATTATATAATATATATTATATATTAATATATTTAAATATTAAATATTTAAATAATATTTAGCATATTTGCTGAGAAAATGAAAACAAGTAACTTTACTTGGCTGTTAGCATGTATATTAATAATCTAGGCATCATATACAAAACTTAAATCTCGTGTGTCCTTGTTGAAATCTACCCTAACTTTCAAAAGATGGTCCTCTCAATTTGTTTTATTTGCTTTAAATCAGGAAAAGTCTGGTTTGATGGATTTTATTTCTCTTAACGTATACAGAGTTCACTTACAAACTCCCGTTCTCGCTGATGTTTTTCCTCTGCTTCTTTAATAAGTTGGGTAGTTTGCTGAAGTTTGGCATCCACAAGTTGCTGCTGCAGTTCCTTATGTTTGAACACTTGATCAATATGCTAAAGGGAAAAAGAAAATCGTAATAGCCAAGCATAGTCTGCTGGTCAGTGAAGGCAATGTACTGTTTGGGGAGATGCACATTGTTTAAAAGTTTCATGCAAAAGACAAAGTGGTGAGAGACTGTTTTACATGGTTTTTTTTCCTCTTTATCTCCATAAACTGTAATTACCCTTTTTAGTCTTTCATGGACACCAGGTGCCTGTCTCATTAAGTTGGTACAATACCATCAGTCACATCACACCAGACATTTCAAAAATCCTGTTAAAAGCAGTCTACACCCTTGCTTCTGAAGCTGGTTTATCTACCTCCAATCCTTACTGTGTTACCTCTAAAAGCTCAAGTCTTCATCATTACAAAGGCTCAAAATGAACAATGTTTGCAACAACAGTTACTTTAGCTCATGAAATCCCACAAATCACTGCATTTTGCAGTCTTACTTCCATCCATAAAGTAGTACAAAGCAACTTCCTGTCTTTTCTACATACAGTCTCAAGGTAGATACAAATATTCCACAATTATAAAAGGTAGGGAATTACCATACAGAGAGCTTTCTAACTGATCCAGATTAAAAACAAAACAAAAAAACAACCTTCCAGAAACAGTTGAGAAATTATACTCCAAACCTCCTGTGCCAACCAAGAACCAGCCAACTAATCTTAGCTGTAGAACTCCATGCAGCTCAGTTCTTTCTTGGACAAGGAGAATTGGCTGTTTTCCATCACTGTAGCTTAGAGCAGCTAGCTCACAAACTGGTGCCAATTAAAGACAGCTCAGTTAGCCCTAGAGTAGAGACATTTCCATGACACCAGGCCAAATATGTTCTTAAAGCATGATAGCTTATTTCGACTCTGTGCCAACAAGAGCAGCTATGTACACAAAGCTTCCCCCAAAGACCCCAACCTTAATGAAATGGAAGAAATAAGACAGAATAACTCTTATATCCCTTTCTATTATAATTCTGAAGAATATCAACTATTAATACATATTTATGTTGGAAGTAACATTTGGAGGCCATTTAATCCACTCAGACTAGGGTCAACTTCAAAGCCTGATCAGGTTACTCACACCTTGCCCAGCTGAGCTCTGAATATGTCTAAAGTCAGAGGTTTGACAATCTCTGGACAACTTATTTCTATTTGATTACTTTCATTGTGAAAAACTTTCTTCAATGCATCTTGAACTCAGATAATCAAAACCAGTCAGGAAGGGCAGACAGGGAGCCAAACATCTAATAAATTTCTCTCAGAAGTGAAGTAAAAAGAATAATTACAAAAACTATATATAAAATGGCTGTAAGACATGAGGGGTTTTCCTCCCTTTTCAATAATTATCTGATCCTTACAATCAAGGAACTAAGAAAATCCCATTACAAGTGTACTGTAAGCACCTCTTCTCGCAGTGCATACTGTTCAATGAGCTTCTTCAGTTTTTCCCCCAGTTCAATATTTTCCTGACGGAGCTTGGCATTGTGTATATCATGCTGTTCCAGTTGAGCCTGAATTTCATTCAGGGTGATCTGGAAGTGTGCAGTTGCTTCTTTCCGTCTTTCTTCTTCTTCACGCGCTTGTTGCATGTTTTCTTCCTTTTATGGATAAATATTAATGAAATATTTAAATATAAAATATTAGAAGTGTTCAGGTTAAACCATGCATTTTTTGAGTCAGAAACAATGGCAGTAATTCACTTCTGTACAGTTTCATATTCTAGAGTGCTGGAACTAACATAAGCCACAATCATAATATGCCACGCTGACTACCCATGTGAAGCATGTAGAAAAAAGAATCTAGATGTTGCAAAACTTCCAAAGATTTTTGCCTTTACCACTCCCAACATTACTCAAAGGCTGGTACATTAAGATGCTAAGTACCTTTGCATGTGTCAGCGTTATCCAGATGTAAAAACCAGCACTGACACTATAATGCAATTTTCTACAGCAATCACAGATTCTTATCTTATCTTGGCTCTCTTCCATTTCACTCCCATCGATTATATTCTGACAGAATTAAGCTTTTTGGTTACTCTGCCAATTCATGTTGCTATTATTTTACTTGTGCAATTTTTCCCAGCAGTTATCAGCACTGCTCCCAGAAACAAATATGAGAAGATCAAATACTCCAAGTAATAAGAATTGGTTTGGGGTGAAAGGAACATCAGCAAGTTAACTATCGCTGTATTCCTTACCTTAAAATCAGCTACACTTACACTACACGCCACTCACCTACACATACAGGTAATGGACAAAGTGACAGGGAAAAAAGCAGCAGTCCTGATTTTAAGCAGTGATCTGTAAGATTTCCATCACCAGAATTATATAAATATGTAATTTATATAAATAAACTAACCTTCAAAGTTTTGTTATGACGCTGAAGCTCCCGACAGAGAGATTCCAGTTTGCTACGTGCCAAAATGGCCTTGCTATGCTCACTCTGCAAGTGGACTTTCTCCTTCACAACTTGTGCTTGCTTCTTCTGCAAGATCTTCATCTGCTTTTGAACATTTCGGCTCTCCTCCAACTGTAGTTAGAGAGTAAATTTGTTAATAAACATAGGTGAAACCATCTTTATGCATCTAGATGAGCACACTGAAGAAACTTTTGAACATTTTGGATGAAAACAAGGAAATAAAATTTCATTAAAACCTCAAGTTGATCTTAAAGAGAAACTGCCATCATCCATCCAGACAATTCTAATGTATAAGGACAGAAAATGAAAATTTACAAATTCCATTTGCCAATTAACATTTGCCTTTGAGGAATAGGCAGCATGTACCTGTTATTGAGCTATCAGCCTGCTTTCATCTGCAGGGTTAAGAACAGCCCTCTGAAAGGAAGATGTAGCAGATACAATTGAAAGCCAACTGAGACTGGCTTTTTAACAAGTCACAACTTTCCCCACTCTTATCTTGAAAGAACACACAACTGTTTATCCAACAGGTCTTGTTTTTGCTATCAAAAAGAAAAACCACAGAACTGTGTAGAGCTCCTTGCCAGCAGGAGTTCCTACCAAGGGAAGCAGTAATTGATACAAGTTTGTAGAATTCTGCAGTATTTCAGAAAAGAACAGACAAAACTAGCAGCCCTGACAAATCAAGTCAGTTACTATTACAACTACATAGTCCATACTTTAAGAGATCTGCAGTCTCAACCCTTTCAAGCAATTTTTTTTTCTATTTCCTTTAGGCTGTTTACACAGGTAAACTCTATACATATTTAAAAATCTATTCTATGACTATCCAGTGAAGAGAATTTTCTTGCATTAATATCTCAGAGAGATAGTCCATTATATCTGATTTTTGGGCTCCCTGAGAAAACATATAATTTAGAGGCTGTTTCTTTGCAAAGAAGGCTACAATGTCAAGTGTTACACTGCTCCTTATTAGATAGTGCCTCAGCCTTGGGACACCACAGGAAAAGAGGGTTGGCAATGAGGAACATCACCATGACAGAAGAATAATACAACTCTGGTTTTCTGAAAGAGCTCAAAATAATGCTGAAGCACAAAAGAAAGAATAAAGTTAAGGACCTCCATGACAACAGTAAATTAAATGTGTATTTAATGTAGTTCAGGGAAATGGAATGTTAAGGGCATATTTTCACATCTAAATACAAAAAGCCCTTTTCTTGCATGGCCAGAAAACACTACTTCAAGTGGTTGTGCTGTCTACACACCTATGAAACTTCAGCCCTGTAAAAGTGTGAGATGTATCACCAAGGATGCAAACCTTCCTGCATCACAGGCTGATCTCCTGATAGATTCCAAATTATGGAAAAAAAATTGTGGAAGATCTTTTGCCAGGAGAGAGGCATTCCTACCTTCATTGTACAGTCCTTTTCATGAGACACCACTGAAAAACCTGACAGTGAGCTTTAAAGATGATGAATCTTTAAAAAAAGAAAAAAAGCATTGTAGGTGCACTGTCATAAACGGTTCAAACCTCTGCTGGCATTAAAGCTGATATCTATGCCAGTGGTTCTCCATCACTATCATGAAGAAAAGAATGCATCTTAAAAGGAACACAATCAAATCCAACCTAAACATTCTAACTGGAACAGAGGCATCTCTCAAACTCATTTACCTGAAACAAAGCTATTCTTACACCCAGACAAGCCCTCACCCAGCTCCTCTGCCATTCTGAGCACAATGAGGAAAGCAGGTGGTTTTCTAGGATGGCAACTGTGAATGCTTACTCTGCCTACAGTGTATTGATCACTTCCTTGGAGGGCAAAAACCTTAAAGAGGACACATTTCATCTGACTACCAAGCTTCTTGAAGGAGATTACAATTTATTTGGTCCAGCTGCTCCCTAATTGTTGAGATCTTTCCAGTAATAACAAAACTCAAACTGAAATAGGACAGACTCTTTTCTTTCTCTAGAATTGAGGGATTCAAACTGGCCTAGCTCCTCATGCAGGTCCTCATCACCACTGTGAGGTGACACGGGAGCTGCTTGCTTAAATAGAAAAGGCATCACATGCACCAGCAATTGCTCATAAGGAACAACTAACCTACTGCATTTTTCTCTCACAATATCAAAGCTCATTTTTAGGTGAGTTCCCAATCCTTGAGTTACAATTCAGAACTAATTTTGTTTCTCATTTAAATGCAAGTGACTTCTTAGAGAAACTGTTGGTTTTAAAGGAAATGCACTCACATGAACCAAGAGCATGCGAGAGAGAGCAAGGAAAACAAAACAAAAATGTAACAGACCTCCATGGAGAACTCAGGATTTCCATAACAGAACTAATCTAAGTCTCCTCTTAAGTAATCAGTATTGCCTCTGTGAGTAAAAAGACCACCTCCTAGATCATCTTCAAAGTTTTGGAGACAGTATGAATCTCAAAGGAAAAAAAAATTCTTACAGAAGAGTAATGCCATGTTGTGCAGCCATTATGTCATTTTCAGAAATACCTGCATATGATACACTTGACAGCTACAGAGAGAAAACTTAGGCTTTTGTAATCTTTTAATTTGCATTCATTTTATAACTACAAATACGGTGGGAAAACATATACACACAAGATTTCCAGTCTTTCCATTCCTGTCTAAAGAAAAATGAGTCAAGCGTTGTTATCTCTAGAAACATTATGAAAAGTAAACTTATGAACCCTCTCCAATTTTGTGATCAATTGTTTTAGAGAATGAATTACCAACTTGAGGTGGGAATGCACTTTATGAACTGCTTCTTTTTGGTTTGTTACTGAAGAAATGCAACCCTTTCTTTCTGTTCCTTCACATCATCAGAAAGCACGAAGTAAAATTAAACCTAGATCTTTCCAACATCCTACATTTCCCAAAAATCACTGAAGAGTTAAATATAACTGAACATTCTCCCTCCCCCTCAAAACTCTGTATGATAGTATGTTCTTTCCCTTTATCCTAAAATGATAAAACACTAGCACAAAAGCATTATAAATTACTCCCAAAAGAACTCAACTTTTCTGTTAATCCTAGTATTATGCTTCAACACCAAGTTATCAAAACCTGGTTTTGCTTTGGATTTGGGCAGTCATGTAGAAGTGAAATGACTACAAGAAAGTTTGGCTGAAGCAATACTCAGTCAGCCTGAGTGTCCTTTTTACCAACACTGTAAAATACTCAAAATCATTAACTGTCCTTCATTAGTTGTTCTTGCATTCCATAGTTAGTATTAACACATTAGTAACTTTTGTTATCTTTACAAATGACTTACCAGATCAGCATACTTCTTGCACAAAGCTGCCAGCTTTTCTTCTGGGGTAGAAAGCGTGTTCAAGGCTTGCATTAATAATAACACTTCTTTTCCTATGAAACGGATGATAGACAATGTTACTGAGGAAGAAAAACCATATACCAGAAAAGCAGCCTGTCCTTAGAAGTAAAATATAGATCCATGAGAAATTAGCCCGATTTAAGTTGTTCCCTGGTTTGACAGCTGCATAATCCTAACAGATGACAAATGGGAAGTCATCACAAGATGTCATGAGCAAGAATAAATCCATCTTGCCCTATTTGCCTTGCCATTCAACAACAAGGATAGCAAAAATTATTTTAATATATTAACACAAAAATATTTTTGTTTTAGAATTGCACAGATAATAAAAAAACTGAAAAAATGCCATCTAGAAGGTTAAGTATTGGCAGATACATTCTTAATAAGCATTTAGAATTTAATTATCAGCCGTGTTTGGCAGCACTGAACACTGCCATCCCAGATTTAAACCAGAAAGTTAAAAAAGTTGATTAGCAATTACCACATTATTATTAAAGTTCATGTAAAAATAGCACTGCCAGCTGAAGGAGTCTTACATATGCATTAAGAACTGTCTTTCCCAAGAAGAAGTGCACACACAGTTTCTCAAAATATCCTGTTACGGGTGACAAGTTTTTGGCTACAGAGTAAATTTGAGACAAGGAGCAAATCCATAGCTATTTTACAGAAATATTATAAATATTTTATAAATATTTTCTAAAAATATTATATTAAAAATCAGAACGCCAAAGAGAACACACCCAATGTTTTCTCTTTGTGTTTTTCACTCTCTGGATCTTGCTGGCCATCAGGTGGGTCAGTACGGGCTTCCTCTCTCCCAGGAGTCTCCTCCCGACACTCTTGGGAGCAGCCCGTGGGCCCCAGGTGCTTTCTGCTCTTTGGGATGTACTCGGCTTCTTCCAAGGTGCCAGTGCTCTCCAGGCTGTAGCAATTGGACTGGGGATACTGCAAGGCTGTATCAGACAGCTCAGTGCACTTGCTCTTCACCAGCTGATCCTGGTTATCCATCCCCATCTCCCCAGATCCAGCTTCTTCCATGGCACCACCAACCTTCAGAATGGAAAGAAGGAAGTGGATGTGAACAGTTAAGCAAATGTGTTTAAAATGACAACTTCCACCCTTCTTTTCCATGGACAAATAAGGGTAAAATGCAAAAAAGAAACCCTCATAAGAAGTCTAATGAATACATAAATAAATTGTTTCAATGGCACAGAGAAAGAGCTTGAACTACTTCAATCACAATGCCAAATACAACTGTCAGCTCTTAACTGGAGAAGACTGGTTGCTACAACAAGAATGAGAAACAGGACCAGGAGCACTTCTGAAGTGGTAAAATTCAATGAAATGAAATTCACATCAATGAAATTATCCAAAAAAGTGAATACTAACTGACTTCAGGCCTGGACTCCTACTGCCTATGATTTTTAAGAATATATTCTTAAATATATATGAATATATGCTCAATATAAGAATATATGCTCAATTAAACAGAACTTTCTCTAAAGATTTCCTAAAATGCTAAATGTTTAATCACTTAACCAAAAAGTTAACCACCACCAGTTGTTTTATAACACTGCTGTGACACTCCTATTTTAGAGCAGTTCTCTATATAATACTGTGTAGTTTATTAAGCACCTCCAGACTTCTCTCTCGATCATCTGAACAACATTCTCAATTTCTAGAAACATTTCAGGCTGATGAGAATTGCAAGGATGTTTGATTGGGCGTGTTTTTGTTTTGTTCATTTGGTTACATGGCAGGGGCTGGGACTTAGGACAATACTTGAAAGTTGCATGGTTTTTTCTGTCCATTTGCAATCCCAATATACAACATACATGGACAGTTAAAAGCACGATAAGCAGAGCTGAACTCACTGCCAAAGTAAAATTCATGTTGATTTATTTTCAGTGGACTGAATGTAAATTTCCTTAAAATCACAAGGAATTGTTAAAACAGAGCTTGTTTATACACAGTTATGCTGTTAAAGCACAAATTAATATCAGATTACCTTGCATTTTCTTAATAAAAATGTGTTAATTCTTAAAGCCAGGGGTTTGCACTGGGTTTTATATTCTGCACAGGACTGTTTCCCTCTTCAAAAGGAATTAGCCAACATCAAAGGAATGCAGCCAACACTCATAATATATTGTGAGATGTATTTCAACTCCAAATTTGTTCAGCATGCTTGAAAAGGTTATTTAAAAATCATTAAACAAATACATCTTTTTTTTGAAATATTCATGCATAACAGCTTTGTTGTTCGCTATTCTTCAAGCAAGTCCCTTTCTTTAGACCTTATCTCAAGGTAGATTCATTCTTGAGGAGATGGACTTCACACAGCGTCTTTCTCAAAGGACAATAAGCTTTTTAACTGCAAGTAATCTCTACAGACATTAAGAAGCAACTTTTGACTTTCCAAGGAAGATTCACTTTACAAGTGTGGAAATGATGCACATGCTTTATGAACAAACATAAATGCACTGCAGTTTTATTCTCTAACCACGGCAGACAACGTACTGATAAATGCCTACAAAGGTCATGCAGTAATTGAACTGCTGGAACAAATAACCAATAACAACATTTTACACCTCTAAAAAGTCATCTGTCATCTGTAAAATGCCAATTTTTTTCCCCTTGGCTTGTCCTAAACTGTGGGTCTTCCAAGAAAGGCTTACTCCTCTAGGGTCAGTCAAATAAACATAAAAGAACAAGAAATGCGAAAACACAAGAATGTGAAAACAACACAGCTCTCTTCACCTCTCAGTGTGTACCAATGGCTGAAGCCATGGCACAGATGTTGTAAAACCCAGGATTCATACAGAAGCTGAGACACTGTGTCACATTAAGCTGACAAGACAAGAAAGGTCAGATTCTTCTAACACAACATGATACTAAGAGTACCTGCAGTACCAACAGAACAGCTGAAACTTGCAGGGTTTTTATTTGCATAGAACGTGAACTTCTGATTCAGATACTTGTACCCAAGTAGTCTTGCAAAACATACAGAAAGTTTGCTTTAAACTTAAAGTTTCGGGCTTGGCACCCAAAAGCATTAAGCATTTCCAGACTGATATCCATAAAGAGACTTTGGAGGTTTTTTTTTGAATGCAGAGCACAAAATTGCCAGCAGCTCCAACAGAAGGTGAGAAGGCCTGCCTGGCTGCAGTCACATACTGAACAGCAGCAATGCCCAAGCTCCTCTGGTCTAGCACTAACGTTTGTGCAACTTGTTCTAACACAGTTTACAGCCAAATCAGCTCCTCAGCCCAGTTCACTGCACAGCAATAGGCAATCCTGCCAACAGAAGTGGAAGCAGGATGACTGGAAAGAAGCCAAAGCACGAGAGCCTCTAAAAAATAAAAGCCAATGTAACTGCAGTCAGAGCACAAGAACTAAACACACAATACCTTATTCTCACCACAGGTACACACTTAACTCTGGCTACTGAAGGACTGGGACATCAACAAGACCACATTTGTGTGAGTTTGCTTCAAACCTAGTCAACTGAAAAAATTTTGCTGTTTTCTATCTGAGAAAATTCTGTTGTTTCCAGTGAAAAAAAGAACAACTACTAGCAGGGGCGTACATGTGACCAGTAAGTCATGAAATGCCCATCTCTTTTTCTGAGGAAACCATCATAGTAAGCTACACATCAATTCAGAGCAGGCAATTAACATGCATATTCTAAAGCATCTGGAAGTTTCAGGAAGTGAACACCACCACCTCATTAATTCAGCAGAGCTTTTTGTTGAAGTCAAATTAGGTGTCAGTTCAATTTTTTACTGACAATAATAATTTCTAAACTCTGAGTATTTTCTATTCTTTGTCAAAAAAGCCACAAGGAATTTCAGACTCACTCTCCAAAGTCTAACAGAAAAGGCAGAAATAACCTATCAGAATAATGAATTGAAGAAAAAGGTTTGTGTACAAGTGTCCTGTATGTCTCCAACACATTTGAAAATTATAAAGATGGTGAATATATACAGAACTTGTCAACCTTCTTTTGGTTTTCCAAACATGAACGTGGAACAAATCCAAGATTACTGACAAGCAAACAAGCTCCCTGCAAAACCAAAGCTCAGTGTAGCATTAGAGAGGCTTTGTAAAAATATCCAGTTTTCTTATCTTAAATACAATTACAAATTGTTGACCACAGACTAGAACATTGTACTCAAAAAAGTGGTTCTACCAGCAGCTACAACAATCTGACAGCACACACACCAAAAAAAACCCCAAACAAAAACCCCTTCCTTCTAAGTTAAAACTCAATCTATCTGTGAAGTTGTAGCCTGTAAGTTTTAGCAAATCTGACAGTAGTGGCACAACTAAATACTACAATTCTAACTTATTTAACCTAAATTAGAAAGTGTTCTCATTTTAAAAAACAGAAATCCGCTATTGCCTGACAGGAGCCATGAACACAAATATCTAGATGATTTCCTGATTATGACTAACAAAGAATTTTCTCCATTAGCTGTAACTTTAGATGTTAAAACCATTAGCCAGAAGTCTTAAGAGCCTTCTTACACTCAATGCTATTCTTAAAACACTTTAATTGCAGGTGGTTTCAGATTTAGTTTGTATCACGCTTCAAGCTGGAGTATAGGAATAAGAAACAGCACTTGGAGAATGTTAAGTACTAACCCATATTAATCACTTAACTCGCTCCCTTCCTTACTGAGGCAATGGTAAGAACGACCCTAACTCTTACCTCTCATCTTTTCAAATGTGTGCTCATCAGACGAGTGAACTTCTCAGCTTAACATTCCAGCCAGAACAAGCACTTCCCACAGCACATTGTATAATAGTGCTGATTCAGTACTGACTGAATAAAACCAAAACAAAACTACCCCAGCAAAGACCTTCTACTGAAATCACAATTACCTTTTCTAACTGCTACCTTCCCCTCTCAGCTTCCAGCCATCTTCAACCACAGGTGGCTCATGATCTGACAACCCAGAGTCAGACTATTATATGCCTAGAAAGATTTACAGAGAGGCAAAAAGAGGATGTTGCAAGGTAACAGGCAAATTCATAAGATATCACAAATTTATCAAAACTCTAAGATATGTGCAACCTACCTAGCTGTGATACCAGCTATTACAAGATGCTGACATTTCTGAATAAGCATGTCATCTTCAAGCTACTTAAGAGTTACAGGACAAACCACCTGAAGATGACTGTAGGAAAATTACTGGCAACACTGTTCCTGCTCACCCCACTTTTCAGTCAGTCTTCTGCTCTGCTCCTTCAACCTTGATCAAAAAAGATGCACATCAAGAAAACTCTACCTTATTTTATACCTAAAAGATCAGCAGACAAGACACATACCCCATATGTGAAAATTGCTATGATCACAAGAGCCTAAGCCAGCTCTTCTTCAAACAGTTTAGCTTCAGGAACACACACTGCACATAAGGACAGAACAGACACTTGTCCTACAGAACTTGTCCTACCACCATGCCAAAACGTATCACAAACCCACTTATTTTTTTTGTTCCACACCTACACAAGTCTACAGCACACTATGCTACACGTTATGCCAAAATATACTGTGCTTACTATCAGTACCATGCTTACCTGTATTCCATACTCCTCTGCATACACATACACAATCTTTCCCTAAACCACCTGAAAATACTTCTCTGTACCTTTTAATTAGTAGCTGCACTATGATCGATTTTATCCTGAATATTAGCTAATTATCCTAAGAAACATAAGCACTAGCATTAATCTATGAAAACAACTCCTACAAACCCCACAGTAGCAGTTGGACTGTGCTGTGAAAAGACTCTTCCACCCTTAGTCTGTGGAATAGCTAATACTTCAGGAAATATCCAGGAAACTTTGGAACAAGCACATGTACATAAAACAGATTTTCACAACTGTGATGACAACCTAACTATATAAGTAAATATATAATCAGTTCCTCAACATCAGACTCCAAAAGAGATAATCTGAATAACACTGTTCAGCTGAGTACATTTCCAAACTTGCTTCACATGCAACTCCTCATAAAAGCCTTATACACCTTATCCTGACCGACTGCAGTAAAAAAAAAAAAAAAAAAATTGCAGCAAAAAAGGTAAGTTGTATTTATCACAAATGTGTCTGGTTCATAACAAATATTAAGCTTCCTGCATCCCAGCAATTTACTTTTTCCTGCTAACATAGAAAAGCTTATTTTGAAAACATGTATGTGATACACTTTTCCTCAAATCGATTTTTAAACAGTTATGTTAAATAAAGAATAATTTTATTTACAACTTCTGCATGAAAACCACCATTTTAGGATGTCACAAAATTTGGGTTTGCATTTTATAGCAGGTGCATCTTGATCCACTGGTCTAGACACAATTATTGAGATGCCTCTGACCACAAGACTAGCTTATTGAGGCTATTTCTCTATGCAATACTTCTCTATACTGTGCTCACTGACCTCAATGATCACACAGTCTAATTACACCTTTCCCAAACCTAATGGCCTCTGAGGTGGCTTCCCA
The DNA here is from genome assembly GCF_051311805.1 of Agelaius phoeniceus. Taxonomy (NCBI): domain Eukaryota; kingdom Metazoa; phylum Chordata; class Aves; order Passeriformes; family Icteridae; genus Agelaius; species Agelaius phoeniceus. Next base: position 17,219,576 of record NC_135266.1, read on the forward strand.
ACTGAACAAGGATCTCAGCTGTGAGATCTGAAAGTCATTTCAAACAAACACTTCATCACATTCTGTCATTACATTAAAAACTATGTTCTGTGCACTCATTTATCTACTTTCAAAACACTGGACAGAGGAGCCAGCAGCATTGCTCATCACTAGTTTCAAAGCACTGCAAGGTTAGAAGTTCCAACACAGCAGGATGACTATTAAGAAACACCTACTTCCTAAATTTGTATTTTACCTTCACAAAACTCAAGACAGACTCTTTGTTAACAGAATTCCACCCTTAGGTTTCCTGGCCTTATAATTCAAGGCCTGGTCTCCAATATTGGTTCAGAAACATTCTCACATGATCCCTGCTTATAGCCCTCACTTCTTCCTCTTACCCTTAACCACACTGGGTTTTTTTGCTCTTTCAGTGACCTCATGACACAGATGATAAGCCTGTTTTTAAGAAAGCTTTTTAATTTACCTCAAACACAAACAGGAAAAAACCCAACCATCTCTTCCCTCACTTAGCTGAAGACACTAAAACAGTGGTGGTGCATCTCTGACACCGCCACCCCAGGCCACAGTACGATCCCAAGGCCTTGGCCATGACAAACAGCACCCAGGAAAAAAGCTCATCCAGAGCTTATCAGAAACACTGTCTGCTCCCACGAAATAGTGATGTCTAACAAGCTCATGGCTTTTAGCAAATATCCTTGAAAACCTTTTTTTTTACATCAACAACAACCCAAGTGGAACAATATTCTTGTTACAGGGCTTTCTAGGGAAGTTATCAACCCAAATTTGAACCAGGATGAAAAACTCTTATGACTAAAGCTCTCTCTTGAGACCCTGCAAACAGTGCTCTTAGTGAGATCCCTTGAGCTCCCCTGGACTGTGGCAGGCTGTGGCCAGCATTTCCCCCTGGGGGGGCAGCTCTCAGACCCAGCAAACTCCCACGTTTGCCATTCTTGGAGGACAACTGCCAACTGCTGGTGATGGAGCCTGGGCTGATAGCACTCCTCAAGGCTCAGCTCTTTGTCCCTTGAGAACACAGAAAGGCATCAACCGTGAGTACTTCTCTGGATCTGAGGGGAATTTTTCACAGATAGACACCTGCTACACACTCTTCAAGTCTGTGTCTGTGCAGTGTAAATATATATTTGTAAATATATTTGCTATAGCAAATGTACTGTGAATCTCTGAGATTCTTAAGTGCTTCACATTTGTGAGTGAGTGAGGTCTGGGACTTACTGTTGTACTGATAGTAAATTCTAGAGAATATTTTGTTAAATTGGTTAACTGGAGGCATTGATTAATTGCTGTTAAGTTCAAGTGCTTTTGTGCCTAAACTATCAGCCAAGCCTGGGGCTAGGTTTGGCAGGGGGAATTCACTCTGAACCGTGTGACTCAACAGAAGGGTCCCCTTATTTCTTTTCATCCTTACCCATTTCCCATCCCCGGCCTCCATGACGATCATTTTGGCTGGTTTTAGTTTTAGATCAACTGATTTTATTGAATTTTTTTCACTGCATACTTAAACCACAGAGTAAGGAGCAGAGTGAACCTCGCCAAGCAACTCTGACATGTTTTTGCTTTTATATAAAATCTACCTTTGCCAGAGATTCTTAAAACAACCTAAAAAATTAATGACAAACACCTCCTATAATTCTAGCAAAAAATTCACTGCAGGAACTCAAAGCTTACATGGACGCTTTCAGGGCATTTACCCACAGGACAAAGTGCTGCACATCCAACAAGACCTTTTTTAATATAAACATCTGAGACAGGTGCTAATTAAGAAAACATTTAATATAGTGTGAATCACTTCCACCAATGAGGCTTCACTTCCTCTTTACTATAAAGTTAATAGTTTTGTAGTCACCCACAGTATGATTCTGGAAAAAGCAGGGTAGACAAGTTCTGAATTCCCAATGCAAACAGGTCACAAGGAACCTAAAAATAATATCAAGGCAGGGGGAGGGAAATCTACAAGAGAATGTAGAATTTGCTTAACATTGCCTGCCATATTTCACCTCTTTAAAATAATTACATTCCTTTCCACTGTATTTGAAATAATATGGAACACAGGGTTTTTTTTAACATGATCATTACCTGCTTTCATAATAGACACCGAAGTTACTTACAAGTTACTTCTTAGTAAAGAACTAAAAAAACCACACTGCAGAGGACGATGCTTTTCAGTGAAGAAAACTAGCTCCATCGCTTCCTAGACCTTTTTAACAGCAAAAATAAACCACCACTAAGAAGTTACTATTTCTGAGATGTTATCCTTTGTACCACGGAAAAAAGTTACCACTAAAAAGCCACTTGAATTTATGTAAGAGCACAGGATGAGATACTTCAGCAGCACACGAGATTAGCAAGGCAGTTCTGTCACATTAAACACCGAGCCGGTGATATTACACACAGCAGCTGAATTACAGCATATTTTAAGTCTTTGCCGTTGGGTGACCAGGCACAGGTATTTTAAGCTTTTCCCTACACGGATCTGCAACCAGGAATTATTGTAAAAGCACCGGGAACAGCCCTACTTTCTGTGTGGTTTCGGCAGAAAACAAAAAAAGAAATAAAATGGCCTTTTGGGTTTTTTTACTATTTCGGAGGTTAAGAAAACGCTCCCGCCACCCCCGCGGGCAGAGCCGCCTGCCGCGCACCCCGGCCGAGCCGAGGGGGTTTGGGGGGGCAGCGGCGGCCGGGACCCCGGGGGGCGGGGGGGGGTCTGTTGTGTGTTAGCGGCGGGACCCCGGGGGGGCGGCACCCCTTCCCCCCCGGGCCCGCAGCTCCCGCCCCCCGCACCGGGCCCGCCACGTGCTGCCGCCCCCGGCGGCCCGCGCTCGGCAGGGACCGCCCCGCGACTACCGGGCAGCGCCGAGGGGCCGCTCCCGACCCCGCAGGGCGAGCGCGGCTACCCGGGGGCCACGCCGAAACCTCACGGCTGCGGGTGCCTCGGCGCGTCCGGCCTCGGGGGCAGCCCGAGATTCAGGCTCCGCGGAGCGGCGGAGGCGGCGCGGGCACTGCCCGCCCCTGCCCCGTGCTCCCGGGCCGGGCGGCCGCGTGGGGACGGGGCAGGCGGGGAACGCGGCGCCGCGAGCCGGCGAGGCGGGGAAGGTGGAGCTCCCTCCCGCCGGGCCCGACCGGGCCGCCGCCGCCTCACCTCGGGGCTGCCGCTCGGGGCCGCCGCCGCCGCCTCGTCTCCGCCGCCGCTGAGGCTCGAGCTCCGCCGGGTCGGTCCCGCCGCGCCGCCGCCCCCGCGCGTCGCCATGATGTGACGGCAGCATCCAAACAAGTGCCGAGCGCGGGGCACCGGAAGTGCTCCCCGGAGGCCCGCCTCCCTCCTGGCCGCAGCCAATCGCCGCGCAGCTCTACTGCTCACGTGGAGGGCTCGCGCCCTCCCTGCCGCGGGGTATGCCGGGAGTTGTAGTCCGTCCGTCGAGGCGCGAGGACGCGGCATGGCCCTGGGCGGACAGCGTCAGTGGCGGCCGGTCCCTTCCCTGGCCGCCCTGCATCCCGCCTCCCTCCTTTCTGTTCCTGCCTCGGTCACGGCTTTGAAGTCGGGGCCAACTCAGCAGCGTGTCCATGACGGGGCAGCGGGCGGGGCGGCCAGGATCAGCAGAATCAAAGAATGCGTCAGGTTGGAGGGGATCACAGCGGGGCACCTGGTCCAACCTGCCCGAGCAGGGCATCCCAGAGCACAGCGGTTCTGGAATATCTCCAGCGAGGGAGGTTCACTGGAGATACTCAGTGATACTCGGCTGCTGCTTCTGCAGGAAAACTGGGGCGTGCGAGCGGGGAGAGCGAGTTGCGCAAGGAAGTTGTGCCGGGAATTGCAGCGCGGGGCAGCCGAGGCCGGGGCTGCCGGCAGCGCTTCCCCCGGGCATGCCCTGGGAGCCATCGCCCGTCCCCGGGGATGCCCTGGGAGCCGTCGCCCGCCACCGGGGATGCCCTGGGAGCCATCGCCCGTCCCCGGCTCCTCCTGCTCGGGGGCACCGGGATGAAGGGTCCCGTCTGGGGAAACAGGGATTCAGCGCACGGAGCGGAGAATGAGGCTGCCAAGGCACTCCTGCGCTCCCGTGAACCACCATCCGTGCCATGTGCACACGTGGGGCTCGGGTGTCAGGGCTGCAGGGGGATAACTTCAAACTGGTAGAAACAAACATCCTAGAAATACATTACATATGTTCCTGCTTTCCGGCAAAATAAGCTTACCTACTCCATGTATAATGGGAACTTTGGAGTTACTGAATAAAAATATCACTCTAAACCTCCCTAAGCACTTAATACTCCAGAGAATAGGTCAAATGTTAGTGTTCAATAAAGTAGCATCAGTGGGGCAGTAACTGCTTAAAATATCTTATCCTTACATCTTAAATCTAAACTTACTAGAGTAAGTAAGTACAAAGAGTAAGTATTCAACTGTTAATTTCAAGATGAAAAATAATTTTACATTTTTTGTAACATCCTGATCTTTAGATGGAAGTTTTGTCCCCCCAAAACACTTGATATTTTACAAACATGCATAATACTGGTAAAAATTCTCGAGAAAAGGAAGACAGCCCACTCCTCTTCCCCAGCAGAATTTTGTTGTTTTAGTATTTTCCCTGTGCATCCCTTCCACTTGAGAGTGGCAAGAGATCCAATCATCAAACATGCTCTGTTTTATCCCTGGATAGCTCATGAAATCCTTAAATAGGGCCTTAAGATTACTTTTAATTTCTTCCAAGCATTATTTTTATACATATATATATAAATTTACAAAACATAAATTACTTTTGCACTGTCCCCCTCTCAAACACTTTTTGAATGGAAGGAAGATTATTTGCAAATACGAGCTACTTGGAAAGAATGGAATAAAGAACCACAGAGCTCTTGCTGTCTGTAATAAAATTAATTGTGAGCTCTGTTTTAGTGAATTTGGGTGCCAGAGGTTAGCATACATTGTGCTGTAGAAGAAGGCACTGCATTGTGCTGTAGAAGAAGGCTGATCTGTCAAAGAGAACAAAGTTTTCTTCAAAAATTATTAGATGTTGGACAATATATTTCTAGCAGTAATGCTTTTCACACATGAACTGCATGTTTTAGGTTTTTTTTTTTCTGCTGATAAAGTGACACATATAAATTATAATTATTTTGTGAAGAAAGATAATCTTCCTAGTAAGTCAGTTTTCTAGAAGTTGGGGTTTTTTTGAGGATAGCTGATGCAGGTGTAGTGTGAGAGGTACTATCAGGACTCAGATCTCTGGTGCACTGTTTGCCTGCAGTGCTATTGTCCTCTGGAGAATAAAAATGAGAAATTGAACGAAAATAATTACATTTAGTATTTTAAATTACATGTAGCATTCTCTCCCTGTGTCTCTTCTTGTGCTCACGTGAACATGCTTTCCCTCAAAAATGCACTTACCAATAAAGTGCATGTCAACAGTATGGGAAATTTATATTCCATTCTTGCAAGTAAATACAGGTACTGAGAACATATTTTCAGCTGTGCCCTGTAAATGACCTTGCTGGAGGTTGTTCGTGCAATCCTACGCACCAGGAGCAGCTGTTCCACCCAAATGGCTGCTGCCAAGAAGGTGAGTGGTCTCAAGTTTTGACAGGCAAGAAATTCTAGGAAAATTAGTTCTTTTAAATTATTATTTAAGGATATAACTAAATATCCATGGGTAGAAATCTTTAGTCATCAACTTTTTACAAATTTTTGGACTCTGTTTTTATGAACTACCACCAAGTTATGTGGTTATCACCCTGCTTAAGGGTGTCTGACTTCATGAACCTTCTACACTTTCCAGCCAGGCTGACACATCTCCTGGGTACTTCACTGCCCTCATTGCAGAGGCACTCCCAGGCAACTGGGTGAAAAATTAGTTCCTCCATTATGTTTGAACACATCAGCAAGGTGACAACTAGAACAAGACGTTCAAATCTTTAACCAAAGACAACTGAGAAACTGTGAAATAAAGATATTATTTCTTTCCTCACAGCATTGTTACAACATGCAATGCAGTCAGGAGACTATTTCATTTTGTCCTTTCCTCGTGATGATTATGCTAATTGCTTCTATTGAAACTTTGGAGAAGGTAAGGACTATCAGAATTTTTCTTAGAACATTTCCCTCCATGATACTGAGTAGGAGCAGTAATTCTTCCAATGCTACTTTTCACAGAATAACTAATAAAAAATTAAAATGAAGGCAGGAGGGAAATAGAAAAATACAAACATACAAAAACCCAACCCAAGTCACCAGGCTTTACAGGATCCTAAAATTCAGTGGTGGCTAGGGAAGTTGCCTGGGGTCCATTGTGGACAACACTACAAACATGTACTGGCTGAACATACTATATTGCTACAGATAAAAACAAGAAGTTGAGGTACATGTGGAATGAGATGAGGAGAAATACAGAACATGAAACCAGGATGTGTCAGCTGGGTGGTGCTTTCTTGTATGTGCTTGTTGCATGTCACACCTCACTGCCAGAGAATGACCTCCAAAGTTGAGTATTGAAGAAAGCTGCTACACACTATTTGGTATATGGAAAACTGCCCCTATTAAAATTTGAAAAGAGTGAAGTTTGAAACTTCTCACTTGACTCAAGAAAGTTAACTTGTGGGACATAGAAGGCAAAGTCAAGTCCTCCTGTTTTTCTGTGTCATACATTTCTCAGGTAAATTCAAAACCAATCAAAAGATTTTTCTCCTTCACACATCAATAAACTCTTACCCCACAATACCAGGGAAGTAATGAATTAGTTCTAAAAAGGAGCTGTATTTTTTTATGAATAAGAACAATAGCCAGTTGCAATAGCCACTGGGCAATAGAATTGGGATGTCAGCTATCAGGGTAGGAAGGGGAGCTGTGGCCCCAGGGAGGAGGCAGGAGGTTGGTGTGGGGCTTGGGTGAGCCTGGCACTGCTCACTCTGAAACTGTGCCTCTCCTGGCTTACAGCAGCCAGGACTGGGGGCTGACACCCAAGCCAGAAGCTACTCTTGTGACTTAAATATGCAGGGGATTTTCTTCTTTCTTGCTTGCTTCCCCAGCCCAAGGGGATGCAGACCACTCCCTACTGTAGGCCTTGGCACCTGGCCTCCAAAGCTGGGGTTCTTGCCAGCTCCAGTGGGAACAGTGCAGTGGCTGGGATGGAGAGTTTGCTAGCTGACTCAGGGCAAACATTATTAGTGGTCTTTGTAATTGCTTATCACCATTCTGTTTTCAACATCTGCTCAGACATGTCAGCTGACAACTAAGTACATCCACAGCCAGAGAAACTCAGAGTGGGTTGGATAACAACATTCTTCCACCTGAAAGATCCTTTGCACCAGTATTTTTGCCTGCTTAGGCAACGGTTCCTGCTTTTTCATGAACATGCCCACTGATTTTTTGACACTACATCCCACCATGAGATTGTTGTTTCCACATCCTCTCTAGCTCCTCTCCACCCAATAACATCCTTACAGCAGGACCTTTCATCCACCCAACACATGATGGGCTTGAAAATCTTGTTACACATGATACAGGATGAAAGGTGGTGATGATACAGCACAACCAAAACTGTTTGATGTTTAAATTGCTGGCATCAAAGGGCACAAGGCCAGCATTAAAACATTTCTGAAGTAAGTGGGACAAGAAGCTGGGTGTATCAACCCATTCTCTGGCCATTATTTGACTGTGAGGTAAACAGATTTAATTGGGAAGGAGAGGAAATGCAGAAAAGCAGCAGTTTTATCTGGCTCTTAAACCTTCACATTTGTGTATGGAAACCATAGCCACGAGAAGAAATAAATAAAATCAACTGCAGAATTCAGGTTTTATGCAGGCAGATAAGTTAAAAAAAACCCACTAAGCAGTTTTCTTTAGACTATCATATATCAAAAAGGGCATCAAATATTTATTCTTCTAATTTTATATACAGCCCTTAACTAGAGGCGTTTTTCTTCTCTTTCCCTACTTAGCCAGAATCACACTGAGACAAAATAACCTATCTGCCTATGAAGTTTTGGGGTAATTATACCTCCTGAGTTTATCTGGAGAGGTTTGTCATAGATTCATGAATTCCTGAATTAGCAAAGGAAAATGTCCCAACCTGTTCATAATGAAAACCAATCTTTTAGGAAACAAAGCAAGTGATTTCATTCTTAATTTCTACGGAGTCATCTCATTACAAATAACAGTGTGACAAACTAATGCTAATTATTTTGGTTGTACTTTGTCTCTCAATGGTATCTAGTTCAAAGTAACAGCTGAAAAGTACATTATAATTTCTTTAATATATTTAGACACTATAATACATGTGGGTTTGTATTTATATGTATGCATGGTCTTGATCTATCAATAGGAAATGCTGAGCTGTACTGAGAATAAAACAGAGCCATGCATGTCTTCTGATATTTTTGTAGAAATTGTTGTTTTCTCCAATAGTTAACTTTAATATATACAGAAAATATAGCAAGAAATTAATTGACTTGCCATTTTGTTAAAAAAAAATTAGAATGATGATCTAATACACACGAACAATCCAAATGTTTAAAACAAAGGAGAAAAGCATTGAAAATTAATATTTTGGAAGGAAAATCTACTAATGGGTAATGTTATTTAAGCCTAGGCTACTGTACTGCTGTTACAGATCTATCACTCACCTCCTACTGAGACATAAGAGTGTCAGGCCAGAGAATACATCCTGTAGACTTTGGCTGAACTGAAACCCAGGACCATTATCAGGGTGGTAAATGGTTTTGGTTTTTACCTTTTTTTCTTTTATATATTGTCTGTATTCTTTACACATATATTTGTAGCTTCTCACTGTAGCTTAGCTTCAGCATTTCCCTGGGCAGGAAAACAAGTTCCAGGATCCCTATGCTGTCTTGGTTGTCCTTAGAAACCAAGGTTGAAACCAGCTTTTCGAGACATATTTTTGTAAACAGGGCCTGGTCTCCACTGAAGGTGGGGAGAATTTAGAAGGCACTAGAACAGGGGGGATTACTTCACCAGGTCAGTTGCTAATTGCAGGGCTCTTGTCAGATACTCAAATTTACAAAATCTGTAAAAATTGTACACGCGTCACACAGGGCATGCACGTTCAGTGTTTTCCACCAAACCAGCTGTGCACCTGAGGATCCTTATATAAAAGTACCCCTTTTTATCACCCTGTGTCTGGATCATATTTTTAGGACCAGAGAAAAAGGCATCAATGGTACAACCACATTCCTGACACAGCCCTGGGACTAAGGGCCTGATGCAGCTGCTGCTGCTTGGCACTGCACAGAGAAGTAACCAGACACACTTTGCTCCTTTCTATCAATAGATATTGCAAGGTAAAAGTCAATAATATGTGAGTGGCCAAGAGTTCAAGGATGCATCTCACAGTCCAGCAACACACTCCTGCACATACTGTTATTCTTTAAATGCACAAGGTTCAAATTGACATCCTGCACTTCTTTACTACATACACCACCCCACCAACCACCAAGATCACCAAACAGCAAGGAAAAAAATACTGAGGCAAAAAATTCAAAAAACTAGAGGTTTACTAGAACAATTCAGGAAACTGAAAGCTTTGATTAACTTTGATAACAGATCATCTGTAAGTGATCACATAAAAACATAGGGGAACTTTTCACTACACTTTTCTTATTTCCAGATTTGACAATCTTTCCACTTCTTCCAGGACAGATTATTAAATTTTTAAAATTTCACACAGGTATTAACTAATATCAACTGGAATTATAAACTAATAGTTGAAGATGATTGTTCAGTGCACAGAATAAGTGGAAATGCTGGTATCTCAGAGCTATTCTAAGCTAATTTACATAATTCCTGGGTAATCTTTGCCCTGTTTCCCAGAAGTTAATTAAAAAAATCTGCAAGTTTATCTTTCAAGAGAGCTTCTTCTCAAGGTTTTGAACAACTGTACTTTTTGTCACTCTGTATCCACAGGATGATGTTATTTACATTCATTTTTGGTTTCATTTTGTAGCACTGTTTTGCTGGATGTTAGCATCTGTACCATCCCAGTGCTTCTGATTTAGTGATCTTTTGTTAAAAAAAGATTACACACACTTGCTTATGTAATATACTATTATGAGACATTTGGGTACAAAGGCATGCAAAATTCACCATGAACATGAAAAGGTCAGCCTGTGCTCCTCCACTGTGGCAAGAGGAATGCAGAAACTTTCCCTCTTCCCATGCACAATAAGAACTGATAGGCACTTGTAGGACCTACCTAAATGAAAGTCATGGGCCAGGCCTGAAAACTGCAGGATTATGGAGAATTTACTTCAGTTTTCCAACTTAAAACCAGATACCCAGATTTGAAAATATTAATATGACTTTTGATAAGAGACTTTAAATATCAGAGCTCAAGTCAGATTCAGTCTTGCTACATTATTATCTTTTTTAAATGCAAATTAAAGCAGTGGGTTGGTTTCTTTTATTTTATAGATAAAATTGCTTTTCACAAAAAGGGAAAAATGAGCGTTTTATATGAAGAAACCATCTTTTACGAGAAATGGAATTTAATAGCTATGACCACTATATAGGTTATGCTTACATGAAAGGAAAGATGAGGCTTGATGTACAAGCCCCATGCAAATAAGGCAATCATACATCTGAAAACATCAGGAATGATCAGGCTTGTTTTTAAGAAAGCAGACTTTTGAAGCAGTGATTTTGGAGCTCTCAGCCATCCAGGGAATATTTGCCACTATCAGAATAGAACTACCCATCTTTTTAGATGGTGTCACATCAAACTGTACAGTAGATAGCTCCTAATATCTCCAGCTTAAATCTATAGCAGTTGTATATGTCAGGAGTAACCACTGACCTGTGAATAGACTTATTTTTATAAGCATAACAGATTTAACTTTTGTCATCTCTAATTAATCCCAGATATAAAAGCTCCTTAAGTACATCTCATTTACCGTGACTTACCTTGCGTCTGCAAACTAAGTGAAAAACACTAGAAAAATACAAATTGTGCTTAAAATGGTTTGAAGTTGAGAAAGTGTATGACAATGAACTAATCTGAGAAGCCAAATGTATGCAGGTTTAAAACAATTCTTTTTCCATAACGAAAAATAGAGGAGAACTTTCTGTCCAAGTTGCTAATGGAGACAATTTAAAATATTCCTTTCTTACAGTAACAGCAGTGGAAACTACTTAGCTCTTTTCATTTCCCACGGGATGAATATTGACTGAGTAATTACAGCTATAATCTCTTCAGTCTCTTTACAAAAAGTTTTCTGCAGAATTATGTCATTAAGACAGAGCTTACTGTATGTAATATGCCTATAATTCAATTGTGCTTAATGGCTCCGACCTACTTAATTTTACCCATTTTCCTTTGTATTTGGAATTTCATTAATGTTTTGTCATAGAAGTTTATGAAATAGATGACAAACTGAACATAAAATTTTAATTTATCTATATATAAAGATACTGACTTAATGGTATAACCACAGGAAACATCCAGATGCCTATGAAGAATCAAAAACCTTTTAGAGAAAAAAACCCTATTTTTAAATTTAAATTCTATGTCTTAAGCACTGTGAAAATGTGTATTTTTAAAATCTGTGTCTGAAGCATATTTGCTTCTCACTGCTTGCCCTCCCTCCAAACAAATGAGCCAATTTTATACATATTTACAATATTTAATAAAGATGTCCAAACCAGTGAAAGTTTTCACATAAATGTTTCACCACTTAAAATTAAGAAGAAGCATTTAATTTGCTCTCAGCTAAGACAGTAGAATTAAATGGAAACATAACAGCCTTCTGCAGAAAAAATGCATTAAACCATTTCTCTCTGTGGGGAAAGGCAGTATCTCAATATGATTAACAAACCCAAACTTAATTCAAGCAGTTACTAGCTCTACTAATTTAAATGCTCAAATGTTTGCTGCCTGACTGATAAATAATCAGCTTATTTTGGATTCTGCATTAGTGTGTTTTACCAAATCCTTGAAAGTTATTTGATAGGGTTTTCTATAATTTCTTTGGCTACATACATTAAGGAAGTTAAATACATGTGAAATCTACCAGCTATAAGTACCTTAAAAATAGTACACATTTACAGATTATACAGGAATCAGAGTGCAAATATAAGAGAGAATTGTTGTCAAGGACTAAGTTACTTACAACATCCATTTTTACATCCCAAACAGAAGGCTGTAGACAAAAAAAAAAAATTGCAATTCTTAGATTTAGAAATCTCTTCGAAGAGCTTCTTGATCACCTAAAAATGCCTCAAACTGAACCACTGCTTCATGTATTAATGTTATCACTTTTAATTATAACCTGCAGTATCTGCCTCCTCTTTTTTTTTCTTTTGAAGAATATAGAAGTTCAGAAACTGCTCATATAAAGAACAGATATACTGGTTGTATTCCCATATGGAATTATAATGACTTTAGATTCTATTATGTCTTCTGAAGATATTTTTGTAACCAAAATATGAAAGCAGAAATCCATGTCAGTCCTCCAAAAGAGCTTTGGGTTATAGTGATCTTGTGAAAATGTTTAATTTTCTTCTTGCAGCATTTCTTCTATTTCTTTATCCCAGTTTTCATCACGCTTTTCTGATTCTGTCACCACTTCATACTCTTGAAGCTCTTGTTGTAATTCCTTTTCCCAATCAGCAGTTTCTTCTAAAAGAGACAAAAGATGTGTAAGAATTTAACACATAATATTGTACGTTGCTTATTTATATAAAACTAGATATATTTGCACTGAATCTCTCTTATATCCCCTAAACTATATGGACTATTCTCCTTAGAAACAAAAGGAACTTCAGAAATTTCACCTTCCTATTGATCACAAACAGGAATTAATTAATATACAATATAATTCCTATATGCACACTATATTAAAGATATAACAGCAAATACACATCTAAGTCATTATGAGTGTCCCTTTGCAGGATCATTTTCTACAATCTTTCACTCTGCTTTCAACTGAATCTCCCTTTACAATTTTAAATTCTCATGAAAAATAAAGTTTGTTAAAGTGTGGATATACTGTTATGGAAAAAAGAAATCAAGTCAAATACTGTGGCTAGTTTAAAACAAAAAAGGTACTCTCCTCGCTAACATTTCAAACACTCTTCTCACTAGCTAGGCAAGCTCATTTAATCAGGGTTAAAGGTAATCATATTTCATACTTCAGGGCAAAAAGTTAGTCAGAAGGCATTCCTGTGTTGCTAATCTCTGTTTTAATTAGCTCTGCCTATCATAGGCAGGAGTGTGGGGGAGGAGACGGGCGTTCGTGTGTTACACGCTGGCTGGTACTTCAGCCTGGTACGCAATTCCAGAGTCCAAATCAGCTCAGGCCAGCTGAGATTGCTCTGAACAAGTAACACATTAATGGCCTATTAAACCACTCCAATCAAAGAACTAGATGCAAGAAAATCCAAAGCACATCCTAAGACAATTCTGCAAATTTTGTGATAAGCATCTGCATATAAAAGTGTTGTCAAAGTAAATTATCTATGGCCAGAGTCACATCATCACAGACTGTTTTTATGCTCTTTACACTTACACTACTTCTTTTGAATTATTTTAATTAATAAGCTCCACTTAATTTCTTATCATCATTCTCAAACTATTTGTTAAATTTTAAGTGTTCCAAATGCCTATAAACCTTTGTAGGCAGAGGCCTCTTCAAGTTCATAGTCTGATGCAAAAGTTGCCTTTTTAGCTGGTGCCAAAAGAAGTAAACAGAGCCTGACTTTCAAATACTGTACTTTACCTACAAGGATGTCAATTAAAGAAAACAATTCATATGCAGAAGAACTTATGAAAGAGAAAGGAAGAGATAAAAAGAAAAAATACCCCACACTCACTTTCATCAAAGAGTGACCTAAAACTGTTAGGTTCTTTGGATTTAAACCCCTCACAATTAACATTCTGTGTAAGATGTGGTTTGACCACGACAAAAATTATCATTAATTTCTGCAATATCTCATTGAAGGTTGTTTCATACACTTCTGAAAAAATGTTCACAAGATCTACTTTTCTAAATTGAATTACAACCTTTTTTTTTCCTTTTAAATCAACCTGTCTTAGAATTGCTCTATGTAAGAAACAGAGGTAATGGTAATAGTAGCTTTACCTTCTACTACTGAAGTCTCTTTCTTTTTGTCTAGCACTAGTTGTTCCATTTCTTTTCTTAGATCTTCTTGATTCAGATTACAGGTATCAAAAGCATCACTCACAAATTCTGATACACCTGGACTTGTGGAAATCTCTTCCTCATCCTGCAACAAGACATTTCAGTACAAACTTATCTAGACAGGGTAAAAAAAGTCACCAATATGTACTTTCACTCATGTGACTGCTTTTAACTAGAGTTGGCAAAACCCAAGTGCATTACTCTCACAACTCCTTTTCTTTACTGGCTACTTTTCCTTACAAGTATTTTTGTACAAACAAAAATGTTAGATAGCTGTACTGAAAATGATTTGGTTTACATTCTAGGCTGTCTTTTTGTGTTCTCTTAACAACTTTAATTCTGAGTTTGTAATATTCAGAAACAATAATAAAGTCCTGAGTGGTTTAGAACAGGACTTTAACATTAAAAATTTGACCACAATTCAGTAACATCCAAGTAAGATTAAGAGAGGACTGTTCTTTGGAAATCTTTGCCTGCTGCATATTATTGGCAAGTGAATGCACAGCTCTGCTTCTGCCAAGAGTGTTCTCTGGCACCAATTTTACAATCCAGAAATAAACAAAGGTCATTTGGTGTCTAAGGTAAAGGCTTTTGCAGTACCAAGCAAAAGTGAAATAGAACAGTGTTGCTATTGCAATGCATCATTTACATTCCTTATACTTCAGCTTGACCACTGCTTGAAGAGTTGCACAGAACATGGCACACAAATATATTTTTATGAAGGTACTGCTTGTGTCTCAATGCAATGCTAACCTTCTACTCCAAACGTTTTGGAAATTTCACTCTTGACAGTAAAATCACATAATAATGTGCAGGATACTAAGGAAAACATTCTTCAGATAAACTACTGTTTCTGCTACTAAAAATGAGTTTCAAGATTATATGCTGAAAATTATCACAGCAAAACAGCAGCAGGTTAGGGCTGTCAGCTACTATATTATTATGGTTTCATAGCAGAACTTACTCAATAAGATGCATAATTACTTATTAAGGAACAGCTTCACATACTAAATCCCAGATAAAATATAACAGCATTTTTACCTCTTGTGATTTTATTTGAGGCTTTATTGTAACAGGCGGTGTTTTTGGCCGTACTGTTTCTATCAAGGGAAAAAAAAAAGGTAGATAACATTTAAATATTTAAAAATTTAATTTAATTTGTATAGCTGTTAAGTATACAAGGAAATACTGTATTTTAAGGAATCCTTGTGGTTAAAGGCTGAATTTAGCCACAGGTGAGCCATTGTCAAAAACAAAGCGAAACAATTTTCTATTCTTAATAAAGACAAATTTAGCAAGCCATTTCCTCATTATGGCTCTAAACTTAATAGACAGGATCCCTCTGACCCTCAAAATGACATCCCAAGATCTTTAAAGTTACAAGCGCATAAACTTATAAACTTACAAGTTTAAAACTTAAACTCATGAAATCCAGTCAGTGTCTATCAGAGAAGGTTTCAAACTCCCCTGACTGGGTTCTACTGTTGACATGGGTGCCAGTCAGCTCTTGAGCAGACCAGACTGCACACGTACTATGCACACCCCTAAGGGCACATGGGAACAGTGCTCTGCAGCCTTACCTTTCACACAGGCAAAGGAAGTCACTGAGAAACAAACCCTAGAAGGTGGTCTCAATTTCCTAAGAAAACTTGGTGTGTATTCTCTATTTAGAGCATGGTGCTAGGAAGGCAATGACTGTTTACAAGCAAGGTTAGATCTTTTCCCTGGCAGGTAAAGGAACATCCCAGCTTTTTCCCTTGTGCAACTCTCAGGGGAGAGGAGTTACAATGAAGAGCCAGGTGGCTGCAAGAACAGTTAACATTCAGGGGAGGCTGTGGTAGTGGTCAAGTGCTTGCTTAGCAGTTCTCTTTGCTTAAACATGCAAAGCAGCTCTGAGCTTGCAGCTCTGCTTTCTACAGGGTGCCCAGCTGGATCCTTCCTGCTAACTCAGCAATTTCTCATTCTTTGTGTTTAATTTTTAAAATTAAGGTCAGTTTTAATTAAAATCATTCCCTAATTGGTAGCTGTCACTGCTTTTATAGCTCATCTACTCAATGCCCACTGTTCTGTCCCATCTTCTCTCCTTCTTCCACTTTCCTGTCTCCAGAGGGTCTCTCACTGTGTCCAACACTGCAGCCAAAGAGGCTCCAGCATTCCCTGCTTGGGAAGCTGTAGGACATGGCAGTAACTGTTTGCTGCTCAAGAGAGGTGCCTCAGACCCCACCTGCTGCTCTTGTGCAGGTGGGACACAGCTGCTCTGCCCTGGGCCATGCCCCCATCAGGTGTGACTGACATACCATTAGCATCATTCTGGACTACTGGCCTGCCATCATCTCCTCCACTGCAGTGTGCTCTCATCCCAAGGTGACTTACCCCCTAACTACAGAGCTGCTAATACCTAGAGAAGGGCTAGAATTTGGCATTTTGTTTTAGATCTTATACAGCCTTTACACTAGAATGTGGAATTTCTTCCATTTGTCTCTTCTCCTTTCCCATCAACCACGCTTATTTAACTTTCTGAAAATAGGAACTAAGGAGGAGACACAGAAATGGAAGGCTAACAATTCTATTTTATAGACACTCAGCTTTAAGAAGAAACCCTGAACATTATGAAGAACTACCAACAGGCAATTACTTCCAGTTTTAGCCTCCAATTAGGGAATCCAACTTTCAAAAAGGTTAAACCAAAAATATCATGTATGATTCAGAGCTTGCCAAATCTATGCAATTTCTGAGTCAAACAAAACATGCATTTACTATAGTCTGGTACATGTATCTTTGCCATTACAGAACATGCAGTCAAATGCAGGAAATCTATCTGCATATCCCATACTGGTTGTTTGAACTGTAGAAGAACTGCAAGACACCAAAAGACAATGGAGTTTTTTGGTTTTTTTAAATGAAGATATGTTTTGCTTTAGTCACAATGGGAATTTTACTAGAATCCAGCAACTTTCACTTTGACTGAATGGTACTTTCCAAGGGTTTGGGTGACTCAAACATAACATTTTTGTTGTTCAATAGGATCAGATGCAGTCTCTCCTGTAAAGCTGAGACACTTCAGTTAAAACAGTCATAGTTCTGGGACAGTAAACAAGTGACCTGAGTAAAAGCAGTGGGAATTAATGCCTCTTGGTCTACACTATATTCTGGAGTTGCCTGTTCTTTCAGCATTGCTTGGATGACAATCCTGACAGAACAGGTTACTACAGAATCTACTCAGAGAAAACTACTTTTTCAATTCTACATTGGGACCTTGCCTAGGCTCACACAGGCACACTCCAAACAAAACCTATGAGAAGCATGAGACAAACTGACAACAAAGGCAGATAGGCAACATGGAAGCCCAGCTTTGTAATTCCATCTGTAGCCTCCCCTTCACCCCAAAGTTCTGCTCCTTGGATGGGCAGCTAAGGCCTGAGTGAGTAACCTCAGTTCAGACTGTGCAGAAGATTACTTAAGCTGTGCAAAAGACCTGTGAAAAAGTCTGTAAAAAGAATAAGAAAGGTAACTCAAGAGGAAAAATACCTACATGGAAAGATATTATATTCAAAGAGGAGGAAAAAGAAGTTAACTTGGCAGCAATCACCTGACTGAAAATCAGGCCAGCAGTGTCAACAGAACATAAGTGTTACTGGACTTCATGGATGACAATCTATTGATACTGAGGATATGAGAACCATCCCAAGGTGCAGAAAAGGCTTTCTCCTTCTGCTCAATGCCTACCCATCCTGCCAAGATCCTTCAGGTGTCTTACTGGGGTGGTGAGTGTACCTAGGTTAGGCTAAGATTTAATGAGCTACCGGTTACCTTTTGTGTTTCTGCCAATAACTAAGTGCTTTATACTTTTTAAGCCACAGATATTCCTGCTTGCAGAATCTGTTAGCATGCAAAGAGGTCCAGTGGTTTGTAAGAGGGTCAGTAAGAATCACCTGTAGAAACTGATCAATGTAACTGAAGACAGCTTTATTGAAGCAGCTTTTTCATCTCAAGGTTGAATCCCAGGTAGCCTCCTGGCCCCCTTTTTTTCTGTTTCCACAATACATTATGGGCCTTTGCACACCCTGCACTCCACCACCACAGCAGTTCTACCCCTGTATCACTCACTAAATTCTGCTTGGCATGAGGGATGAGTAAAACACAAGAGCAATCCATATGCCAGCTAGCTGGGTTGGCTAGTACCTGTTGTCTGATCAAGTGAACCAAAGGTATCTCCTACTTCTTTCTGACAAGTCAAAAATCACAGCTAAGACCTAATGGTCATGAGCTGTCATAAGCCAAGTAAAACATTTCTCCTCTTGAGACCTCCACTCTTCTGACAAAGTTGGCTGAAACTGGAAAACAGCTTAAAAGCACCAGGAGCCTCCTCTTCCCCAGCCTACACAATGACACCAAGTACAGTGAGAGAAGCCTTGATTTAATAGGCAATCCAGGACAAAAATGTGATAGCACCTGAGGTATACAGTGAACATTTGTTGATGCCTAAAGAGTTTTAGTTTTTTTAGAATGTATTTGTAGCTTTGCACATTTTTAATAAACAGCTGTATAGCTTCTAGCACTTTCTCACACTTTGGAACACTAATTACCCTTTCTCACGTGTTATGCTACATTCTTGAAATTGTTTGGTCTTATTTTCAAGAAGAGTTTCTCACAAGGACATCCTGTTTTGCACTAGCACCTGGGCTGAAATAATAAGATACTTTGTAGATATAACAAGATATAGGGCTAAGAATCCTTGGAGGGGCTCCAATGGGGCAGATCCAAGGGTGGGTTACAGGGCAACTGTTCTCCTATCGGATGTACTTGCTAGACATGCTAATTAATTAAACTTATAAAAATGGTGAAAATTTGATGCTGCACATGCATATAGGTATTATATGTGCAACTGAAAGCTTTCATTAAAAGACTGCTCTTTATGTAATCAATATTAATATTTGGAAAATTTTTCTTCTGATTTTAGACAACAGCATTACACTGAGTGAATGAACTGTGCTAAAACAAATGCTTCTCATACCTTTCAGCTCACTATCCTCTTCTCTGCCTTTGCCCTCCTCCTTTCCTGCTGCCTGCTGTTGAGCTGCAAGCGCTGTGAGTTGTGCAGACTGTTTAATTAGGGACACCCTGTAGAAATAATTTCTCCAGAACACCTCTTCCTTTACACTAGAGAGAACAAACAGATTTTGATTATTACATTTGGAATATGGTTCCTTTTACCATCTAGCAGTGAAATAAAATTAAATATGTAGCGAGGAGGAACAGACATAGCTGATATTGAAGAAGAATCTTAAAAAAGAAATTTGTGACATTAACACATTCTAAAAAGTCTATCATTTAGAAGTTCCTGATCTCTCACAAGACATTTGCAATTGACTTGAACCTACAATAGTAATGTTATAACTCTAGAAAAAGCTTAACAATATGCAGTAATACATGGTATGGAAAAATCCTATGCTGTTCCATCTCTCCTGACAAATTATGCAAACAAACCCAACAAGCCAAACAACCCCCTTCTCTTCCCCTCTAAGCCAAACACTCTTATTATTGTCAAACTATAATTGTCTACATCTTCCCTAGACATCAAGTGGAACTGGAACATCTGTGGTGGCAGAAGCCAATCCTAGATTGCAGCAGTACTATTTCACTATCTGCACATCTTTCAGCACATCCACAGAACCTATAGTAACCAGAAACTGCCATCTTGGAAATAACTAGCTCTGGTAAGTGGCAGACTATCCCCACTTCAGGTAACATTTCCCTCTGAAATTCCTCCAGCAAGAAAGACAAGACCCAATTTTAACCCACAGGCAACAGAAGGCAGAAATGGCAAGATCTGTGGGGAAGAACTCGTGTAGGCTGAGAAAAAATGAAGTTACCTTCACACCGATTCAGACAAACAGTGACTGAGACTAAGAACACGCAAAAAAAAAAATAAAATTAAGCAATGTTGTAGAAAAGGCAAGGATAGCATGACCAGAGGCTGAAGACAATATGGGAGCATCAGAGAATATGGGCAGATCTTCAGAACTGACAGAGAAGAAGGTAAACAGAATGAGGAGCTGGGAAGGTTTATAAAAGGAGGAGATTTAAGACAGAAAATGTCACAAGGAAAGATTTTCTTTCCGTTTTCATCCTTAGACAAGGAGACTAATGTAAGAACTCCCACTTAAATAGAAAGATGAGTTGAGAAATAAGCATTAGGAACAGAGTCTGGGACTGGATAAGGAATAACAGCTCCAGAATAAAGCTCTGCAGCACAGAGCTTTTCCCATTTCCTATCCAAATCCAGTTTTTCTTGCTTGCATTGCTGCTTTTTTGTGACACATTCTATTGCCATTTCTCCAGGGGCGGTCTCTGACTATGTGATCACCTGTCTGGGATGTCAGTTACACCAACAGATCTGAACATTTTGATTGCTGCCTCTACCTTTCTTTGGAGAAAAAAAAAATCATAAAATTTAGCACACTGGACATAGTAATACTGAGGACCTCTCCCATACTTAAGTCAACAGGTCCTTACTAGTTCTGTCTCACAGATACACTTTTTTTCTTACCTCAAATTGCTAAATTATAATGCATGTGCAATACTGCATGTGTTAAACATTAGCATAAAAATGTATGTACACATTGGAAGAACATAAAGAACTGAAGGAAGTGAAAGGAACAAAGAGTAATTTATGAGTATTTACAGACACATTAAAAGCATGATGGTAGAGTTACCAGAAGAAATTACTTACTGTTTGGGAACAAGGTCAAACCTCATCCTATTGAGAAGCTCATCTTCTTGTAACATGACCAGTGCAACAGGGTACATTTGATCAAAGTCAAAATGAAACTGCACACCTGCTGGGGGATCCCGCAGAAAATTCCGTTTATCCTTTGAAGAACATATTTATAGCCATTAAATGATATCAGAAAAAGGACACCATATTTCACACACAAGAACAGCAAAGCAATCTGTAAAGCCTTTATAAAAATAAAAACTATATCGAGAATCTGCTTGGGTCAAGTTACTCTTGCACATGATTCATGTGGTGACAGACATATTAAAAGTATCTTGAAAACACATAATTTAATAAACTTACTTAAAAAACCCAGTAGTTTAAATTTCTCCACGAGAAAATTTCAAATCTTACAGGAAATTAAATACTTACTGCTGATAAAGCCAGTATTTGTTGTTGAATTGTCTCTTCTTCATTGCTGTCTACCCAGGGAGGCACTGCTGCTTCTAGTATTGAAAACAGGAAGATAATTGCATGTATATAACTTGAAAAAACCCACTCCAAATAACAGACCTTATATGAGGTAACAGTGTCACAAAAGCAAGCAGAGTTACACTCACTGTGTCACAGTTACACTCATTGGCCAAGTCATTGTGTCTTTTGTGTCTTTTTCCTAAACTAAGTCCCTGGCCTAAGAGAGAAACCCTAGGAATATATCTTTACTTATCAGAGGTAAAACAAAACAAAACAAAACAAAAAAACCCAACTAAATAGTTGCTGATCTCTGTAAGTGTAAAAATAAATCTGGTGGGATTTCTTTGCAGCATGCACCAGTCAGAATTTGGTGCTTCTTAGTTTAGCTACTGAAGTAGTACTGTATAACTGGTTAGGGTGCCTGCAAAAAGTATTTCCAGATCCACTTAAAATGTGTAAACTTTGTCTAAATTAAGTTTTCAAAGTAACTTACACCCAGAAGACACCAATTATTTAACAGTGGAGAAAAATGTTATAAATTTGTTATGAATTACAACCTGTTATACACTGAGCAAGCCTACTCCAGTTCAGCTGGTCTATATTGTTATTGCAGATACTTTTGAAATAGTTCTTTGGGCTGTCCAGAGAGGAAAATAAACTATTGTAGATGTATAGATATTTATCAGTCTCTTCACTGTCAATGCAAATTCAGCCTAAAGAGACAATTTGATGCATGTGTAGCAGATAAATAATTCCTGTGCCCTTAAACTAACAACATGTATTTGCCTGTGCAGCTGATATCAGCAAGATCTTTTACCCACATGGATCCACATTAGATGCTGATGCTTCTTTCAGTCAGGCCATCTGCCACTCCTCCTTTGGCCAATCTAGCTACCTATTTTCATGAAGCTTTTAGAAATATATTAAGAGAATCTCAAGTTTACTAACAGACAAATAGACAGAAATACAGACAACACAATCCCATAAGCAATCTTGCAAGAAGAAACCAGGCTAACATACTAACTAAAAACACCATGGAGAAATTTTATCACAATCCATTAAAACCAGCTCATTTTAAAGATTAACAGAGATACTACACACTCAAACTGTCAGAAATTATTGCATTCAGGAAACACATTTAAAAAAAATAAAAGTCAATGATGAAACACAATGTGAGAAAACAACTTTGCTAGCATGGTGATCTTTGAGATTATTTCACAAAGCAGAATTTGGTTAAAAAGCAAATCTAAACCAACTACATAATGTAACACTAACCTCACTTAAAAATACAATCTTCCTTTCCACCACAAGCATTAAGTTCTGTCATAATGTATTTCATTAAATAGTGTTTTGATAGATTCAATTATCCAGCTTTCAGCAAGGTTTCACTTATGTGATGTTAGACTTAATCAAAAATGCATACATTACCTGACTTTTTGGTTTGCTGCTCTTGGACAAATTTCTTCTGTTCCTTCTGAAAATCTCCAATAATTGTCTAAAATAAAAATTAGGGAACCACAATTTAAAAAAAATTAAAAATCAATCTTCTTGTTTTACGTTCAGTCAGTCATAAAGTGCTTTCAAATACAGTGCATATTCTTATATCCATGGTGGCTCTTCCTGTTAGTTAAGGTGTTTCGTGTCAACCATACACTTCCTTTTACTGAAACATTTGATTTTGCATTTAAAACTATTGTGTATGCTTTCAAAATTATATTTATAGTTTTATTAATTTCAGGGAACAAGGAAAAAAGAAGGAAAATCTTAGCTGATAGTTTGAACATTGGTGTACTATATGCATCCACTTACTGTCTCACTGTATAAAAAGCCAACACAGACTGTTTAGACTTATTTAAACATGTTTTTAAAGCACTAACACATAGAGATACTCTTAGCCTTACAGAAATTTCAAGAGCTGCCTAAGAAATATATCCATAGCAAGAAACTGGGCTTTCAAAATAGTAAAGTTGCATTTCAGAACACCTGCTTAGCTGAAACAAAATAACTTCTCCACTTATGTTGCTGACAATTTTTCATTTAAAAAAATCATATTTAGAAATATTCTATATTGAATTTAGAATTTAAAAAATGGAGAATGGTCTCAGAATTCGGTATGCCATAATCTAGCACTAAGAATGCAAACATTCTATGGTTGAAAGCAGAAGCAAAAAAGATGAAGCTAGAAATGAATACTTAAACCACTCACAAAAATACAGCTTTTATGTGGTGAGGTCTATGGATTAACAAGTTGCAAAAATGCACAGAAGTCTTCAAGCTAAATCCTGATAAATTCCTTACTTCTTTTTTTCTTCAGTGGCCCAGTATTTCTGTTTAAGATTACTATCAGTGAGACCCATAGTAATGTCAGTTATACAAACAGATTATTGTGGTTCCTTCTGCTTTAAAATTATGTTAATTTTTTTCTACTTATGGAATAAAATAATTTATATAGTATAAGAAGAAAGCTTTACGATGATACAGGTATAATCCTGTTTCTCCTGTATGTAATACTGATTAATCGAAACAGGGAATTCATATTCCTCTAAAACATTTAGAAAAAAGAAAATGGTATTTTTGGCATAAAATATACTGTAGGTACTTGGCTACAGTTTCTCAGGAGCATTATTATTAGTGTATTAATTTAACAAATAATCATGTTAATTGATTTTTCCCCTTTGATGTAGGTCAAAATTACATTAGACTCTGATATTACCATAGAAGGAAATAGATCTCTGCTATTATTACACAGACAAGTGTCTATGAAATCTGAAGACAAAATGTAAAATGTGATCACAATAGAAATTGATTAGGTGGAAGACAACCTGAAAACTCTTTATATCAAGAAATAGGATTCTGTTGTATTAAAAAAATAAACAGGCAATGCTGTAGTTCCCCAGAAGGGCTGTCTGAGAGACAGGAGCAGGAAAAGGGGTTTGCTGTGTCAGATACTCCTGGATGCACAGTCCTACTACTGCTGGGATGGTTTTGACCAGTTCCCTTTCCCTTCCCAGATACTCTCAACAGCAAACACAGAACACTTCCTGCCACTTATTGATGCCTTTTTCTTTTTTTCTTTTCCTTCTGCCAGGTTTGTGGCTTGAAGCACTGGAGGAACACTTGCTGGCACAAGTTAAGCAACTGGAGCTGACAGGAACAAAGAGGGCAAGAAGAGGGCAGGGTAAGGGTGGGGAAAAGAACAGGACAGTAACAAAGTGTTTCATTAGCTCACTGGTTCTTATGGAGCTGTACCTGTATACCCCTAGGTCCTAGGATACAATATATACAATGACAAGCTAATTTTGAGTTCTGCCTCTAAGATGCAGCTAACTCATTCCTTTTTCCAACAAAATAAGCTGTGGGGCAAAAAGAAACCAGTCCAGGCATCTTGGGACAGACATTCCCCAAATGCCTGTCTCAAATTCTTCCAGCCCTTCCACCTATCAGCATTTTTCATATTTTCTTCTGGTCTTTCTCCAGTCTATCAACAGCTTCAGTTCCTGAGGAAACTGAACAAACATGGGTCCAGCACTGAGAAAAGCAGGGTGACCATTTTTTGGAAACTCTACCACGTATAAACATTTCAGTCACATCATTCATCATGACAAGAGATGCATAGTATCTCTTGAAAGACATAATATCTAAAGACAGTTTAAAGAAATGTTATCAAATGCCAGATATGCCACAAGTTGTAACAATGGTAAGCAAACAGATATTTCAGATCAAGTGTCTAGAAATAAATTACCTTATCGATGATACTGTCAATTTTTCCTTCTTCTACAGACTTCTTTATTGTCTGTGCTGTTTCAGCAACAGACTCAGATATCTTTTTTGTAGCAGCAGAGGCAAAATTGAAGAGGTAACCTTTCACAAACAAAAAAACAAAGACCTGAGAACAGATTTCTTTACATCCAGTGCTCTTGCTACATTTATTTTATCTTCTCTTTAAACGTTTGGATACTTACTTAAAAGTTTCTTTCAAAATAACTTAACCCAGCTTCTGGCCTACAAAAAACTCCTAAAATTCTATTTATCCTTTTCTGGTTTATATTCTCTAATGATTATGATAATCACAGCTTTCTGTAAATCAATATTTACAAATTATATACAAACCTTGCTTACTAAATCAAACATTGCTAATGGTCCTTGAAATACTCCTTTCCAATGACTTTTCTGAAGCAACGTGTCTTTCCTGATTTCATATAAGTATTTTGGAGGCATTAAGCCATAAAGTAACTTAGCCACAGTGTTAAAACATAATTATATTTTTTAAAGAAAATCAACATCCTCAATAAATTCTTATAAACCGAGGCAGCAAATCCCTGAAAAATTTCAGGCAGGTAACAGCTTTAAAAGTCTTAGCATAGAAGCTTGCTCTTGATATTTGCTCTTATCTATTTTGCATTGTCTTCCTCTAGGAAGACAAAACCACTGTGGCCCCGATCACCCTGAGCCATATTTTCTGAAACTATTCAGTGTTGGAACGGCAATGAAGACTATTCTCAAAGACTCACATTCTTTGTATTAGCAGTGCTGAAGTGAAGAGAGGTGTCAGGGAAAGAACTACATACACATAGCATGGCTGTCTGCATTGTACTATTCCATTTTAATTAGGGAGAACAAACTAGCAAGAAGCAAGATGTATATCATAAACCTTCAGAAGCCAGGTTACAAACAAGTGATTTTAAGATATTGGTACTATTTCTCAGCTAGCATGAGGTCACAAGCACTTAATTATACCCAAATGGCTGCATTCCAACTGCAGTACCTCAGTTCCAGTACATACATTGTGTCAGTGCCACAGGAAATAAAATACTTTCAGAGGGATCTAGACAGGAACATCTAGGCAAACATCAATGGCATGAAATTTAACAAGAATAAATGCTGGATTCTGCATGTGGGATCAATATAAATTGGGAGAGGAGTGTCTGGTGAACAGCCCTGCAGAAAGAGATCTGGGGGTGCTGCTTGGTAGTCAGCTCAATAGGAGTCACATATTTCAGTTATTCCAGAAAATCACCTTTGACTTTTACAGAGGGGGTTGTCAAAAAAATCAACCAATGAACCAAAAAAAATCCCCAAAACAAACAAACTCCACCAAAACCCAGGTCTTCTGTTTCAAACAAAAGACCACTCTCCTTCTCAAGAACTCTCAAAAAATTCAGTTTCCCTATGGGTTAGAAATGTAAAAAATAATCTTATAATAATAAAAAAAAACCAAACTAAAATAAGTTCTTTTAACACACAGTTTTTAGCCACTGGTAGAATGAGTTACTTTGGAACACTGATGTCA
The DNA here is from genome assembly GCF_051311805.1 of Agelaius phoeniceus. Taxonomy (NCBI): domain Eukaryota; kingdom Metazoa; phylum Chordata; class Aves; order Passeriformes; family Icteridae; genus Agelaius; species Agelaius phoeniceus. Next base: position 17,246,221 of record NC_135266.1, read on the forward strand.
CCTCTTGGAAAGCTGACTATTTTCTGTTGGAATGTAATTCTCTTGTAATGATATCAGCAAATCAATACCAAAATATGCAGAGGTCTAGCCAAGCCTTAAGATAAATTTTTATATGTAACTTTTGCTTACAAGTCATAGAATGGTGGTAACCAAACATCCTTCAAGTACTTAATAGCATCTTTTATACCTGTTATCAGGCTTTATAACCCATCACATGATTCAGGTACAAAAAAAGGTAAAGTTCTACATTTTAGACATAGACACATACATTATTCCCCTTATAAGAGTAGAGGAAGCAGCAACCTACTGGACTGCTTACTCCCTACCAGCTTTTATTGGCTGTTTCATGTGTCCCTGGAACCTCTCCTCTATGCAATTGTTTTAGGTGCAAAACGTGCAGAGGCATTTGCTGTCTGGTGACATTCTGGCATTATTGCACAAAGTGGTTTTGGCCAGTCCTGGAACCATGCTGAAGAGCAAAATACTTTTTACTTCCATTAAGGGCAAACTTAAACTAAGGTACTTATAAAACTGCAGAAGGGGTGGTACTTAGCCTTAGAAAAATAGTATTTGTGGTGGAAAATAACACTTTCAAATGACTAAGAAACCCATCTGTCATCTTATAAATGTATGCCGGTATTAAGAATACATATCTAGCAATACTTCTATTATTAGTTTACATTGGCAAAACACTCATAATTTCTGTAATGGTGTGATAATGGGCAAAAATAATGTCTATAAGGCTTCAGTTTTACCAGTAAAATTCTTTATCTGCCAGGACATTCTTTTTACACAGCTACCCAGGTTGTTTGTCATGCAGAGGTTTCTAGGATTATGTGCTAAAACGGCAAGAAAGCCTTTCCACCACAATCTATTCTGGTGTCACAGACAATGGACCCATTAACCACTAAACCAAATTTTCATTTACAGAGCAAGTTATGGGATGGATCTTTATATAGACAATAGTCAATTCTTATTCTTCCCCAGAAACTTTATCCTTCCTGAACAATCAGAGTCAGTAGCAGACTAGTATCAATTCACCACTACAAGACAGGTATTTGACCAAACTACACAGACTAAACTGCTGCAGTTCTGGTTGCCTAAGACAATGGACAGGAAAGAACCAGCTCAGATGATACTGATCCAGAATTTCAGAGCATCAATTTTAAAAATCCCAAAACCCATTCCTTAAAAAAAACCTTAGTAATGAGTATAGGTCTATACCGTGGATTAATTTTATCCAAGAATCCACTACAGTAAAGCAAGAATTTTACTTATAGCAAGTTACAGCTTTCCCCATCCCCGGCAGCGTTCAAGGCCAGGCAGGATGGGGCTTTAAGCCTGGTCTAGCAAAAGGCGCCCCTGCCCATGGCAGGGGAGTTGGAATGCGATTATTTTCAAGGTCCTTTCTAACCCAAACCATTCTGTGATTCTAAGACTGCAGACATGCTCAACAAAATCATCAAACCCCATTATTTTCCTATGAAAACACCACAAATGCCCACAGTGCAATCCACGTAGTACATTATTCTTTGCAGACAGATCTATTCTCTCTACACACAGACCTCCTCCCATAGTGTCAACAGAAGAGATACTTAAGAAACGCTCTGAAAGAGGCGATACTCGAGAGGCCCTTTGCAGCCTTGTTCCCTTAGCTCATATTTGAAAGCCGGCAGCCCCCACACACTCACTGCCGAATCCCTTGGCCTGGCTGAGCAGCGCCTCCGAGTCCCCCTGCAGCTCGCCCTGCTCCTGCTCCTGCTCCTGCCCGGCCGGCCCTGCCTCCTCCTCCTCCTCACGCTCCTGCTCCGCGGGGCCGCTCCTCTTGCCGGCGGGCAGCAGCTGCTCCTCGCCGTTCCGCTCCAGCCCCAGCCAGCTGCCCAGGCCGCGCAACATGGCTCAGGGCGGCGGCCGCGCTCGGCCGGGCCGGCGCTGCTGCGGAACCCGGGCGGCCGCTGCGCGCGGCTTCCGCGTGCGCCACTTCCGCCGGGAGGCAGGGCCGCCGAGGGAGGGGCGGCGCGGGGCTCTCGGCGCCTGAGGCACCGGGAAAGTCCCCAGCGGGGCGGTCCCGGCCGGGCTGTCCCCAGCGGGGCTATTGCTGGTCCCCGGCCCCCCGCGTGAGTCCGTCCCCGTTGCCGGGGCTGCGCTGGGAGGCGCGGTGCCTGCAGGGGCTGTGCCCCCGCCCCGCCGGGCTCGGCTCTCCCGCGGCGGGCTCTCCTGCTCTGCGCTGCCGGGCTCCGCTCGGAGCAGCCGCCTTTAACACCTACGTAAGTCTGAGGCCTCTCCCTGCTCGGCCCGAGCGCTCCCGCGGTGCGGCGCGTCTGGGGTGCAGCGCCCACAAATCCCGGCTGGAGGCGGCGGCTCCTGTGGATAAGGCTGGACGGAGCAATTCGTGTGCCACTCCCCAGCAAAATGATTTCTTCCAGTATTCGCTTTCAGCGCTCCCTTCCCTAACTCTATTTCCTTCATCTTTTACAAGAGATTTCCCAGACCACCTGCAGTTCGCTGTACCTATTTCAAGCATTTCGTGAAGCTGCCAGGATATCGCCGTTTTTGCTAAAATCACAGCAAACTTTTCATTTTGCTTTCCGTAAGCAAGATTTAAGAGTTCTAAAGTGGCACGTACTCAAGATTTATACCGTTATTGAAATTAACCCCCGTTTTCCTGAAAAGGGCTTTGAAAATGGCTGAGATGTTTATGATGTTAATGTTGACAGTGAAGTTGGCTGAGTTTTGAAGGAATAGCCTGAAACAGAGGTAGTAGGGTCCAAGTCTTAAAATCTTTGCTATTAAAAAAATTGCATATTAAAATTAAATGGCAAGGGAAAATTAATCCCTGGTGTTCCTTTTTCTCCTGAGTTAAATGCATTTAATGGTTATGGTTGTCTTTTCAATCATATTGACAAGCAAATAGTTTATTAATTCCTCTTACCAGAAATGTAAGAGCATTGATAGCATGCCTTATTACATTCCTGAACTCAGTCTCCTGAAGATCCAGGCCTTATTTATGTTACTTTAGTATCATAAAAAGAAGAATTAAGACATTCATTGGCTATCTACTGCTTCATACCAGCAGCTGAAGTACCACACTGCTTTGATTTATTCTGAGGGCTGTTATATCAAATGCTGTTGCATGTTGTTTTGGGTGAATTGGATATTTAAGTAAGGAAAGATTTTCTCGGCCCTAGAGTTCTTGCTTTATGGTGAGGCATGCTGTCACTGTTCAGAAATTGTTCAGTGCTTAGCCTCCACAGCCACCTGAACAGAATGTGAATTTGTTTACAGATGAGATACATGTCATCCTGTCCCAGATGGGTGGAAAAATGCAGCTTGTAGCTGATCAACACTGGTGCCTTTGTTTGCTAAAATGTATAAATAGTAAAAAGTTTTGTAGTACTTTTGTGGATTTGCCACCCAGCACCCCTTTCTATCTAGAAATTAATACCTTGGCTCTGGGTGTTGATCAGCCTCATCAGAACCTAGGATAGGGACAAGACAGGTTTTTATCTTACAGATTAGTGTATAGCCTGGGAGAGGTGAGTCCTGCTCCCAGATTCCAGAATGGTCATTTTTATTGTATGTTGATGAAGGTTATTTCAATTTAGATCTTTGCAGATTGAGTCTGTGACCTTCCCAGACATGAATGTACATTCATTAGGTGTACATCTTTGTGGTTTTAGATTTCCAGCTCAAGGTCTGTGCATGTGTGCTGATTTTCCAATGAAGTACATCCTGGTAACTGGTGGTGTCATCTCAGGCATTGGCAAAGGGATCATAGCAAGCAGCATTGGCACCATCCTGAAATCATGTGGTCTTCGTGTCACTGCAATCAAAATTGATCCTTACATAAACATAGATGCTGGAACCTTTTCACCATATGAACATGGTATGAAGATAAGTGCTGTTCTCTTTCACATAAACATTTGTATTTCCAATAATGTGTTCTGGTTTTATTTTTTAAAAACCAATAGTATGGTGTTTACAAGTTGTTTTATCATTGTTTTGAAAGTTTATTGCTTACTCTGTGTTCTCAAGGACACTGTCTGCTCTAAGTTAAGAAACAGAAGCCTGTGTTTTTGAAGATACTGTTATGAGCAGATGCTTCCTCTCTCTAAAATACCACTTCACTGGGAAAATCCTAGCTGTAAGACTTGTTCAGTTAATGCTGTCTTCAGTTCAACTTGACTAAAAACCCCTTTTAAATAGTGCTATGAAACTTACTTGAAACTTAAGTCCTTAAGAGTTACTTAAGAATGCTGTTCTCTGGGTATCAGGGCCTTCTAGTGTAAGTGCCTTCATGAGAGTTAGCTTAAAAGTTCTCATTTTAGTAAAAAAAAAAAATCTATTCAAAAACATTAGTGAAGCTTAGAGAACCTAAGTTCATTGAAGTGGAGTGTTGTACTTTGGTGGGATATACATTTCTGTAGTCCACTTTTTTCTGCATTAGTGATGTAACTTGTTTTGCCATTGATTTATTGGGTCAGGGCAAAATATTTACAGTTTTTCTGAAGAGCTTTCCAGCCTTACCTCAAGATCTAGTAACTTGAATTGTGTCAGAAGTTGACTAGGTTCAGAAATTAGAGACTCTTTAGAGGGCTGAGAAAAGTGAAGCTGAAGGGTATTTTAAGTGGATTTTTCAGGGTCAGAAATAACCATTGCTGTGGACATGGATGAAACAATTGACTCAGAAATGGTGATTACGTTTGAAGAAGCATTTTTCTTCATCATAACTTTACTCCTGATCAAAGCCTCAATCTTTAAAATAGATCAAATCAACAAGATTTTATAGTGAGACACTTTTAACATGTATAATAATTCATGCTTACAAAAGCATAGTTTTTCTCTCCTACCAGTAAATGAATATTTTATTTGTTGCTGATTTATGATTCCTAGAGGTTGTTTTCTTCCAGTGAAGGATTACTCTGCTGTTGAAATCCTGGTTAAATATTTATGTGTCTTAAATATTTTGGCAATGTAATTTACATTTGATTTGCAAAACTATATCTATCTGAGGGATGGACATTAGATGTAAAACTGACTTGGATATTAAGTCATACAGATTGACAATGCAGCTTGGGTTGCATTATGGACTTTATTGATATGTTGTTGTCATACATAATTGAATTTTTTTTCATTATATTTTAAGATGTCTGTGGAATTCCTGCTGTGTGTTTCATAATTTCTGATTATTTTGTTGTTTTTCTGTCTGCTTTTGCTTTCTTTTTTCAGGTGAAGTTTTTGTATTAAATGATGGTGGAGAAGTTGACTTAGATTTGGGAAATTATGAAAGATTTTTGGACATCAGCCTCTATAAAGATAACAATATCACCACTGGAAAGATATATCAGCATGTCATTAATAAAGAAAGACATGGTGATTATCTAGGAAAAACCGTTCAAGGTAATATTTTTAATTTTGCATTTTTTTGTAATTTTAATTTTTAATTTTTGTATATTTTTAATTTTAGTCCATTCACTCTTCACAAAAGAAGGGATCAGCTAGAACAGGTTGCTTCTTGCTCTGCCACCTTCCTCCTTTCTCCCTTCCAAAAGATATGGAATATTCCTGTAATGTTTGGCTTCTGGGCTCAAGGAAAGGAGAAATGGAGAAAGGACCTAGTAGTTTCTTCTTGGCTTTCTGTTCACTGTTCCCCTTTTGCATGCAAAAATTAGTATATGAACCTAAAGTAAGCTGTGCTTGCCTTCTTTGGTTTTGTTTTGTAGTTGTTCCACACATTACTGATGCAGTTCAGGAATGGGTAATGAATCAGGCAAAAGTTCCTGTGGATGATGACAAAAAAGAGCCACAAATCTGTGTAATTGAGGCAAGTATAGAACCTTTTAGGTTGTATATCTACAGTGACCACAATGAGCTTCTTTGCTTTCTCTTTGCTCCTTACTGTAAAGAGGTCAGACTGAAGTTTTATGGAGAGCAGAAATTCAAAAACACGTTCTATGTTCTTTGGTTTGGTCTGAAAGAGAGGCATGGTCTTATCTCTACAACTTCCATTTACTTGACTGAATCCACTCTAGAATACAGCTGAAATTGAGCTTCTTAAGAGTTCATCAACTTAGAGAATTCAAGCAGTTACTGTAATGTAAACTGTCTATTCCAAGATCCAGATGTTTGACTGAAGCTTTATACTGTTAATAGTATTGAGAGAACCTGTGTAATACCTGAAATCTCCTGTGGTCTGTAGGACAGCCTTTTACATTGTAGCTTCCATAGAACTTCAAATGTTCATCTTGTTGCTTGTGGTCATGCTTCAAGGAATATATTTAAACAATGTGTAAGTTTGTGTCCCACTTTCTGATGTTATCTTTTGTGGCAACTTTGTTAATTACTTAACCTGCTGATGTTCTGCACAATGGAAACAAGGATTTTGACCCACCCTTAGTAGGGCACTGAGACAGCTGGATGAAAGCCAGTAATTGCTAGTAGTACTATTACAGTAGAAAATAATGAAAAAAAGGTTATGGTTGTGAATTTGACAGAACACGTCACAGATTTAATGCCAGAAGTGACCCCTCAATCAATAGTACCATAAACTTTGTGACCCAGCAGCAGAATTACTCAGTGTTTCTTATGCAGAAGAATCTGCCTTGATTGAGATACACTTACTAGTATACCTATAGATCTTTTTCAGATGTTCACAGTGGGAGTCAAATATTTAATTTAAAACAAATATGAAAAAGTAAATACAGAAGTTGCACAAAACCATTAATGAATGATGGTCATATCAGTCCTTTAACTACAGTTTTTTCAGTTTTTTTTCTGTTTTGGTTTGGAGGTTTGGTTTTTTTTTGTTGTTGTTGTTTTTGTTACATTTATACCTCTAACCTGACAAAATTATTTTTCTTTAGTACTCTAAAAATAATTGTAACATTTTTCCGTTGTAAAATCCTGAAGGACTTAGACTAAATGTATGTGCTGTGCAAATATAGTTGTCAGTTTTTCTGGTACTGGATGAACAGAAATATGTAATTCTGTCGAAAACCACTTGGTGGCACAAAAAGATCATTCTGGAATACAACTATTTCATCAGACTTGTGTGCAAAGCTGCTTTATTCAGTGCTTAGTCTGCTATAGCTCCCTGTGTCCTTGAAAGGCATCTGATTTCTGTCTTAATAAATAAATTTCAGCATGGATTTAGTCTTGCATTTTGGTTTGGTAATAAACAATTATTGGTGTTGGAAAGCCGTGATAATGTTGAGAAATGTCTGTCTCTAGTTAATCACAAGTATTTTTTAATCTGACAGGAAATAAAGTTTTCCTATACGAAAACCTTTGCATCAGCCTAACTATTGATTACTGGTTCACCACTTTGAAGGCAGTGTGAAGCGTGTATTATTCAGCAGCACCACACATCTTCCCCTGGGAAGCTTATGGATTTGGTGGAAAGTGAACATAACAAAACTGGAAAATTGTTTAATGTTTTCCACAAGAAACAAACTGTGCAGTGTAGATGAGAGCACTTTGTAGAGTATCTTTGCAAATTTCAATTGTCAGGGTTTTTTTTCAGATAAAAGTTTCAGAAAACATCTTGAAATACGTGAGACATTTTTTTCTTTTGTTTTTGCTTTCTGCCACTCTGACATATCCATTTCCTTTTCAGCTGGGTGGAACCATTGGGGATATTGAAGGAATGCCATTTGTTGAAGCATTTAGACAGTTTCAGTTCAAAGCAAAAAGAGAGAACTTCTGTAATATCCATGTTAGCCTAGTACCACAGGTAAGTTATTAGAATTAATAATATAAATTTTACTCTATATTGGCTTTATATTTGTTCCCTTGTCTCATTAACCCTTTCATGCTGGAGTCAAGTCAAGACCACTGTAACTCCTTGTACAGGACCGAAAGTATTTTTTCATTTGAACTCTAAATTTTGCTTCACAACTCACTGGGGATATTTTGGTTAGCAAAGGTTTGTAATGATGATAGTTTTCACCTTCTACAGAGAAAAAGATAATTACCAACTACAGCTGTGGATTAGAGAATTGAACAGCAATTGGTAGGATCAATTCAGTGTATTTGAGGACAGAATTATTTATTACATGTGACTATTTCAAAAACAGTCACTGGAGGCTTTGTGCTGTGTTGGACATTCTCCATTTTTTAGCCAAATCCAACTTTTGGAATATTCTTCTTCTTCTGTCCTAACCAATTATATGGAAATTTTTCTCTAAAAACAAAAACAACAAAATAAACTTGACCTGAATTGGAACCCTGTGGTTTCATCACAGTATTTCATATACAAGTGATAACAGTGGTGTAATTTTTCTGTTTTTGGCATATTATGACTCTCTTTGGATATGTTTATTTCCTGCAAATATTATTACTTGCAATTCATTTTGTCTTTTAATCTGTAACTGCTTTGTTAGCAGATGTTAGTTGCTATTTGAGCTTTCAAAATGTGCCTTTTCAGCCTAATGCTACTGGTGAACAGAAGACAAAACCAACACAGAACAGCGTTCGAGCACTGAGGGGTTTAGGCTTGTCTCCAGATTTGGTGAGTCAATAAATACAGATTTTTATTTATAGGTCATCTAGAAATATCCTTGCATAACTTGGGTTCAAAGAATAAGCCATAGTCTCTCAGGAGAAATGAGAATTTTAGAAGAAATGCAAAATATGTGCTGCATGGCTCCATTAAAGCCACAGGAAATCAAATTAGTGAAAATCACTCTAAGCTAACTTAATTCAACTAACTTCTTGCAATATCTTAGGACTGTAGCTAGGTTCTTCTAAAGGCATCTTTTTTATAAAAATAATTCTTCACTGCTAAAAATAATTGAAATCTTGATTCACTTTGTAGAAAGACCTAGAATGTTGCTGTCTTGTAACATTCAGATTTTTTTTTTTGCATTATTAAGAAGAAGCAATATGTGTATCCTCAAAAAAGAAAAATTATTTATAAGATAGTCACACAACTAAATTTTATGTTGTGCTTTTTCTGGTTTTTTTGAGCTCTTTCATTTTGCATTTATGAATGAATGTGTTTTTAATTACAAAACCAAGGGATTTGGAAATAGGGTATGTGTAAGATGTGTTTGGTGTGAAGTGGCTGTGACATGATAATTGTAACCAGCTTGTGGAAGGAAAGACTTTTATTAATGTAATGCTGTACTGTCTTCCAAGTTTCAGGGTGTAATCTCCAAAATCCCTCTTGAAGTGCTAATTGCATAGGGAAAGTTGCCTGTTCTTTTTGAAGGCCTTTAAGGCAGTTGCCAGGGCCCTGACTTCCCCCTCCCAACCAAAAAAAAATTTTCTTTAAAAAGCCTGTTAAGTGGGTGTGTGTAATAAAAGGAGAGCAGACAAACACAGTGACTGTCTTGCATCTTGGGTTCTTGCCTGGGGCAGTTCTGGACTGCCAGGAGCACAGCATCATTTTTGGTTTTTGACTGCTGCTGTTGACACCTGAAGCAGGGACAGCTCTCACTTCAGGTCCAGCCTCTTGGTGCCCTCATAAAGTTCCTTGAGTGCTGCTTCAGGACAATATTTAAATGGTTGCTGTCTTGGCCAGGCAGCACATGGAGCAGCTCCTCCAGCCAAGCCTGTTCCATCCAGTTCTGAATCCCTGCTGCCTCCCTGCCTGCTCCCAGGCATCCCTGGGGGGGCTGCTCAGCTCTGTGTGCCCCAGCCTCTGTTCTGCCCAGGCTGCTCTGAGTGCCAAATGGACATTGTGCTGTGGCTGCAGAGATCCTGTGCTCTGATGCAGCACTTAGAGTCTGCGCTTGTCAGAGCTGCCCTGTTGGATTCAATTTTTCCTTGCTTTGTGTTATGTTCCTTTGCAGTGCATCTCTCCCATTTTTATTGTAGCCATGCTATTTTTGTGCTAGCTCTGATGTTTTTGATTTCTGTGTCTGCATTAACTTTAAATGGATGATAGATTTCAAAGTGGGTTTACTCATGTGCTTGTACTATCAAGGTTTATAAATTATACCTTCAAACTTCAAACTGTACCAAACTTTAGGAATGAATTGTGCTTAAGTGAATAGAATGTACAATTTGTTTCCTAATTACATTTTGATCTAAAAGCACACTAATTTTCCCTTGGTATTTTTTTCTGTTTCTAGAATTACTTCTAAAGATAAGTTAATTAGACTCAATCAGTATCAATGTAGCTAAGCTGCATTAGCAAAGTGATCAAAGGGCAGCTACAAGCTTCTGAGCAAAAGGGCTTGATGAATTAAATAGTTGCATTTGCTTGAAAGAGGGGGAAAGTAACGAACTAGCCTTGTAACAGGCTCATCCTACTTTTTGTTATACTTTCAGGTTTCAAAGTAACTGAAGGGAGTAGACTGAGTAATCAGTAGCACTTTACTAGAGCAGTTCTGCATTTTGATCTAGTTGCCTGGAGTTACATAATGCACAAAAAGACCCTTTCCAACAAGCACTAAAGCATATAATTATTTTTTCAAGTGGTTAGAAATTATTAATATTTTCTAAAATTACTGGGGTTTAAATGTGTCAACAAAATACTAGCACCAGTAAAAACTCCATACAATTATGAATTAGTTTTCTCTTCTTTGGCCTCGTTTTTGTCATCATGTCTACAGTAAGAAGATGGTGAAATACTGAAATACTCATGCATGTAAGCTAAATGCTATTGCTCTCAATTTAAATCTGATCTTACTGATAAGATTACAATATTTCTTTTGATTAATCATATTCATACTTCTAGAGCTGCTAGACTTGAGGCAAAGAGTGTTGCAAAGAGTAGCTGCAAGAAAGAAGAATGTGAGGAAGGAATATTACAGAGAATTCCAATGAAAGATGAATGAAAATTGGTCAGTATGGGCAGGTGATGGATTTGCTTCTGCCTTGCTAGTAGATATTTGTGAGCTCTGATATATCATAGAACTCCAAAAGGGGGGAAAGAGTAAAAAAAGAGACATTTGTTTGTGCTCTGCTTCCAAAAGAGATGAATTTCACTATGAAATATTGAGGATCTTCTATTGGTTTGCCTAGTAAATATTTGAAGTTTTTTCCTGTTATGACAGATAGTCTGCAGAAGTGCAAAACCTATAGAGATGGCTGTGAAGGAGAAGATTTCCATGTTTTGTCATGTGGAGCCTGAGCAGGTCTGTACTTCAATATTACATGTGGGAAAGTATACAAATATTTCTGTGCATTTCTCTTTTCAACTTCTGACTGCTTCATTCATATGTGATTGTTTTTATAATTTTTATCTTGCTATTATGCATGACATAGCATTTTCAAAATATCAGGAGTATATATGTTAAGTTTTATGTCAGACAGTCATTAATAATTTCAATGTGTGTTGAGTAAAAGCTAATAAAAAATAGATTTTGAGTGCATGGTTAGTTGTTATACATAGCATGAAACTGTACAGTTTTCACAACTATGGCTGGTTTTATTAATTATTTATTATTATGTATTTATTGCCCATAAATCCTCTCAAGTGATTATAATAATGGATGAACAAAGTGTGGTTAAAGCTAGGTGATTTGCTTATGTCCACAGATATAAGCAACAGCCACATGAATGCTCTTACTGTGATTATATGTAATGGGCTAATTATGCCCTTAAGCATGCATCTATGGTGTAGTTATATATTCTCCTATAATTCATGTGTGGTTTTTCCCCCAATAGTTTACAATTAATTGCTATTCAAATATTAATTTTGATTAATTGACTGCTCTTTAAATATTTTTCCAAGTGAGAGCATTTTACTTTTCAATGGACTGGATAATGCTGAAGGTACAACAGATTCAGATTGAATGGGCACACAGAGAGGCACGGGGCAGCACACACATGTACAAAGTTTGTGATGAGCAGAAGCATCTCGAGGGTAACAAAGACAGTACACATGTCTTGAGAATACTTGTGCTCAGGATTCTGAGCTCTGTGATCTCAGGTAAACCAAGCACAATCACCTTAATTGCTGGCAGCTTGGATGCAGTTTATAAATGTGTTCTGAACAAAAAGGTCCTTAGATGGACTGTACTCAGTAATTACATCCACTAGTTCACTAACAACATACTTTTAGGAGCCTGTCACAACCCAATTGGGTCTGTTTTGTTAGGTTTAATTTGTTTTCTCGCTTTCATGCTTAATACTCCTCAAGCTTGTGAGAGGGGAGGAAGGAACTGCTAGCAAGCATGAGTGTTTGTGGGGCCAGATGTTTGCATTAAAATTGGTGCATTGATAGGCTTGACAAGCCTGGATGATGGTATGAAGGAGAAGTAAACCACATTTTTACTTTTTGAGTAACTTTTTTCTTGTACATTTAATGTAATCTTAAATATTAGCTGTTCTGTCCTGCTCATTCAAAAGGAAGGTATTTAAAAACCAGAATGTGTGTAGAAGAAAAAATGCATGTAGTATCCAAAAGTAGAATGAACGTTTCCTATGAAAAATTTACATAATTTTTTTATGTTCTGCCTTTTTTTTGTTAGGTGATATTTATTCATGATGTTTCTTCTACTTACCGAGTACCAATCCTATTGGAGGAGCAAGGCATCATTAAGTATTTTAAACAGAGACTAAATTTACCTATTGATGACCAGCCAAGTGATCTTCTAATGAAGTGGAAGAAAATGGCTTGCAGGTATTCTACATTCTGCTGCTTTCTCTAGAAGTGTTGTAATTCCAGGTCGGTTTTAGCTGCTATGAAGTCACCAAACTGGACTGACTGGGTTAGTGCTGATGGACACCTGTGAATGGTCTGGGTTTAAAACCACTGGCAGTTTGGAAATTTAAGGGGATATTTTGTGGAGTTGAAGAAAAAGCAAATGCTGTTAAAATGTTGCTGTTTTTTTTTTTTTTTTTTTTTGGTGAAATTTGGTGTAGTAACTGAAGAACTTTTTTTTGTCAGATACGAAAGGTTGCTGAAAGTGTGTTCCATAGCTCTCGTGGGCAAGTACACAAAACTAAGTGACTGCTATGCATCTGTTTTCAAAGCTCTGGAACACTCTGCATTGGCAATTAATTACAAACTGGATTTAATGGTGAGCATATTTCTGGCTTTTGCTTTCAGGAATGCTTTGATTCTACTGTTGTATCATTCTGTGGTAACCTACTAGTTCCCATCATGTGTGGCAGTTTTAATTCATGTGAAAACTAGAAAATGAAACATGCAGATAAATACAGACTGGCCAAGCATCTCATTTTTTAAAAGAAATGTTTACAGATTTAATTATTTCATTTGGGACTAAACTTACCTGAAAGGAACACTGAAGTTACCCAAAACTGGATCTGTTGAAAAAGCAGATTTTATCTTCAAATTTGTATTTACTATCATAGTTAGATTTCACTTGTTTTCATGACACTTAGTTTTATGGTGAACTTGGCAGTCTTGGGTTAACAGTTGGATTCAATGATCTTAGATATCCTTTCCAACCTAATTATTTTATGACTAGAAAAGGGCAAATGTACCAGTCTTAAAAAAAAAAAGGCACAAATTAGGATTTGGGGAAATGGCAGGTGGTCAGCCTTTTCTTGTTCCCTAGGAAGAGTATTAGCTAATACTCTAAAAAATTGTTTCTGTGTGCATGAAGAAACAAGAAAATGGGAACAGCCAGAATTGATGCCTGAAGATTTTTAGATCCTGACTGGAAATGATCCTAAGCAGCCTGCTGTAATTTGACTTGCTTTGAGCAGGGAGTGAGGCTTGGGACTTCCCAATGTCCTTTCTGCCCTACATGATTGTGTCACTGTAGGGTTTCGTACCAATAGCTGCAGAGGGGAAAATTTTTATGATATGAAAAATAGCTTTGCTTTTAGCAAAAAAGGTGAAATGTGCCTATCCTGTCTGCAAATGTACAGCAAGCTTCATGTGCTGCTGGTCTTAATTTTGGTGGGACTTCTGCATTAACAAACATGAAAACTGATGGCTGTTGAGCTCCAGTGCAGTGTTGCAATGTTAACAGACACAGTTCCCACTGTTCTTTACTGCATGTCCGAATCTCTTTTTACTGTTTATGCCCAAAGGCTGTCAGTATAATCCCATACTGTGAAGGAGCTGCTTAATCTGAATGACAAAATGTTCATGCATCTTTAACTGATAAATGTTCCTTCTTAATATGTTTGGCAAGGAAAATACAGTTAACTCCAACTGTCATTAGTTTCTCTTTCCAATTTTGCAGTATCATAGTGTCTTTTTAGTTGGTTGTGTAATATTCTTCTAGTATAGAATAGCAACATTCAAAAGTAGTTATTTTTCTGTTGTATTTTGTGCCTTCTGGAATGTGGAAAAAGTAGAAAATATTTGCTAGAAAGCAGTCTTGTCTGGGAAACTTTCAGCCATCTCCTTGTCAGTTGCCTTTCTCTGCACACAGGTGAGTTCTGCCATTTCAGATGATCTCATTTTTATGGAGGATGGACTTTACATCAGAATGTGGTTAATTATGTTAATCTGAGAAAAAGGCTGACAGAACCCAGAATCAAACTCTGATCTTTTGTGTCCCCAGTGCAGTACATTGTCCCCTCACTTCACTCTAGTGGTGCATCAGGACCCGTGCTTTTTAGTAATACTTGAGATTCTAATGGACCATTTCCAGTAGGGTATAGGTAATGATTCTTTTTCCCTTTCTACCCAAGAGTCCCAGGAACACCTTTCTCACAAACAGTGCATATTTTTCCAGTCTTATTATAAGATTGGGCAAGCTGTGGCACCCAAAAGCCAGACAAGTAAACATCCCGGCCACATCCCATTGGGATGGCAGGATAAGGTCAGCACCACTCCTTGTTTGGCCCTGGTTGCCCTAGGAGGGTAACCTGGGTTCAGAGTTGCAAAGCATTCTGGTTAATCTGCTTCCCTGGAGGATGCCAAACAGGGCTGCAGGCAGACACAGCTCCTGAGCTGTGTGCAAAGAAAAGGGCACAGATTGCTGCAGTTTGAGCAAACACTGGATCTTGAAAGCAAATACTGGATCTTCAGTGAAGTTGTTACAGTTTTATTGGCAAATTCACTTGAAACTCTTAATAATTTCTCTTAACACTTGATCATATACTGTCTGCTGCTTGTTCTGTGGAAGAAGAGACCATTTCATTGCATGTTTTTCTCTATTAGTACATAGATTCAACAGAACTTGAACGTTCTATGGAAGCAGAGAACTCAGTGAAATATCACCAAGCATGGCACAAACTGTGCAAAGCAGAGTAAGTGACATTGGGCATTCTGTATCCCAAATGCAGACCATGATATTTATTTCATGTGATGAAAAATGATTCAGTAAATGAAATAATTTCTCAATGCATCCAGACTTTTGTTACTTATGTGAAATTGAATGGATGGTGAAAAGCTTCAGCAAATTGAAGTATCAACATATGTCCTCAAAGTCTGCTCAATCTCTTTAGACAAATTGCAGGTTTTTTTGGTTGTTGGTTTAGGGTTTTGATTTTTTTGTTGTTGTTTTGCTTTTTTGGATATCCTTTCTTTACAGTGCAGATCAGTTGTCAAAGCTTTGTTGTCAACATGCAGCATAGTGAAAGGTGCTTGTAAATGCACCCTGCAAATGTTTTTGTTAAGAATCATTGTTAGGATTTCAATTTGTATTTTTAAAGTGATGTTGTTTCTTGTCTAGCTGCATTTAGTTTTTTTGGTATTAGAAGATCTAAATTTTGGGTGTTAGGATTTTAAGCAATGAGTATGTAGCTAGTTTATTTGAGCACTATTTATTTAAGCAGTGGGAATTTCACTGTGAAATGTGATATTGGTCAGATGATAATTGGGGTAGGTAGATGAAACAAATCTCCAATTTTAATGTCTTTGTATTCTGAATGTTCATATAAAACATGCCTTTCATGAATTGTGCTTGCTTAGTTATAACTTCAATAGTCTTCAAGTTGTGTGGATTCCTCAGCTGGCTTGATTCTACATGTTAATTCTTTTATATATGGCTGTCATTACAGTGGCATTCTGGTCCCAGGAGGTTTTGGAATTCGGGGAACAGAAGGCAAACTCCAAGCTATCTCCTGGGCAAGAACAAAGAAAAAACCTTTTCTTGGTAAGATCATTAGAGTGAGAAATTTCTGTGTTTAGGAGATGTATAGCAAGCTAATTGATTTGATTAAAAAAAGACAAACCCCTACATTAGAAAAGGATCCTGTCTTAGGGAAGTATGTGTGATGTTGTGACTATCTGCCATGTAAAGAATCCCCAGGAGCATAGTCTTGTACCACATCTGCTGTATGAGGAAGGGAAAAAAACAATCCCATCTGCAAAGGTTTAATTTACATGTACAAAAGTGGAGAGTCTTTGCTTCTCATTGAAATTGTATCACTATAATTCTCTTTATTAAACAGTTTGCAGAAAACATAAATGTCTTTGGACCGCTTTTGCTATATTAAATGTTTTTTTTTTTGATTTACTGGTATATGTTATTACAGTAAAGTCCAAAGACATCATCTGGCCTATAAGCTAAGTGCTGTTTGTGTAAGTGCTTCTGAGGCTTTGCTTCCCACTCCATATTTCTTACTTTTAAGTGTCTGAGTAGTTGCCAAAGCAAAGTCTGAATCTGGATGTACCCAGGCTTTCAGCTTCTGTTTCTCTTTGCAGTAATTATTGGTGAAATAGATGAGAGAAATTAAATATCTTTGAAAGGGCTTAAAGTGCATAATTGTGTCACATGTATTTACAATGTGCCAAGTTTGAAGTGTGAGTTTTACATTGAGCAGCCACTTTTGGTTTAGGTTTTTTGTAAGTCTGTGTATATGCAATGAATACCAAGATTTCAAAGCAGTCAAGTTTAAGACAGAGCAGCAAGTACTTAGTCAGTCCCATTCTTTGGCCTGGAAATTCTGGAGTTTTTGTTTTCTCTTCTAGGAGTTTGCCTGGGAATGCAGTTAGCAGTTGTGGAATTTGCAAGAAACTGTTTGAATTGGGAAGGTGAGCTCAGTAGGCTGGTGTGAATATGATTTATTTAGAGGAACTTTTATTCTCTGTGTGAAATGTATGTCTATTATTAGAACTGTTTACAGATCCTGTGGTTGTTAGATACTTAGCTCTTGCAACAAGACCATTTTCAGCTAAGTACCCTGTGCTTCCTCTCTGTGCAAGGGAGTAAGAACTCTTTGTTATATGGATTGTTTGAAACCTGCTTTTTGATCTAAAGAGTGTAGAAGAAAGTGTGCTTTAGAGTTCACCTCTGTAGTCTCTTTCTGAAGGGTGCTGAAGCTGAGAAGTGGTTTTCTCACTTACCTTCATTAGCCAGAGGGGCCAAACAAGAGCCATTCAGTAGTAGTATGAAGAGATTTAACTTATCAATGAATTTCTAATACTAAGAGCTGGGAGAAAAGTGTTTTAGAAAGCAAGAAAGGGAACTTATGTGTCTGAGGTCATATGCTTCCTATGATTGCTTCAAAAGTGGTGCAGGATGCATTTCAAATCATGAGATTGTTACATAAATATAGACAAGCCCTGAAATGCCACAGAGCTGTTATGAGTTTGTAGTGCATGCAGAGCAAATGTACTGTGTTTACTTTGAACTTCTGTTCCAGATGCAAATTCTACAGAATTTGACCCAGACACAAAAAACCCAGTTGTAAGTACTGTTTTTTCCCTGCATGTGTTTTGTGAACATACACCTTTCTTAAAAAGGGAGTTTACTCTGTGTTAGTTAAAATTTATCTATATTTCTATGTGGTAGGACATGAGGTGGTATCTGCTGTCCTTACTCAGTATTGTTTAGAAAGGTATTTTCTTTTGATAGTCTCTTGCCATTGCCTATTTGCTTCTGTGAATTGCCTTAGCTTTAATTTTTTAATTTTTCTTATGGTTTCCTTGTGTGTAAACTCATGCTGGGAGTAGACAATTATTATTAAGTTGGCTTTACTAGGGAATAAAATATAAAAGGGAGCTGAAACATGTAGCACAAGCTGTTACCAAAATAAAAATTTGTATGACAAGATAAGGATTAAATGGAAATGGGCTGAAAAATTTTTGTATTTCCTATATATATAGTATAAATAATCACTACACCCATCCTCCCCATGCATCTTACAGTTCTCCTTTTGACAAAACTGTCAATGCCCCAGATATGGCAGGGCTCTCTGCATCATATGCTGATGATAGCATTTTAGAGTGGATTTCACTGCATTAATAATGTAGTAAAACTTATAAGTGTAAAACTTATAAGTGTAGTAAAATTTATAAGTAGTAAAGCTTATAGAGCATGTGCTCAGTTTTTCAAAGTTGCTTGTTTGCATAGGAAAGATAATCTAGTCTGAACTTTTGAAGGTAAATTAAAGACCTTCAGAGTTTCAGGGTGAGACTTGCTGCTAGAATTTGGTGGTATTTGGAGAAGTCTCCAGGTGAGTGAAGGGAAACTTTTGGCATCAAATTTGTGGCCTTACCATAGTTAGAGGTCTCTTCCTTTCTCCTTGACTATGTGCAAAAATGTACTCTTTCACTGCAGGGGTCAATTTCATAATAGCAATGCGTTGTAAAATGTGGAAGATGTTGAAAGCTTACTGTAGAATTTTAGGTTGTAAGAAGATAGAGTACAGAAGACAGATTCTGGGGCATCCTTATTTCTAGAGCTTTTTGAGTGTCAGTTTTATTTAATGGTATTTATCTAATTTGAGTGTCAGTTTTATTTAATGATATTTAACTGGGTGATCTGCAGTTTACATTCAAGGGCAAGTAAAGTAGATTGTTGAAGAGAAAATTATGTGTACATAAAGTTAAGAAAATAATGGAGTGAATGTGTCATAGAAGATTAATACATTGTTTATGATGGAAGTGTTATCATTGCAGTATGTATAATGGATATTCTGTTTTTCTGAGCTGCATTAAGGTTCTGAAATTGGTTATTGACAGTCATATTTCAGCATCTTAATCTGATCTTTGACAGCTCAGTTCTGGACAAGAAACAGATGTAAATCTTTCCAAGTGGAAGATTTGCACTACCAATAATTACAGCCACTAAATAATCTGCTTTAGCAGAGTCCATCTTGTGCTGAAAGCTGTTTAGATATTCTATATAATCAATAAAAACAGTTGAAATAGAAGCAGATTACTGAACTATCAAACTGATGTAGTTGTTTCCTTATCCAAGAAAGTTAATTGGAGTATATCAGCACTGATAATATATTGTGATGCTACTGTGCACTAACTTAGGACTGAAGCAGTGTACTTTTCTTTTGGTTTCCCCTCCTTTGAAAACAGAAGAGGGAGAAGGAAGCTACTGGTGAGGCAGTAGTTACATTTCCTTTTATTTTTTTAAGAAAAGATAGAACTTGACAGGTAGTTTTGCAGGGGAACTGAGTGGCATCATAAAAGATGCAGTTACTTACATTGCTTCTTAATTTGCTAAGCATTCAGGTACTCAGAACTGTACTACTGAAGTTGATAGTTTCATCTAAAGTATGTAGAAAATATTTGGTCTCTTGTGTTTCTCTTTGTTGACTGCATCTATGGAAATTTGAACCTTTTTGCTGCAAATAAAAACTACAATTATCAAGTAGTCCTGTAACTCAGTATTACACAGAACCTTTTTGCTGCAAATAAAAACTACAATTATCAAGTAGTCCTGTAACTCAGTATTACACAGAATCACAGAATCATTTAGGTTGGAAAAGACCTGCAAAATCAAGTCCAACCTTAAACCAAATACCACCTTGTCAACTGGACCACGGCCCTAAGCACCACATACATCTGTGTCTTGAATATCTCCAGGGATGATGACCTCACCACATCCCTGGCTGGCCCATTCCAATGCTTAGCAACCCTTTCAGAGAAATTAGTCCTGATTTCCATCCTGAACCTCCCATGGCACAGCTTGAGGCCCTTTCCTCTCATCCTGTCACTGGCTGCCTGAGAGAATCCCCCGGTGCCCACCTGCTGCTGTTGGGCAGTTGTAGAAATTGATAGGGTCACCCCTGAGCCTCCCTTTCTCCAGGCTAAACCCCAGCCTTCTCAACAGCTCCATGTCAGACTTGTGCTCCAGACCCTTCTTCAGGTCTCTTGCCATTTTCTGGACATACTCCAGCACCTCAATGTCCTTTTGCCCAGGGCAGCTTTCCAGCCACTCTTCCCCAAGCCTGGAGCATTGCTCCAGCTCAGCAGGGCAATGAGAGAGGTAAATGAGCTCTGAGCACAGCCCACGTTCTTGGTTGATTATTTGCAGGTGATGTTCCCATTACGGATTTTTAAGCTTTTTACTTTACTTCTTAGCCTTTTTGAAAAATAATGATAGGTAAATTTTTAGTATTCTTTGCAGGAGAATGGCTGTTCAGAAAGGTCACACATTTGCTTGAGTGTAGAGCTTGGTATGAGTTTTCTCATGCAAATGGTAATTTCACAAATAACTCCTTTAAAGGGAAACCGTATGGTCTGAACTGCTAGTGAACTGGATTCACTGGATGGATGAAAAATTATTTGTTGTTCCATTTCCCTTATCTTCCTCTACTATTAAACTTAACTTTTTTTTAAATGATCCTTTTAATTATGTTCTTTGTCTGTTTTATTGCAACTGCATCTAACACTGTTCTGGAAGAAAAAAAAAGACTTTCTGGAAATAATTTTTTTCTTTGATTTACAAAAGCTAATTTTACTTGTGATCATTGTTCTTCATGTACAATTACACCTTGTATGGGATCATGAACCTGATCTTACTGCACTGGGTAAAATAACTGCATTTTCTATATACTCAGGAAATTGTGCAGAGGTATTTTTTGCCAGTAGGTGACACTCTTAAAACATGTTAATTTCCTAGTGCCCATGTTTCCTATTCAGGATGTCAGTAACCTGATTGAATTCCAAAATTTCTAAGGTTGTCCAAGAGATGAAAAGGAAAGTATGTCTCACACATGCAAAAAGCATGTCCTAAAATTCTGTGATTGTACTTAGGTGTGTATGTAAAGTTGGTAGTGGAGCTTGGTTAGCATAATGTGCATGTGGTGTATTTACTTTTTAAATCAAAGCATATCGTTAATTTAGAATATTTTCGTAAACCAGGAAAAAAGTAATACACACAATTTTCTTTCTTCTAAGAAGTAACACATTTCAACAACTAAAGGGCTTTTGTAAAAGAAAGGCCTAGGAGCATATTAGGACAATCATATGATGTTTAAACATCATATTTTTAAAGTCTTCCATTCATGCATCACTGGTGTGGAGTACTTTATTCCTCATTTCATTGAGGGGAAATTCAGGCAGAGGAATGACAGTAGTATGGGATCTTGAATGCACTTCACAGGCTTTGCAATTAAGCCAAGTCTTTAAGTCCTTAAGTAACTTGAGAAATCTATGTGATTTATCAATATAATGGTTGATGTTGGTGCTAAAATGCAGTCCAAAAATTTCAAGTTCTCTAGTAGGATTAGTCCTTAATCCACTGATTACTTGTCTTCAAAATATCCGTTCTTCATATTTCTCTTTCACTGATTTCTTCTTGAAGTAAATAATAATGCCCATGAAAACACATCTGTTACAGGAATCATGCAATGAAAAGATTAGAACTGCACCAAATAAGGCTAATGAACTTCAACTGCAACAACAGTCACTCAGTTTATATATATACTTGTATGTTCCCATTCACAGAGTCATAACAAAAAAAGTACATACTTATGTAAATATAATTTAAAATGAGCCTCTAATGTTGCAGTTATCATTCTTGGCATTGCTACATTGCTATTGAAAATAAGTACTTAATTTTTGAAAAATTTGAACTGCTTGTTTTATGAAGTATCATCTTTTGTGAGTGATGAAACTGAACTGTGAGGAGTATTGGATAGTGTACTCTAGGAAACACTCCTCAGATGGAATGCTGCACCTTTCTTTTTGTGTGTTTTAGTAACTGTGTGATTTGAATTTCTCTAGAGGTCCAAATAATAGCCCAGGTAGAGCAGGATTTGTTAAATCACACCTCAAATGTAGCTTGAAATAGAAACAGTAGTTCTGAATTAGTTGGAAGGCATTTTAGCTGGAATGTGTGGCTGGTGACTGTGGATGAAACACAACACAAACATGCTTTCTTTTCTGTTAAATCTTTATTCCATATGCTTTAAAATAATAACAAATCCGTGGGTTTAGATGTACATGTCATGTAAACAAATGCCAGGCTCTTCTCCAAAGCAGTGATACTCGTTGTTGCAGATGCCTCACTGTCCTGTACTAGTTATCTTTTTTACAATCATCATAAACTCATCAAAGCTGACAGATCCATCCTTATTTTTGTCCAACGATTTAATTATGTTATCAAGTGAGAATTGATCCTGTTTTTATAAGACAAGAATTAAAGAAAAAAAAAAGAGAATGAAATTATTAGATCACCATGAGCATTTTTCTATGAAGCATGTTGCCAAGAAATGATGCATTCAATAACAGTCAGTGTTACTTGAAGGTGTTACTGGTGGTGTTGTATTTACTGGTTTGACTGGTTAAACTAGTAGGACAGTGTCTGCTGTTTCCTTCCAAAAATGTTAACAAAGATATATAAACATTTGAGAAAGATGAAGTATTACTCAAATGGATTACTTCAGTCTTCGGGGTAAATTTGGAATCTGGGAAATGGAGCAGGTGAAATAGCTGCAGCAGGTGCATAATCACCTGTAAAAATTAATATGCATATGACCTACTCCTTTATTAGACACTAAATTGGGCCCTGTATGCACATTTTGAAAAAAATGTTGCTACTTTCTTTATGCTTTGGGCCAGGATCTGAGGGTCTCTTTCCCTCCCTTTTCTCCCTCCTTAGTATGAATACTGTATTCACTGTTCAAAACGTCTTGCTAATGTAATACATTTAGTTTAGATTATTAGCTTCTTTTATTTGTTGTGTCTGGTAAGAGTGCATGTAGCATCCTGATGCAGTGAATATTCTGATAACAACCCTGATCAGGCTAATTAAATAATATAAACCAAATTTGGAGTTATCATTTAAATTCATAAAATGTTTTCTTTTGTTCATACCATGTATCTCTGCATGTTTTATAATGACCTGTTATGTTTTGATATTGATTTATAATGGTGCCATGAATATTTGGAAACAGACATGTTGCTTGAAAATGTCTGAGGTCCAGACAGAAAACATCAATATTGTTTTTTCAGAACAGTTCCATTTCCACATATCTGGGAAAATGTGTATGATGCTGAATTGTCCTCAGTGTTGTAGAAAGCATTATATTTCTGAATTTGCCATTACATTTCTGTTAATTTTTGACAATCAATTTCTAAGCTGTCTCATGTTAATTGAAATGACTAAATTGGATTACTGTAGTTCTCAAAATACTGTTTTTCAGTGGGAGTGCCACTTATTTCAGACCTTCAGCAAAAATTGCTTTTGTGAGATATCCAAAAGATAGTATTTAAAGATTAGTCTAGCAGAAAAATCTAAATTGAGTCCTAATGCAATTTGGAAAAGATTTGGCAGAGAATATATATAAAATCAGAACAGAGATTTTTTTTTTCCTAGCTACAGGAAATGGGTATTTCTCTCTCTAGCTTGGTGGCATCTCTTTACTTGGCATTGTTCTGGAATGGCAAAACTTCTTTTATTTTGTGAGGGTGGTAATTTAACCTAGATAGAAATTGGCTGAAGTATCTTGCTTTTAAATGTGTTCTACTATTTTACTTGGTTTATAGATTTTTTTTTCTATATATTTTATAGATTCAAGATTAATTATTTAGATTGAAATGAAAAATATTTTATAAGATTCAGGTACAATATTTCAGGTGAAATACAGCTTACATTAAAAAAAAAAACCCAAAACCAAACCCAAACAGAACAGCTCTTTGATTTTTTTTGCATTTGATTTCATAGGACTTTTTTATAAACTCTGTGCTCAAATATCTGTTTGAAGCTACTGTTACCAATGTAAATGAAGTTTTATAAGCCAAACCTTATTTAACAATTATGGATTTAGTGAAACCATTTGGACACAGTAATCTGCCCTGAACATCATTGCCTGTATTTCCTTTTTCTCATGCATTCCATAGAAGCACAGTGAATAGAATGAGAGTGAAACTTACCTTCAGGTACTGTGCAAATTGATTCTGAAGTAGACTCTTCAGCCCACCAATGGACAGGGCACTGGTGCTGCCCTCCTGTAAAGCATACTGGGTAAAATACTTCAGAAGGTTTTCGTTGAGTAAATGTTCCATGTTTCTCAGATGTTGTCTTGAAGAATAACTGCAAACAGAACAGACAATAACAATCACAATTTGAAATATATCTGACACTCTCTTCATTGTTTAATTAACCATTTAATGAGCAATACTTAACCTAGATGAAAAGAGTTGGGTTTTTTCCCTGTAAAATTGATCAATGTTCCCAAGAAAGGAAATCATCTAAGTTAGGTTTAAGGGTTTAAAAGACCCAATATATTTAGGTTATGCTTACCTCACTGAGAACCCAGAGCTTTCAGATGTCCAGCAGTGAGAGTCTCAGACTGGGGCGACCTTTATAGTTGCATGCTCCACCCTAATTATGAAACTGGCATGTGTCATTGAGTCAGTGCACTAGTTATTGTGTTTCTGTAGTCAAAGGAATAGGATATTTAGCAGAAGAAATGAGTAATATTTTTTTTATCTCTGAAATATGTCATCATCCTCCACTGCACTTGATGTATATTTACTTGGTCTTTATAGGTGATACTGGAAGGGTTTTCTTGCTTGAGTATGTGTATTCTTCACTTCAAGATGAACTACACTCAGAGAAGTGTGAAAAAGACTCCTGTGGCAATGTGCATAGCATTTGTTATTATAGTGGCCTTTTGGAAAATAGCAAATATAAGGGGTTTTTAAACATATCCAAATATGTAAATATATTAAGAAGCTATTCGTTCTTTGTGTGAGTAGTTAATCACACTTCTTCACATTTTGTGCTATTTCTTAGCACAGAAAAAAGATTAAATTCCTTTGGAATAAAATTTTAGTTGCTAGTGTTAAGAAACAAAACATTGCCTGATGTGAATGGTAAAAAATGGAAGTGTTCTAAATGAGAAAGTTGAATGTGAGGTTCTCAGAAACAGTCCCTTCTTAGGAACACCTTTATAACTGATGTTGTGTTCTGCAGGTTCTGAATGTTCCATTCTGAATGTTCCAATGGTTTTATCATGTTCCATTGATGGTCTGTGGGACATCCTGGAGCTGATAATCAGCCTGTGGTTGATGCTTCATGACCCAACACTGTTAATTTTGCAACTGCTGAGTTGCTGGCTCTGGTTGTGGTTTCTACTTGTGGTTTCTAATCTGCCTGCTGTCTGTTGTCTTTTTTTTTTTGTGCTTGGCTTCAGGCCCACTGACCAGATTTTTCACCCTGTCCATCACTTCTTCAGAATCAGTTGTCATTTCATAATTTATAACTCCTAAACAAAGAGCTATTTTGGTCTCTAGGAGATGGATGGGGCAGAAGGCATGTTTTTGGAACTGCAGATGTATGGGTGTAAGATTCCATAACAGGGTAAGTAGGAGGTTTCCTGAGAAAACCAGGCAAACTTTGGTAGATGAATGTAGATATACACCTTGCAGATTATGTAGATATACACCTTGCATTAGCAGCCCATTTGAATGTGCTTGCACTCACTTCCAAGTGTCAGGAGAGTATTAGAAGAGTCCCTAGAGATCATATAGCTAATTATTTCCTTTTCCCTGGAGTGGGGTCATCAATATTTATACTGGATGTCTGCTCAATTTATTAAGTGCCTTAAATAGTGGGGAATCTACAGCCTCCTTATCTGGTTTATTCCTTTTGGGTTTTGTTAGAGTGTATTACTCTGTGTCCACAAGCCTTGCTGCACTCAAGCCCTTTGATTCTCCTGTCTTTGCAGATAGGCAGGACAGACATCTTCCTTCTTAAAATGGCCTTTGACATCAGTGAAGTTCCCTGTCTTCCTATTTTTTTTTTTTAATCTGAAATCTTTGCTAGTTTAGTCTTCCTTTGTGAGTCCTTCTACTTAGATCTTGTAATTTCTTCTTGACTTTCTTCAGTTGTTTTCCATTCTGCTTGAGATGCCATGTCCAAAGTTGTGCCACTTGTTCACCTCTCTGGGTGCTCATGGTGTTGCACATTTAAGTAGTTCCAGAGGCATTTGGTTGATGAGGACAGTCTCTGTGCTATTTTACAGGGAGGTGTCCAGCTCCAGGGTTTTAACAGTGGAAGACTTGTCAAGTTTCTTGACACTTAATTTCAAGATTGTGGAGAGGACAAATACAGTGATTTAAAATTCAGTGCTAAAGCTTGGCATTGGCTTAGGATTCACAGAATTGAGGCAAGGCATCCCCCAGTATCTGTCCAGTCCAGCTGAGGGACAAAGTTGGAAATGCACTTTCTCCTATGTTTGCTTTTTGGCTCTACAGAAATTCAGGAGCTGCTGCTGTCTGTACTAACAGAACTTCTCCTGCTGCTATGGGATATGGGAGTAGCAGTGCAAGCAAGCATGGGGCTCATGGCCTGGAATGCATTGTATGGGTTAGGGTGAGTCCCTTACACCAAACTAGGGCATGGTTGTTCATGACAAGAAGATAATCATGAGTCCTTTTTGCTTCTTTTTCTTTCTGCCAACAAAATGAAAAAGAAATATCTGCTGCTTTCTCCTTTCATCCTCTTTTCCACCTTAGATTTTAGTAGTATTGTGTGACTGGGTAATCTGCTAAGGCTTCTGTTCCCCACCTGCTAATTCCTCCCTGCAGCTCTGGTCTGGTGGCCTCACCATCCTTACTGCTTTATCCCTTTTGGAAGCAGTGTTGGGAAGCTGGTATGCCTGATCTGAATTGTTGACATTACATTGTTTACAAGATTTGTTTTAAGTATTCAAATGACTTTTCTTTGTACCTAAGGCACCTCCATGAGTACAAAATGTAGTAGTAAGCTGCTTAGTGGTACGGAGAAGCTGCATTTCGAGGGATCACAACTCAGAATTCAGCACATTAGTCTTGTTAATTTGCTAAGGGTTCATTAAAGAATACCACCTAATTGCAAAATAGCATAACCAGTTTTACTGAAACATCTTCCTGAGAAAGTGAGAGACCAACATCTGGAAATGTGGGTGATTTCCTCAAGAGTTGTGTGCCAAATCTAGGGATGAATCCAGTGTCCTCAGATCAGCTCTGTTCACAAGGCACTCTTATCTGTGAGGCTATTTGAATGAGAGATTGGCAGAACTGGGATTTGCAGTTTGACCTCCTGACTTTTTGTCCTCCTCCAGTAGTTTGTGTGGCATCTCTGAACTCTGGAATCAGTCACAGAACTCAGTTTGACAGGCCCCAGCGCACTGTCTTTTCCAGAAGTGTCTTTGTAGGACTTAAATGCTATTCTGAAATATATCCATCTTACCCAGCACAGCCCAGCAATGGCACAATGATATCCAGGTGTAAGGAATTCTGGTTGCTCACTAAGAATCTGAGCAAAAGTAGGGGAGTAATATGTTACTGTTGCTGCCCTGATGATGTGTAGCTAGCAGACAGCAGCATTTATCTGGACTAAAGAGCAGCATTGGAGCTTTGATGTCTGTGCGAGCTGAATTCCAGTGTAGAAGCAGCAATCCAACTTTGGTTCCAGGGCCTTGCTGTTCTTTCTTGCAGGTATGAAAATATATCATTCCTGCAGTTTCTGGCATAATTCAATTGGGTTTGCCCTGGTCTAGAGAAGTGATTGTAAGCACAGTATCCTTTTGGAATTGACATTTTTATTTTAGCTTAGATACAAAGCCATTGGCAAAAAGAGGACTAAGTTGGTGATGTCTTGTAAGTTTGTTTAGGGATGCACATCACATGGCCCTGTGGTGGCTGTGTGTCATTTTCTTTCAGTGTGTGCACATTCAGTATTCACTCAAAACTGGCTATTGGTGAATATTCCCTAGTAAACTGGTTTGTTGGCATATTTGGAGCAAGCAGTTCCAGTCACATTGGAGAGCAAGGGAGCACAAGCTGCAGGGATGACTGAAGTCTGGGTGCCACCAAAGTGGTAGGAGGGGTGAAGTTTACAGCATCTCAGTCATGTGCATTTAATGATGGATTCAGTGGGATGGTAATCCAGGTGTTGTCTCTTTTGCCCTTGTCACATCCTTCCTGCCACCATTGATGGCTGAATGTTATGTGATTCTGTGCTCTTTGTTTACCTTAAGGTGATGGACAATAAATTGGGTTGGTCTGCAAGTGGGTTTCTATGCCATTCATTGACACTGTTGGAAGGGACAGGGCACCCTCCATAGGGGAGGGGTGGGGCTGTCACCTGAGGGCAGTGACTATCTCAAATCATCCTGTTTAATCCCCTGGTGATGGGTTAACGCCCTAACCCTCCAGTATTTTTCCACCTTCTTTGGTATATTTCATTGTAGCAGCACCAGGCTCACTTGTATGTAAGCCCAGTGACTTTAAGCAATTTCAGGGATCTCTCTCAGGCTTATTTTCTAGCCTAGCCAGAGTATTGAAATGTCTGCTGTCAAAGTGAAGTTTGCTGCAATGGAGAACATACGTTTGTGAATGTTGAGCACTTGAAAAAAAGAGCAGGAAGTGGCTTTGTGCTTAGTGTTCACTTATTTCTACTTACATAGTGCTTCTGCACCATCTCAGGCTTACAGATATCCATCACTAGATCAAAGAAAGCCCTTTGTTAACTTTGCTTATTTTTTGTAGCAGAGAAAGATGGGAGATGTGGGAGAAAAATGATGGGACAATTAAAGTAAATTGGGGTGGACTGGGGACTCTCTGGAACATATGAGTCCTATCTGATTTGCAAAGAAATCTTGCAAGGTGTCAAGTTTTGATTTCTTATTGAGTAAAAAAACAGAGCAGAAATTGTATAGAACTAGTGCTGGTATAAAGAATATATGTGTGTCTGTGCCTGTGTAAATTACCAATCCCCATGCTGCATCTGAAGTTAAATATGGGATACATTGTGCTGTAGATAATTTGCAAATAATGAAAGGAGTGGAGATGCAGATGTCTGCTGCTACCATGGTGCATGTGTTCATTTCAGCTCTAAGGGCTTTGGTGAGTTGTGCAGAGTCAGTCCCACAACTGCAGGCACACATCTTCAGGCATTCTTGACCTGTCTACAAAAAGAAAGGGGCTTTAAAGTTGGGATACTGAGAGCCAGTCTAACTCATGGGTAATTTTTCCAAGATATGTGGTGCTGGCAGATGTGGAAACTAGCTCTGTAGTGCAAATAGGGGGGTTGTGATAGAACATTTCAGTGTTGTCACTGAAATGATTATACTGGATTTTACTGTTAGCCTAGGAGGAGACGAAGGACTGACTGAGAGAAAAGGAACATTCAGTGAACAAACTTTCTGAAAAAGATCAAATAATTATGGGTGAGAAGTTCAGCAAACTGCACTGCAGCCATTGTACAGAACATGGCATTGCTTTGAGGGATGGAATTGTTAGATGGAAGTTGGGGATGAGTTGTAAAATCCTTTATGTGTCACAGGTGATGCATTCCCTATGTTAAAATTGTCATTGTTTGTAAAACCTGTAGTGGTGATGTGTAAAAGGGGTGTCTCATCTCACAAATTAAACTTGAGCTATATGGGTTATCCTGACAAGAGTCTCTTGCAGGCCCTCCCTTGTGACATACACCTAATGAGATGTTGAAGGTGTCTCCCTAAACAGGACTGGGTGTGACTGCTACAGGGATGAATTATTTAATAAGATGCATTGTTTGTAGTCAGCTTTAAATTGGTGATGTGTTATTCATTGTAACTATATGTGTCAGCTGTTACTGTCATATGTACATATCTGGCAGACTAATTTATTACTGAAACTCCTGTGATGTAGATATTCTATATTGCACAAGATAGTTTTGAGGGAGAATGTGTTTCAATAAGAGGTTTTATGCTTCCGTTTGTAAACCTTGACTTGTACAGCAGCGCAATCTGGTTGTTAGTGCCACAGCTGACATTTACAGTTATGTAGTTGCTAAAACCCTATACCTTTTTTGTTGCATGCTAAACTCAGATTTGTTTTTTAAAATTCTTTAGAGTCATCAAAAATGTGCAAATTTCCATTCCAGCAAAGCATATATGCATTTATGGAGGAGTGGCTTTGGTTCAGTTTCAGGTAGAGAAAAGTAAGTATAAATACAATAGTGCTGTACAAGAGGCACTAGTGAGTTTATTTCTTTGGTGAGATGAGGTCTTTTCTCAGCTGCCCTTTGACACTGCAGATACCTGGAGTCTTTAAATGTCACACCTGTATCTAAAAACCTTTCTTAATCCTGAAGAAGAAATTGATGAGGGGAGTTGGAATCAAGTTTGTAGCTCATTTTCAGAGCATTGTTCCTCTCAGCAGTGCAAACCTGATGGACTGTTCAAAAGAGGTCTAGAGGTGCATCTAATAAGACACATGGACACTTAATTTAGGGATTACATCACACTGAGATGCCTGATCTCAAAAGGGGAAATGTACCACTAAGAAACTCCCTTGCCCAGCATATTTTTTAGCTAGAAATAGTTATAATCTCTTTTCATGCGAGTCTAGGACTACTGTCTGTCAATGTAATAATCCTACTGGTGAGTAAGAAATGTCATATCTGCTTGTCTTGATCCTGGAAGGGTGTAATCCATTTTGTATTATTAGAATTTATTGAAAATGACTTGACAGACAGGAGTCTGATACCATATGAGTTTGTGTAGCTTTCTTATAAAGCCTACAGCTTGAGATGATGGTGTGGTGACACAATAGGATCCTCTTGACTCACTTTGTGTGCATGTGGGAAAGATGGGGAATCCTGGGTTCTGGGTTCTCTAAAACAGTTCTGTCTTTTCTATTAAAGAGCAGAAGCTGGGAGAAGGAGTATTCTGGTGTTTTCACCCCATGGGCCAGTGTGCACTCTTCTGTGGATGTACACTGGGCAGGGACAGGGGGCTCTCAGCAGTTAACCATGTTCAAGCCCTTATAAATCAGTGACTGAGGTTTTTTATCAGAATTGTGCTGCAGTGACCCTTTAGGTCCCTGGGACCCTGCTGGAGCTGTGCTGACTTTGCTGCTGAACTGGAAGGAAATTATTGAGGTAGTGCCAAAATACTGAGCTGAAAGTGCTTGTGCTAGATAATGACCACCTACATTCTGCCAGGAAAAGGTAAGTTTGGAGAAAACAGCAGAAACCATGAGAGGTGCCCTTAGGCAGAAAGAAAGGGAGGTAATTTTTTGGTAGAAACATCTGAATCTCTTCAATTTCTTCCCCTTCAGCACTGTGTATCTGGATGGTCAGCCTTGCTGGCCTGATCATACTCAGCAGTACAAAATGCAGAGGCAGAGGAATAAATGGAACAGTGGTAAGAACTTTGGAGCTCTCTCTTTGATTTGGAGAAAGAGGTGCTTATATGCACCAGTAGAGCTCCAGAAATTACTAATTCTCAGTAAGAAGACTGTAAGTGAGCCATGCTTTGTAAAATCAGATTATTAGTAGTATTCTGGGGTATGTTTCATTACCAATGGGAAACATAACAAAAATGATGCTACAAAGTAATGGCTTTACCTTTGGCATAGAAATCCCTCATCTTGTTAGCATTTTGATGTATTAATGTCTAGATATAATAGATGTTTGCTAAATTATTTTCAAAGGAAAACTGTCAAAATTGGCATTAATAACTTTCAGGTCTCTCTGAAAGGTTAATGGAAATTTAGGACAATGGAAGCAAGAAGCTCCTAGAAAATTCTCCCCCTATCCTCTATTTTGACCAAGTAAGAGTGGACATGAGGGAAAATCGAAGAATTTAGAGGGACTAATGAGGCCTATGAGAAGAGTAGCAGTTGTCTAACAAACAGTATAGAGCAATCACTTTTCTAAGAATTTTTTATGTGATTATGGCCTATTGAAAGAAATTAAGCTGTTGCTATTTACCGAAATTGTAGTTAAGAAAGGGTAGTGCTTGTATACCTGGCTTAATTTTAGATTTTCTAATTACTCAATTTGAACATTATATCAAAACCAAATTATTCTAGGTTCAAGAAGTAACTGGAGTAGTAGTTTGGATTTTCTCACTTTAGACAAGTGCATCATATTTAAACATCTGTAAACCAGAGCTTTGAAGAAGTAGATTTGCATTTTGTAAACTGAAATTAACAAATTATCCACCTCAGCCATAACTTGCTTCTTAGCTGTGCTAGTGAGGAAACCAACTATAAATTAAGTTGAATTTACCTTAAAGCCAGTTTAATTTATTTTGGGTTAGTGACTAGTCTTCCCTTCAACACAAAAGGACTTGGTTTTTTTTTTGTTTTTCTTTTTTCTTCTTCCTGTAATACACAGGAGTTCACAGCTAAGCAGTAACAAAAAGCAGCTTTAAGTAATTTCTTAGGATTCAGAATCAAGAGTGGAGAGAATTTTATAAGAAAGTTTCAAATGTCTTTAGCTTGTGAGGCAGTGCACCAGATACCATGTGGAGGTCAGCCTTAAGGCTGCACCAGTTTGGAGCAGACCTGTGTAACCCAAGATAGCTGTGCATGCTATGCTAAAACATCAAAAAAGGAGAAACATTGCTTTTCCTCTGAGAAACATTGGTTGTCCTCTGAGAGAAGTCCATTTTTCCCAGCACCTCTGCACAGTCACCTTCTATTGCCCATTGGATCCTAGTATTAAAAAGCCCTAGTATAAGAATCTGAAATTATAAATTTGAAAAAAATGAAAATATACGTCTAAAACCACTTGGTGATTATTGCATTGCCACTGAAAGATAATACAGATTTATTAGCTGTGGCTTCCATTGGCATTGTCATTTGGCCAGGCTAATTAGGGGAAGCCTGTGTAGGCATCAGAGACATTGCTTGCCATGAAACTCTTAACTTTGGTCTTCATTGATGAGAAGGAAGTTGCCCAAGAGCCTGGGAAAACCACCAAAACCTCAGTATTGCTCAAGCTGTAAAATGAAAAATTAATTTTGACAAATCACAGCAGACATGCTGCGCCTGCAAACAACACAGATCAGTGACTGTACTTTCTTGCACAGCTTGACTTTGTGTACAACTTTTTTGTCCTGTGGCAAAGAAATATTCTAATCTTTCTCAGAATAATCCATTTTAAGTAATGATAAATAGAGTTCTTGCAAGGTTTGTGTTGTCTTGCTGTTTCTCTCACTGTGAATCTGGAATTGTAAGTGAGATTATAAAGAAACAGTATGAATTAACTAATACAAAATAAATTATCATTTCAGAGATTTAGTGTCATTAACACCATTATGTGGTGAATATGTTTATATTGTCACCTTCTCACTCAACTAATTTTTACCTGCTTTTTCTGAGCTGAATCTTAAGTAATGAGACATTTAATAATATCTGTCTTCTTGGAGAAATATGAGAGCCAGTACTTAAGCAAACAACAGAAAAAGTTTCTAAAAATAATTTTTTCAGTGAACTTATTTTCTTCATTCCACCACCTTCTTACAAACTCAGCAAAACGTGGATGTCAAGTGACAAATAACACTGAGAGGACCTTTACTTTAGATAAGGAATTATAAGGAGAGAACCCTGCTTTCCTCTTGAGACCCAGATTGAGCTGATGAAATACATTTGTGACTAAGCACACCTATAATTATTTCACAGGAAGGCAATGTGTGTGGTGCTCTACAGTGCATATTATGGTATCACCTTGACTTTAACAAGAGCACACTGGGTCAGACCACAGCTCCATCCAGGCCAAAGGCCCCCTTGGCCAGACTTGTCCTGTCTCTCCCTTTACAAAATCTTTGTTGGCAGTGTCCCAGTTTGTTAGAGCTGCCCAGGTGCTCTGTACTTCTACATTTTTGTTAAAGCATCAGCTGCATTGCCTGGCATGGCCATCAGGTGTTTCAGACCCTGGCTCTCTGTATCTCCACTGAGGCATTTGCCACTTGGCTGGGTGACAAGGCTGATGGGCACTTATTCACCACAGGTACTGGATCAGCTGTTTCACCCTTCAGTCTCTTCA
The DNA here is from genome assembly GCF_051311805.1 of Agelaius phoeniceus. Lineage (NCBI taxonomy): Eukaryota > Metazoa > Chordata > Aves > Passeriformes > Icteridae > Agelaius > Agelaius phoeniceus. The sequence goes on from NC_135266.1 coordinate 17,280,039, forward strand.
AAATTGAATGAGTACCATCTGTTTTCAGTGATTTTTTACTGTCTATTCTGTCTGTTTTGTAACCACTTCTTTTAACACTTCAATTTGAGAGTTTCCCCTGAAGATGGATTTTAGCTTGGCAATGTCTTTCAACTCCTTGACACTGCACACAAGCAGAATGCTCATGTTTTTTCTGCCATGGTCATTGTTCTGTGTATGAGTTTTATTTTATCTTTTAGTCCTGGTATTTGATTAACTTTACAATGCCATTTTTCTCCTTAAATGACAATGAATAAAAATAATTGACTCTCAGTTATTGATGCCTTTTACAAGTTTCTTCTTAAATATTTGGGGGATAGGGTTAATGATTTGGTATTTATATATACAAACTTAAATGTATTTGTGTTTCTTCATTTGGACATTTAGTTTCTGTGAAGAATGTCTTCTTGCTGTTAATGAAGTCCCACCTTTTTCCTTTCTTAAAATTTTCTTCATAAAAAGCATTTTTCCAAATAGAAATGCATGTTGGATTATCAAAAAAGCTTTGCCCTTTCCAGTACTTACAAAAGGAATTATGTGTAACTAATTGTAAATCAAATAGGGAAATTTATGCTGTGTACAAAACATTTTTCTGGATGAAGTGGATGTAGGTGAGTGTCTGTCAGTGCTTGATTTAATAAGCAGAGAACATTTTATTTAATGGAGAACTGTGTGCCTGAGTCTGCATTGATAATGCTGCAATATATTGTGTGTCACTTCAGAATGAGCTGAGGATGCTCTGGGATGCTGTAGAGTGTTGACAAAGAATGGATGTTGAAGGGACATTCACAAAACTCTTTCTGAGCAGGTTAGGGCAGAACATCACTGCTCACCTCATGGCTTAGATGAGCATTTCAAGCTGCCACATGTTTTGGTGAGCTTCTCCAGCTTGAATGTATTGGCCCCTGTCTGTGTTGTGGTCCCTACAGAGAGAAGCACTAGGGTGGTTCCCTTCAATTATTTATCTAGAAGGTATGCAGCTGAAGTTACATGAGATGAATGTCACACACAGGGGCAACACTATATCTAGTGAACTAGTTCCTCACCATTGTTCTGTTTGGCAAGACAATATTGTAAAGGGAAATTGTCCAGATCCCTTAATGCTGTGATTATATTGCTTAATATAACAACTCCAAAACATCTCCTCCACCCACTGGCCTTAAAACAAGCTTGCAGAAATTGTGCATTAACAAAAAATCTAAAAATTAGGGAACATGAAATATTTTACCTGTTCACAGATTCCTGCATAACTCAATAGATTACTGGAGTTCATATGTTGAAAACTACATGAAATCTCCAATTTTATGAATGCCATTTCTGTAGGCATTTCTCCCTCTCAGACAAGGGACCTAGTGACTTTAAGGCACTGGCTTTGTTAGAAGGTCACCTGGGAATGTGTGGTTTCTGTATCCTTAGCTGCCTTGTTTCTAAAGTGTAGGAACAAGATTAGATATCACAGAAATCCTGGTTCTTCTAGGTGAAAAAAATTGTTTAATCTGCCTTATTTTTCCCATACCAAATGGAGGTAATGAAGCACACTTGCCTTTGTAAAGTGGCTTGATACCTGCAGAGAAAGGTCTTTGCAGCAGCTGAGGACTTCCACCCTTTTCCTAATAGCCTTTAGACACCCAGGTGTGAGAACTGGAGCTGAACATGTGCCTAGAAGTGCATGGGCAATGAAAAATAAGGGATTTAAATCAGTTGAATGATGGTATTGGAGGGTGTATTTTATTAGATGTGAGTGACCTGTTCATTATATTGTGAAGAATTTAATTTTTATTAAAAGTAAACAAAAAGCTATTAGCTGAAGTTTTAGTTTTAGTTAAAAGTTTAGTTCATGGAGGAGGGGGGTCTGGTCTGCCCTCGACCCCTCCTGTGAAATTGATGTGATGGAGAAAAAAATAATGTGAAATATAAGAAAATGATGAAAGTTCCCCAAAAGGAAGACCTTTTTAATTATGAGGTTTTCTGTTTCCTTAATTCTGTATTTATTTGCTTCCCATCCTTCACTGTATGTGATAATGCAGTGTTCCATGCTGGGGGGTTAGGCACTGAACAACAGAACTGCATTTGCAATGGATTTGACAGTGATGTGCTGTAGATCTGTGCTTTTACACTAAAAGTTCTTTCTCATGCTCTCTGTCTCTTCATTCTGCTGTTGGAGACTATCAGAGGTGCAGGTGAAGGATAAAAATGATTTTTGTATGGGTGCCACTGGGAAACTTTGCCTTTGTGATGTTGGCTGTGCTAGGTGCCTGTTGTGTGCCACTGTGGTGATGCAGCCTGGAACTTTGGCTGTGTGGCAATGTCTTTTGGTTGCTCAGTAAACATTTGTAGCATTTGAGTAGATCACTGCATTATCTGCTGAAGTAATCTGTACCTGGCCACCCACACTTTTCACAGAGGAAAAATTCTGCTGGGTGTGTTTGGCTGATGTCATGTTAATTGAATGCCTGCTTGATCTGCATTAGTATAAAGTCAATTCTATAAATATTACTTTCTTAGAAACAATATTGGTAGTTTTTTTCCTACAGGTTTTCACCATCATGTTGCTAAATAAGTAGTGATGTGAAGATCCTTTTCTCTTCCTCTCTGACCTTTTTTCTAGTGGTTCTCCATATGCATACACACATCCTCTCTGCTTCTCTCTTCTTACTTCCTCACAGGTAGCTCTTCCCTTGGGTTTATATTCTAAAAGTGTGTACCATGTCCATTCCTAAAAATGAATATGAAGATTTGCAATTCTGATTTTATGATCTGTTAGCAAGCAAGAACTGCACAGGCACGTCTGTACTGTCATGTTAACTCTGGACCTTGTTACAGGAATGGGAGAGGAAGTGATTAGTGTTTGATGTTCATGGTGTGGGTGCAACTGGTCAAGCCACTTGTCCCTTTGAATGGTATCTGAACCTGACCCCCTGATTATACCTTATAAACACAGTTAAGGAAAGCAAATTCTAAAGAATTCTTGTCATTTCATGTTGAAGGGGATAGAGTTAACATGCTGGGGGAGATCATAAGAAGTGCAGAATTAAATGATGATCTGAACAGTGATGTTTATTAGGTTTTTGGAGGAAGTAGGACAGACAAAATGAGACGGGAGGTATCCTGCTCAGAAGGAAGACATCATGGTTTCTACTTGAAAAAAAAAAGTATTGTAGGTCATAAGTGTTTTATCAGAATAGAGTCTTCCAGACTAGATGGTCTTTGGCCAGCTGAAGCTTTCTGAAATGGAAGCAGGAAGCTATTAAATGTAATGCAGAGCATGTGTCTCAAAGCATCCCTGAAATGCCTGGCAGAGGTAATCAAGGTAATTAATCTCTGCTATGATGTTAATATACAGCATTCTTTTTGGTTTTCTGAAGCTGAAAAGATGTTTACTGTTGTTGGATAGACAGTAATGGAAATACCAAAGTACTTACAAGATAATCTGTTTAAAGTTGTGTTGTAATTATCTCCCTATGCTATCTTTTTTTCTAATATAGTTCACAATAGGAAACTATAGGATTTAGAAAATCCTAGAATTACAATTCAGTACCTTGATGAGCACTTTATGATATCCAACTCTTGCTTTAATTTTTCCAGAATGAGAAGAGAAACATTATGATGTATGTGTGGGAGGGAGGATAAGGACTCATGGAAGTAATCTGCTGTTGAATTCATGGGGGAAAGAAAATCCCATTGCTTGTTGCTGGAGAGCTTTCCAGAAGAATAAATGTCAATACTGTATGCCTAACAAGATACCCAGCATTCATGTTCTCTATAATTTAGGAAAAGTTATAGACATGAAAGACCAGATATGTCAAAGCACATCTATTATTCTGGGCATCCAATGGAAGACAAGAGTAGTATTTAAAATTAGAATGATTGAGCCAGAGGCTTTCTGCCTAGATATTTCCTGTTAAAATATGTCTGTTCTGCTCTCAACCCATAAGATTAACATTACTAGAATTTCTCAAATTAGGAAATTAAGTGGAAGTACCACTAAGTAATGAAGTAGTCAGCTTCAGTTCTAGAGGGCCTTTCATTTTGTATGCTTTGTTATGGGGTGTAGGTAGTAGAGGTGATGGAACTGGCATGACATTTAAACAGGAGTTAAATCAAACCAGAAGCTTTCAAAGAGGAAGAGAGAAGGGGTACATTACAAAAATGCATGTCAAATATTTAAAGATCTCTAAATTACAGATATGAATCAGTTTAAACAGTAAAAGTGATCCTGCATGCCTTCCAACACCAGTTACTTTAGCTTGCACAGTGTTCTTCTGATTTGTCATCTTCTGTGAGATGCTGTTTCAAAATGCAAAAATGTAAATGAAGAAGAGAATGGAGTGGAAGGTAGGAAGAAGCATGGCTATACTATTAATTAGTATGAGAGCTTCATTATCTACATCTATTTTCATTTCTACAAAGTTACAGCTTAGATGTAAAAGAACAGTTGAAAAGAAAATAGACTTGTACATGAGAACAAATTGTTTCAATTAAAGGTTACAGTGGTGGGCATGAGCTGGCTGCTTTGTGTGGTTTTGCAGAGTGGACTCAGCTGAGCTGCTTGTTGAAAGAGTCAGACTGGCACAAGATTTTGGCACTGGATATAGATCAAGATTTACTTTCACAACTGTCTGCAGTTGTCTTTAGTGGGATTTTTTCCCAAAGACAGCTTGCATAATACCTTGTAGCAGTTTAACATGCTTGCTCAGTGGTGTCTTTAACACATTTTGAGATATTTTCTCACTACTTTGCTTTTCTTTGGGATCTTGAATTGTACTACAGGGGTTTTGTTCTTTGAAGAGTTAAAAATTAGCATTTTTAATTCTGAGTAAATGCATTGTTCTTCCTTCTATTCAGCTGATTTTCATGGAATGTTCATCTATCAGAGATACCAATTTAGCCCAACTAGTAGAAAATTCTTTTTGATGTAGAAATGTCAGATTTTAAATTCTGGTGTCTGTTTCAAAAGGTGATCAATCAGCCATTAAAGTGATGATCACTAAAGTGATGATCACTAAAGTGATTGGGCATAATATGAAGCATAATACCCTAATAAGAAGGAGTGGTACTGGGCTGCTTCCTATGTATCTGTAGCAGAGAAATCCTTATGGAGCTAGAATCCTTTCTTTCTGTTTCATTCATTTACTCCAAATTTCAAGTAAGGAATTTTCTTCTGTCAGTATAAACCAGTGTGATTGTATATTTTGTCCTTTAGTTTAAAACCTCAATTTAATGATACATTAATCAGATGCAACTAAACCTAGTTGGTGAAATCATATTAGCTGCTAGAAGTTGTTTAAGCTTTGGTCAAATGTCTGTTGTCAGATAATGTAAAAATGAATGATCAGGCTGAATCAAAAAGAGAATAAAGTAATTTCTCTTAAAGCAGAAGCAAAGCCACAAAAAATACAGATGTTCAGGTTTGTGTTCTTAAAACTGACATGGATTTCATGCTCTAGATAGCATTTGCACTTCTTTCTTCTGTGAGTAGAGCTCCTACTTGAAAATTTTCAGTCTCTTTTTCAACTTTTCAACTAAGGGACCTTGTCTTTTTTTTCTATTCAAATATATATCCTTTTGATAGGATGCTTTTCCATATCCAGTGAATAAAATAAATAGTCCACAGGTGTCTTTCAGCTGATCTTCTAGGGATTTCTTTTTAACTCTGCATTTAGCTAGGAAGTTTTACACTACAACAAAAACACTTTCCAACTAGAAAAAGAATTAAAATGGGTGAATCTGTAATTTTCTACTTGCTGCCCATTCACTTCCTTTCTAAAAGAAATGCCTCAGTCTCTGGTTATCGAGTACCAAATCATCTCTGAGCAGATTTGGAAGGTGGGCAGAACATCAAATGGGTGTTGACACCATTCTGTGAGAGGGATCAGTGGTTGGACTCCAGGCAGTCTCTCTTACAAGTCTGACGGTGGTCTAATTACTTTAGGGAAATGGGATAAAAAGCAGTTGTTAGTTCTCCTCATGTTCACTGTGAGGATAATGGTTTTTATGGCAGATGAACAGAATTTCTTCAAGAAGTACCAGAGTAGTGTAGGTCATGGCACTGAGCACTGCCTGAAAGCTGATATCAGTAATTCTCCTCAGTGATGGTCTGGAGTAGTGACCACTTGAAATAATCAGTTTTCCTGCTCACTTTCCTTGAAGTAAAAAATTTTCCTTCTGTCTTGCTTGCTGAAGGCAGAGATAACTGATAATGAAGTGGTTCAAACTAGCACAGGTCTCTTAATGAATGAGAAACAACTGGAATGGATGCTTGCTCAGGCATGGTAACTCAGGGAGGAGCAAGCATAGAATACTGGACAATTCTGAGGGTAAAACATCTGTTGTGCTTTGTGTCCACCAGGGACAATCTCATGTTTCTGTGGCTATTTTGTGTAGTTTAGGTAATGGGGCTTGTCTGTGGCCCAGTCTTCTGTGGCAGTTGCCTGCAGGATATAATTCTCTGAGTCAGAGACCACCCAAGCACAGTGCTGTTCAAACAGTCCCAGGCTGTGTTTGATTATTCCTGTCTCACCATTGTGGGTGGGGTGTTTGATGAACATACTCACCAGGCTCTATCTCACTCTTCAGGTTCTTCTCTCTCTTTAGGATGCTCAGAGACACAGACTTGCTTCATGCCTTCCTCTTTCTGATATACCTGATGTAGATTTAAGGGCATTTGGTAAGACCAGAATTACACCTACTTGGAATTGCAGCTGGAGAAGTCCTCTTCAAAGGCAGTGACAGAGTTCTGATTTTTTAAGATATATATGATAGAGTTAAGGATTTCACCTAGCTACGGATTTGCTGATCTTTCTGAAATTAAATTAGTATTTAATCATTAATTATGATGTGAGATGGACCAGTCTGAAGTCTGAGAACACCCTTGCACATCCTTTTTAGTTATTCAAGTCTGTGGCAAATCCTGCCTTTCGTGGCATGATGTGACTGACGCTCCAGTGTATTTCTGTAGCCAGCACTATCTGACCCTGTGCCTTTCACTAATGCTGACAGTCTGAAACTTTCTGCTTAAGTCTTTAAGCCAACTCTAGGACATGTGTTAGGAATAACTTGAATGAGTTCTCAAAATGCTGTTAAGCAATATCTTTATGGGCTTTGCATATCAACATCTCCATTAACTTCCTCAGTTCATTGCACTCTGCTTGCCAGTGAGTAAGCACTGTTTGAAAAGAAGCCACGCCCTTCATGAATTCTCCTAGAGAAAATGTTACAAAACATTCTGGAGCAGAATTTCTGCTTAGACAGAATCCTTAGAGAGCTTTTAGACTTCAATAAATAAATGCTCCATGGCAGGTAGTTAGTTCTAAAATAGGAAACAACAGATCTGTGGAGAAGAGGATCACCCAAACTGGAAAATAGTTGACAGTAGTATTCAATGGGATTTTCAGAGTTTTAAGAAATTTAAATTGGTATTTGCTGGAATGTTTGGATACTGTGCTGTAGTTTATTGAAGAGAGTAGAGGACAGGATTTTTCAAGCTGGTTGCTTGTATCGGTATGTAATTGCATGAATCAGCTATTGATAATTTCTGCTTTGATCTTACACATGATGGATGTTCTTTTAAAAACAACATTACTTCAGTCAGAGTAATGGAGCACTGAGTAGTCTGAAATCTGCAAGTGGCTTTGTTGGCAGTTAATTCAGTCCTAGGGCACTGAGTGCTTCAGATGGGTGGGCAGTGATGCAGTTTGCTTGGAACAGGGATATCTCTGGAGAAAAATGGAGCAAGGGAGGTAGATGTAATATTTGCACATTCTTTCAGTAACTGAAAATGTAACCCTTTGAACAGGGAAAGTCTGTCACTTTGCTTTCCTTGCCAAGTTGGAGGGTCTCAGTGCATCTGGTAGTGTTGTAGTTGTCAACTTTTTCTTTAAAATACTTGTACTAAGATTGTTTCTAAAACAGAATAGATGTTAGTATAAACGTCCCATTTGTAGGTGTCTGGGTTTTTTTACTGATGAACTTGTGATTGATTGATTTGATCAAATCTAGCAAGTACTGACTAATCCTACAGAGAATGATGAAAGAGTCAATCAAAGGATGAATTCCTTAAGTTTGGGTTGAGTCCTTGTCAGTTTGTGCTGCTGGATTTTTTTCATAGCTGTGTTCAGCAGGGATTAGTATTCATCAGTACCTGTCACTGCATTCCCTGCTCCTGTCAGCTTTCCCTCTACACAATCCCTTGTGTGCTGTGTTCAGAGCCCCTTCTCAGAGTTCAGGTAATCTCCAGGGCTGTGGCATCTCCTGATGCTTTGATCAGCACTTACATGTGTAGTAATTTATTTCAGCATTGTTAAATCTTTTGCTCACCAGTCAAGGGCTGAGTAAAAAGACAAAAAAACCTAGACCCCAAACTTGTAAAAATGTGCTTTCAAAGCTGCTTAGCTAACAGTTGTTCAAATCAAGTAATGCTCATCTCCCTGCTCAACTCCTTAAAAATGAAGCCTGCAAACAAAATCCAAGCAGACACCCCCCACTCCCTCCCCTTCCCCTGCCAAGGTAACCAGAGTAGATGAATTTCTCAAAATGGCATTGCAGAACATGAGGCAAAAAAAGATAAAATGTAATGGTCCTGGCATGATTGCTAAAATGATAGGTGTGGGGCTTTCAGAGCCTTGGCTGCTCTGTGTTGAGTGTCAGGGCTTGAAAGGTTTTCTCATTAGCTTTTATATGTTTTCTATCAACAATGAAACAATCCAGGCAGTAGATATCTGAAAGAAGATTTCTGTTCATGGATAGTTGAAGTCACTATTCATTAGTAACATGATTCAATAGTGATCAGACTGTTTTATATCTAGAATGTGCTTTGTGTTGTGTTACAGTGATTCATTCTTAATTTCATGTTGGCTGTCTGGTGTAATACATCTAAAAGCTCTATAAAATCCCTGTAGTGCTGGCAGTTTTCAGAGATTTGGGTAAGAAAGACCTAATTGATGCCTTATATATTCTTGGATCCTCCCTACAGATATTTTTTGTTGCTTGTGGTGCCTGTTCTGTGCTTTTCTCTGCCCTTTCAAAGAACTAATGCACAGGAAGAGCTGATTTATTCGGTGCCAGGAAGCATAAGCTTGTTGAAGAGTCCATTCAGTTGCACAGTGGTTCAAAATTACCATTATTTGAAACCTCTGCTTTTTCTGATCAAATAAATTCTGTATAATATGGCAAAATATTTCATTAATATGACATTGTTTTCCTGATTCTCATTACTTTCTTTGGGCTGTAGGGCAGCAGTGTCACTTTGGTTTGAAAAGCTTCTTGCACAGATGTTGTTGCAGAGAAACTCAAGTAATATATAAACAAGTAATATTGAGGGCTGTGCTGTTGTAGTTGCTGGAGTTCATCTGGGCCACAGAGCCAAAGAAGTTCTAAGGCATTAATTCATAAATAGTTCCTTTTGTCACTTGATGACAAAAGTTAATATATCAAACCTTGTCCATTTCTTACTAATAAAACAGTATTGGGAGAGATGGAGAGCTGAAAACACAGACACACACACACACATATACACTTGGTGTTGAAACTCACCTGAACCTTCCCTGTGAGACCATTTCTGCAGCCAAATTTTGTAGGGCTGGCAGTGCCACGAGGGGGTCTGACCCAGAGGATGAGAAGCCTTCAGCAGAGCAGATGCTCTACTTCTGAGACCCTCTTCTTTTTTTGTGGCCGCTACTTCAGGAAAAAAAGTGAAAATAAATGAAAGAAAATAAACTAAATTCAGTAGATTTCATATTTTTAAAATAGTAAGGATTCAGTGAATGGGTTTTCTTTTATTTTATGTGTTTGTGGAGGGGAGCTTAGCTCAACATCTTGCACAGTCCTTACTTTTGTGATTTGAGAGGTAATTGAAGAATCTGTAATATCCCATTGGTTTGATCACAACTCCTGCTCATGACATGTTATAATGAATATATTGCTTATAAATAACATTTTGAATGTATAAGGTTGTACAGAGATAATTACACAGCTGAAATGCATTGGCACAAGGCCAAAGGTTGAGCACTTTCCACCATCCCTCCTAAACGGAATAACTTCACTTTATGAAGTGTATCATCAGATATTGTTTTCATTACTCTCAGAGGGCAAATTAAGGTTAATAAAAATCCATTTGAGATTACCCATATATGTGAATATTTGTATTTTTAGAAATTTTCTTTGTCAATTACATTTCTCAATGACTGTGTTTATGTGAATACAAGTACGTAGGTCAAGGCTTCAGCTCATGTTTCTACAATTTCAAACTGTTTTACCTCTCTTAGACAGATTTCCTCTAAACTGGATTGTGAGACCCTGCAAGGTTTTTCAAACTGAGCAAAGCTGGGTGCACTCCTTCCACTAAGCTGTGGTTTCTCACATGCCCTGAGTCTCGCTGTTCTGGGTTTCACTTGACCCACGTAGAAGCCATTTGACTCCTCTGCTTCAGTCCTCAAATCCAGTATTTGTATATCCTTGTCTTTAAATTTTATGTTAAATAGCATATTCTTCATACAAGGCAACCCAGCATTTTGTTAACTCTTCAGCAGTCTGAGAAGCCCTTTAATAGAGCTGAAGGGGAGGAATGGTTTTCCATTTTCTGTGATAAGTTAGTTATATCTATAATCTGAAATAGCGCACACATACTGGAGTCACCTGTTCCCATACTCTGCTTTTACAACATTATCCTCTCACTGCAAGTGTCCTCTTTTCACTCTGCTGCTGCATGCCCTTCCCCTCTTCCTACTTCCCAAGAAAGAAGGTTGCCATTGGTTGCCTTCTTACTTGATACCAGAGCTGTGTCTGCCTCTTACCATAAGAAGAAGCAATATAAGAAATGGCCTAGTGTACAGAAATTTCAACCCATATTATTTACTCATATTTAATATGTATAATCTTTCAGCCTCTGTGAGGTTGAGGGACTTTGTTTTTCCAGAGATGGTATCTTTATCACTTGGTGGACTTTTTTGGTCTATGAATTCGAATTTTTAAAAATCTGTGTACTATCTTAGCACAAAGAATAGCTTTGGGCAGAGTTATCCTATTGGTAACATTTTGGTGTAATTTTTAAAAGAAAGGTGTTTTTCTCACTCCAAAAAATTAAAATAAGAAATTAGTAAGTTGCTTTTGTTAATCTTAACATTAAATGAAAACATTTGTCACTAACTGGTTAACCTTGTCAGTCTATTGCAATGCAGTATTGAAGAACAAAGCATTAGAAAAACAAAAGAGAAATAATGATTGGGAATGGTTGGAGGTAAAATACATAAATAAAGTTGCCACTTAAAAATCTATGCCACTTGCTAGGCTAGGCTTGTTTGTTTTAGGATTTTTTTATTTGTTGAATGAAACAGTGTCTGAGCAACATTTCTCTACAGGTTATTGACATGCCAGAACACAATCCTGGAGATATGGGCGGAACAATGAGACTGGGGAAGAGGAGGACTGTTTTTAAAACTGAAAATTCTGTTTTAAGTAAGTTATTTTTCTGCTCTTATGACTTTGCCTTCTGGATAGGAGCTTTGTAACATGTAAAATCAAAAAATGCTATAATCTTAAGCAAACAGTTAGGTGACAGCTTCCCTGAGCTCGTTCACTCTGATCCTGTTATTTACATTTACTGAGAATTGGAGTGAAAAAAAGAAATGAGAGGCATCTGTAACTCCCAGTGAAACTGTCACTGAGGGTCCAATGCTTTTTTAAAAGCAATGAGTAAAATGTTGAGAAAACTGAAATTCTTCTCATGGCAGTTTAATTCATTATGTTCTTGAGAAGGTCAGAGTGCTTTCTTCCTGTTTTCTAGCTTGATCCTGGAAGCAGTCTTGTTTTGGGAAAGCAAAGTATATGTTGCAGCAAAGGAAAATTATTTGCTGTAATGGGACACTTCAGATAACAAAATAAAAGAAACCAGAATATAGAAAAAATTATTTAATTAGATCTATGTGTATTTTAAAATTGAAGTAATATTTGTGTCCTATTAATCAGCCCATTGTACAGTAGTAATATAGATGATGCTGCAAAAGTGTGAAAAGTAGTTTCTTGTCCATTAACTAAATATATGTGTATTTCTTATATTGCCCTGCCCCAATATTGATCTGAGGTATTCTCTATTTAGCTATGTTAAATTTAAGGAATGTATCCTTCTGAGTACTTAAAAATTACATCTACTTCAGCAGGAGACCAGAGAATGTAATACCACATGCACACTTGATGAAAAATCTGCAATTCTAGAGATGCCCATACTAGTGATCTAACTAGCCTAGGTGATACTTTGCCTATGTGTGATATAAATATGCATATCACAATGTACAAGTTGTTGTGTGACCTAAACACTTCTGCAAAAGTTAATAAAAATTAACATGTGTTGTAACTCTTGACCAATATTAAGAGTTGTTTAAATCTGTTTAGATCTTTGGAAAGAATAATAAGCTATGGTAGTTTAACAGGAAATCTGATTTATTTTTCTTATGTTTTACAACTTGGATGAAAATAATAGTTTTGAAAAGGTGGTCCCTTAAAATTAAGACATACACCATACTTTGTAAAATAGCAGTACTATTATTCTACAATTTCTGAAGATGTTCTTGGCAGTTTAGTTCATGTACCAATCCCCTAGCAAGACAGTAATTCTCATGATCTTAGTGTAAATTGAGAGCAAAGTTTGAGCCATGATTAAAAGTAAGAGATATGATTGAAATCTGGTTTACTGCATATCTCAAACTTGCTCCTAGTTGCTATGAAGGGCAGAGTGTTCGAGATGACGCACAGAAGACTGCCAGAGTCATTGGGGTAATGAGATCAGGAAAACAGAGAAAAACAATATTCTCTGTTCTTTGGAGGTACTATGCCAGGTGCCATGCATAATCTATTAAAATGGAACAGATGCTACTAAAAGGCTTCCTTCCCTGCATCTTTTGTGTACAACTGTTGTAAAACCCTGAAGGGATTTTACATTGCTGGCTCACTCAGACTTTTTTCTTTAAAGCTTTACAATTTAAATTAGTTAAACTGTGTTTAGAGTCTAGTTTGCCTAAGCTATTTCTAGTCAAGGAATGTTGAATATGAATCCTGAATAAAGTCAGGTAAGAGTGAATTAAAAGAAACTAGTCATCACTCAGGATGAGTGATGAGTGTTCTTCCACTCAGGAAGAACAGAAAAATGCAGTGAGATGAGTAAGGTCTTGTTGTGTTTAACAACTGTTAAATGTGACTTCTTTGAGGTTTGAATTACAAGGAATAATTGTAACAATTATTAAAGCAACACATGGGCTTTTAATTTCTCTTTTGTTGTATACTCAGGGAAGCTTTATGGTGATGAAATGTTTGTAGAGGAGCGACACAGGCATCGCTATGAGGTAAGCACTGCCCTTTGTATGGGTCCACTCCTCTGTATGCAAACATCTGGGATAAGGTGCCTGAATACTTTCAGAATACTGACATTCAAGGAGACACACATGAGGTGGACTCCTGGAGTTATCTCTGAGGTAGTCCAGAAGAGATCTGACTCTTATCAGTGTCTCTAAAGGGCCTTGAACTATCAGATTTGTGCATGCTGTAACTGATTCAGGTTAAGAATATTAACCTTCCTTAAAAGGGAGGAGAACGTGATGGTGGCAAACCTGCTCAAGTTTGGATATTAACTGAGTGGTTAAAACATCATCAAGGAAATGAGACAGCTCACTGCAGAGCTCTTCAGTTTGAAGGAAGAGTTGCATTCCAGCTTTTGTCATAACCACTGAAATTCCCTCCTCAAAGAGGAGGTCAGTAGGCATCTAGTTGGCCATTTAAAAAGGGGGAATTCAGGTTGCTTGGTTTCAAAAGAGCAGCAAGCAGAAGGGACCCTGGCTTTAATTTTTGAGTGTTGCATAGTAACTTTTAAAATTACTGATTCATCTCTTTATTAATAAACATGTCCACTTTTACAAATTTATGCCAGAGTTGTTAAAACAAGAAAGCAAAAGTTCCCAACCATTACCCAATTCTCTTCATTCTTGTATGCCTGTAAAAACCATTACAATTAACTGCCACTGTTGGTTAAATCGAAAAATAAACAGAACTACCATTGTTATTGCTTTCAATGTTTCAGGTGAACCCAGAATTGACTCACTGCTTTGAAGAGAAAGGTTTAAAATTTGTTGGCCATGATACAGAAGGGAACAGGATGGAAATTATTGAACTAGAGAGTGAGTGTCTTATTTATTTGAATTATTTACTGCATCTGTTTAAACTGTATGAACTATAAACTATAGGTTGTTGAATGACATGTAGGCACAATATTTAGCTGTCTTAACAGCCAAGATCATTTTGGGGGATACTGCTAACTCCACTTATGTATTACAATGGGTGAAAATTCAGAGTAGGTTAGGAAAAGTCTCAAACTTTGCAAAGACTGTGCATGTATTTGATTATATGGGACAAATGTGCTCCTTTTCCAAAAGGTCCTAAATCTAGCTCAGGGGGATTTGGCTAAGTAGAATCATTGAGTGATTTGGGTGGTCATATAGTCCAACCTTCTGCTTCAGCACAGGTTCTACCTCCAAATATAGGTCAGGTTCTCCAGAGTTGTATCAGTCAAGATTTGAGTACCTCCAAGTATGCTGTTGCATGGACTTCAAACCACTCCTGACTGTTCTTTGAATCCAGGTGTCTGGCCATTTTTTTAACATACTTTGTGGTCCACCCATAGTCTACAGCTTCCAACTTAAAGGGTAGGAAACCATAGGAAAAGCTTTGCTAAAGTCAGAATTAAGGAAAGCCAGTGCTCTCCCTGCATCCAAAGACAGATTCTTCTCAGGCTTGTTGTGCCAGTCTTCCTCACCTTCATGTTCTGAAGGTCAGGAGTTTTCTGTGGTTCCTTGGATCCTTCTTTTTGTCTTGAAGAAGGGCATGGTGACTGCCTTTTCCTACTCATCAGAGACCTCTGGCTTTTTATAGATTTTTACCTATATCCCAGTTTCACAGTGACATTGCCCTGCTCCCTAAGCACCCTCAAATATTCTTGGTCAGGTCCCAATATGTGTTTCATTTATGGAATATGTATACATTCAGTATAGGCAAAGGATAATACATTACTGGAGTGTATCACTTACAGAGTCTGTGAAATCTTCATCCTTGCAGCAGAGACCTTCAAAACTTGACAAAGCTGTCAGCAGCCTGATTTAACTTTGAGTTTGTCCCTGCTTTGAGCATATTGTTCTGAATAGACATGCATAAATAGATACTGGAAACCAAAATACCATGAAAATAACATGATAAATGTAAACTTTGTGACTTTTCTGATTGTGCCCCTCTCTCTCCACCCTTACATGTTGGTACAGGTTTATTATTCAGTTTTTATGAATCAGAGGGTAATTTTTCTTTGGTTTGCCTTACTAACCTTCTGCCTCTGTTGTCCGTTGCTTTTTGTGGAAAGAAGTTTTCTGCTGCCTCACCCTTAAATTGACATGTGCTGCTCTGGCTTCTGGACTCTAGTCTGAAATCTTCAATAAGGTTTTTTCCTAAAAGTTTTTCTACTATCTTCTTCCTACATTGTGTAATTTTCTTTGATATCTATCTTGTAGATCACCCATATTTTGTGGGAGTTCAGTTCCACCCAGAATTTTCCTCAAGACCTATGAAACCTTCACCTCCATACCTTGGACTGTTGCTGGCAGCAACTGGGACACTGAATGCATACCTGCAGCGTGGATGTAAATTGTCTCCAAGGTAATCTTTCTTTGTTGCTTGCCTGCATTTGACAGTCATATTTTTGGAGGGACTATCCCATCCTTCGATTCAGAAGCCCAGAAGAGGAAAGGGAGTTCTTCATGTATTGATTTACTTGTGACTGAGTGCCTGTCATATACCTGGGTGTAAAATAACCTGTAAGCAGAAAGCACAGTTCCTCACTTCTTACTTTTCAGAGGCTATTAGGGCTAGAGCCAGAACTCCACATTACAATCAGAAAAAAGTAAAAAAACCTTAATAAATTCAAATGAAGATAGCAGCCTCCTGTGTTAACTTCCATTGACGGTAGCTTCATAGGGAAAGAAATTTGCTAGAGGATCAAGCAATGAAGTGAAATTCGTATCTAGCTGTACTTGAATGATGGTAACAACAACAAAGAAAGCACTGATTTTATTTTGCAGTAACTAAATAATAAGTACTATCTTTCAGAGACAGGCCTGAAATAAAACAGTTGGGATACCTTTAGACTTACAGAAGGATTTGGATCTAGGTCAGAACTCAGTCCTTGGTCTCTTGGACAAGAAGCTTTGGTGTATTGAATGTACCAATGTTTTTTTATCCAGGGTTAACTAATTCTTGTTTATTTCAATGGTATTAAGAACAGTTAAAATTTCAATATAATAGCAATAATAAAGAATTCAGAAGGATGCCTTGGGCACAGTAACAAAAAATTTAAAAAAATCATAAAATGATTGAATAATAACATTGAACAGATCCAACTCTGGCATTTTGGCTTTTCCTCTAAACAAGACACCAAACTTATTAATTCTGTGGGTTGGGCTTTTTTTTTTTTTCCCTGAGTCTTGTGTTCTATTAAAATAAGGTGTGTTTGTTAGGAGAGAAATAGAAATTTTATTCAAGTTTGAGTATTAATGGGAAAACAGCCAAGCCAGACCAGACCAATCTGTTTTGGTTCCCTACTCCTTTATGGGTATCAATTTTTATTCACTCTGCCTGGTTGTGCAGTGATGTACATACAAAGAGAATGAATTTCTGAGCTGCAAACCAGAGCTTGATTGAAACACTCCTGTTACCTTAGCCTGTTATTGCTAGAAGCAGTTATAATGTTAGCTACCTTTTAAAAGGTGTGCTGGTGAAATACACAGATCAAATTTTTGCGGTGCTTGGCAAGGCAGAGTCTTCCATCACTGTGATCTTCAGCATAACAGAGTGCTCTTGGTGGGCACTCTGACTTACACTTCACAGGCCCCAATATCCTTACTTACACTGCTTTGTCCCATAAGTAACCATATTTATTTCTCTGAGATAAAGAAAAATTACTTTTTTTCAATAAGTGATCTGCATGCATCCTGCTAATTTACATCCCTTAGTGTTATATGCTATCTAACCCTGACCTAAAGTTTCAGCCATTACTGAATTGCCTCACTTAGACTTATTTGAATTAATCATTCAAAATGTATACCCAACTCTTTTTCTTCATGTTCATAGAATAAACTCCTCCCAAATCTTAAACATTTAGCAAAGACAAAAATCCATACTCCAAAACTTAATCTATAAAATTGCAGTTTTGCTATTTATCTAGTTAGACATCAATCAAGCAATACCCCTGTGTCTTGAGAAAGATCACTGGAATAGGAAGGCATTTTGAGGCTAAAAGAGGAAGATTGTCTATGGAAGAATGTTCAGGAGGGAATTGCAGTTAGTTACAGCACACACACTCATATTAACATACCCAGCTGCTGAGTGCAAAGCTTTTCCAATGTAAACCTTTAAACCCCAGAGTGCTGGTGATGTCATTCAGTTGTAAAGCTAAGGCATGCCCTAGCAAGGCTGAAATAAATCTGAGGAGAGGATTTTCTGCACACCTCATCCAGCACCACCCACCTGAGTTTTAGTTGGGCTGTGGACTAGAGCAAAGTAAGCTGGCAGAGAATTTGTGGAGACCAGCAAGCTGAGCAGATTACCAAAGCAAGGCTACCATAAACACTAAAGAGAGAGTGAATGATGAAGTCCTGAGACAAAAGGAAATGGGTATTTCAGCATGAGAGTCTTAACAGGAAACTATTACTCCAGAATATTTAATAGCCCCATAATTAGGGTGTGATTTTAGAATATTTGACACCTGGACAGAAGCCCTAGCTTGTAAGCAAAGCTAATAATAACTTCAAGGATGCATTACTACTTCTGGGAGAGTGCCCTAAATAAATGAAAGTGAATAAACTGTCTCTTAAATTTTTGTAAGGCCTAGTCTGGTACAGATGTAGGCCCACACGGGCATGAGCATACCTAGTTTGAAACTGGATTGCATCCTCTGGGGAAAATTTAGTTCCTAGAAATGTCAGTGTATACACCAAGAGACAGTCAAGAACTGACCAAAGAGTAGCTCAGTGATTAATTGTTACTTATTTACCTGAAGTACTAGTTGGGCTCCCAAGTTGCCTTTGTGGTTTCAGCCTCTTGTGCTTCATGGCATGAGTGCCCAACCATCAAAGCTCTGCACTTCATTTCCTTGTGAATGGCTTTAGATCATGACCTTTTCCAAACATTTCCATGGAAATACTGAAGTCACCATTTCATATAGAAGTGACGAATGTGGTGGGAGGCTGCCAGTTTACATTTTCATCTTCAAGGACAGAGAAAACCAAAACTACATGAGACTCAAAAGTGTACAATACCCACAGATATGCTGCTTTAAAAGAGAACACAAAGGGTTTTAACAGGAAACTAGTGGATGAAGAGGGGAACTTCACATGTAATGTTGTTGGCTTTTACTGAGACTTACATAGTTTCATTTGAAAAAATTAATAAAAACTGACTTGTCTTTGGGAACAGTATAATATGGTTGCAAAATCACTGGTGTACAATAAAGCCATGTTGCTTGTTTTGTTTTGATGTGTTTTTTCCCCTTATCCAGTTTAGCATCAGCAGGCTTTATTTCTTCTTTGTCTACAACCAGCACCTTTATTAATGGCCTGCAAGAGTAAGCCTGACTGCATTAATTATATTTGCAAATAATGTCATTTGAATAAGAGATGAAAGCGCTATTCAGAACAAAGAAGTAACAAAAAATATATAGGGAATTTAGTAATCTCTGTTGAATATAATGACATCTTTGGAGGAAGAAGATAAGAAGCTAAAGGTAAATAATTTAAACACAAATATCCAGTACAAGGGAGGAAATGTAGGAAATGAGAGGTGTTCCTAGCTGAGTAAGTGTAGGCAACACTGACTACTGCAAAAAAAAACCTGTGCAAAGCATTAGTGAATATGCTAATGTGAAGTACCAATCCAATGCCATCTAGTCACAGAGTACTCTTGAGTTCTAGGAAAAATATTAATGAAAGATGACCTATGAGCTGTGTTCAGAGACAAAGAACAAAGAAAAAAAGCCAGAGAACAGAAGGAATGGTACATTAAATGAAACACCAAAAACCTCAGAAAATTTGCCCATATGGTGCTTACTGCATTAGCATGGTCCAGCTGTCTCTCAGACCAGCTGTGGAGGAAAGCACCTATGAACAGGACAGAAACCAGCCTGTGTGACCTGTTCTGTGCCTGATGTCCCCTGTACATTGTCCCCAGTCAAGAACACATTTGGCACAGCATCATGCTTCTGCCATTGGCTGAATCCAGACATGTGATTTGATGGAAATGGGATTTGAAGATTGTCAGGAGAGCAGCAAGAGAGGGGCTGCTCCATGAAAAGTGGCACTCCAGGAGCCAGGGGTGGGAGCTGTCCTGGCAGGGATGGTGTCCTCAGTCAGTACCACAGTTGCCACAGAAGGCAAGTGCTCTGGCTCCAGTAACCTTCCAGTGGTGCAGGTCCCAGGTGGGGATGGTTGGGACATCAAAGACCCTGTTACCCTCAGAGCTCTTACAGAAAACTACAGAAAAGTTTTGAAGAAAATCCTTTATTGACCATACTGGCACTTAGTAATGGCTAGTAATGTCATTTAACTTTGTTATTTAAATGTTAGATGTTTACAGTGAAAACCCTTCTGAGCTAGTGACCTCAAGCCTTTTTCTGCAGTTGTTAAGTGAAAATGCACTTTAAGGACCCAAATAGCTCATTATAACTGTTCTGTGGGTCTGTTATGCATTACATGCTGCCAGAGCCTGTTTCTCTGCAGTGATTGTAGGGAGCTGCTGGTGCCAGTCCCAGATGAAGATTTTATCCTAGGCCCAGTTATGTGAGGGCAGGGGGCTCACAGGTCAGAACTGGGGAGTTTTGGGTTTGTGCTGAGGGATTCCCAAATGAAATGATGTTTTATGGAGGCATAGGGTTATATCATGATGACCATCATTTTAAATGATGATCATGATTTTAAATGATAAATTTTTTATGACTGTAAATTATATCTGTGATTTTTATGACCATATAATAGTCATAAACATATGTACCAAGAATATGGGTGACTGCAATTATAACCATTTCACAATCAAATATTCATTTATTCAAAAGAATGTTTTAATGACACAATAATTTTAATAATTAGGCTTTTTTGTGGGGAAATAAATGATAATAATTTGCAGATTTTGTTTTGCTGAGTCCTCAAAAGCTAAACAACTTAAACAATTGCAGTCTGTACTAAATTTATCTGTACTTCATGTATCTTTAATATGCACTGAGGAAGAAATGCACTTAGCTTGGCACCTTGCAGGGTATAGCATTACTGTAGCAATTATTTTAATTCCTTATGTTTCTGGAAAAGGAGTTTTTTGTCAATTGTACATTAAAAATGAATGAAAGAAAAGCTTCCCTGAAGCTGCTGCTTTGTTTCTAAAGAATATTAATCTGGATTTTCCAAGTGAAAACCAGAAAGTTCATAGTATCCATTTTACAGGAGTGAGGTGACCAAAATTCTTAATCTAAAGTGACTGACTAGATCCAGTGACACTGCATTGAGTTTTGTTATGTTTTTTTTTCCTTGGCCACCACTTTATACTTGAGATCCCACAAAAACAAACAAACAAACAAAATCTGTTGGGGTTAGGTCTTAGATCTGGTGGCCTCAGATTTGCTCAGTACCTCCTTGTTGTTGTCCACTGTTGTAAGAATTGTTACAAATAAGATGAAGTGGGTGTCGGGCTCCTGCACAAGATAATTACTGATTAATTTGAACACAGACTGAGAGAAAACTTGCTGAAGCAAATGTAAGCACATTTTTTCAGTGGTTGGCTCAGTGTGGAAAAGAATTTCATTAAAGAAAGCTGGGTTTATTTGGTTTCTCACCACTACCATTTTCACAGCCAGCAGATTTAAGTAAGGTTACTGAATATTACCAACTGTGAGCACAAAGCATCCATTTGGGTTTTGTGTTTAATATCTGTGTACAACTCATTGTAATTTGGAACAAACTACACATTTATTCCAAAGAGAAAAGATGGCTTGCTTCTGGTTAATGCCACCTACAGTTTTCCTTCAGATTACACGTGATACTAATATGTTTGACATCAGAGTAAATCTCAAAAACCTGACACCAACGCTGGTTGAAGCTGTAGGCACACAGATGTAGATATGCCAAGTTTCACGAGTCCCTCTTTGCTTTCAAGTCCACTGGCAGCCTAACTCTTGAAGTTCAGGTTTCCTTGGAGGCCAGTTGTTATTTTTAAGATGATGCCACAGGTTCTGGGTATTCTTAGACAAATCATTCAAGCAGCTGAACCTGAGAGGCTGACAGCTACCTGAGTCTGAAGCCCAAGGGCTGATCCTTACCTGGGTATTTCCCTGCCTTTCTTGCCCTATGGCCTACTTGTGAGACATCAAACTGACTTTCACCCCATAGAGCAGCCCTAAAGAAGGGGAGACTCTGAGGTGCTACTGCAGAAGTCAAGAATGTGATGATGTCAGCCCTTCTCTGGGATTTGTGTCAAATCTTGTACTGAAATTGGGCAGTGTGGGAACAGGAACAAAATTGTCATAAGCTGAGTTGTTTTAGCCTCTGCACTAGTGGCCAGGTGAGCCTCAGTTTTGGCAAACTGAAAACAGGCTTAAGAAGTTTGGGTGGTAAGTCAGTGAAATCACAGAAGCATCCACTTCTGTGGGCAAATCCCTCTCAAAGGGATTTGTCACTGAGTGGGGGAGCACCTATGAGGAGAGTGCTGGGTGGGGATCAGCACCTGACTGCTTCCAGGAGATTAAGCTGGGCAGTTGTCCACTCACCCCATTGGTTGGTGAGCACTTCTACTTAAGCATCTGACTCCCATCCTGTGTTGTTTACAGAGCTCTGGCATGTTTGTGGGCTGGGATTGTCACTGGGCAGCAGAGCTAATTTAAAAAAAAGAAGTCCTCTGAAGACTTGGGACTTAAATTATGGCTGTCATAAGATTGTGCAGTTCTCTACAATCAGTTTTCCTCTCTGCTCTGTGGACAGTATTTGCTATTTTGCTGTGATGTGAAAATGCAAAACTGTTTTAATAATACTGCATTTTTGTTCCATGTTTCCATGGGTACTTTCAGAAAAAAGTAAGTACAACGTTGGTGATGTTGTGTTTGTCTGTGTGCATCTGGCATGCTTGATCATACTGTTAACAACACTTTCCTCACTTGAACTGTGTAATTGATCACCAGCTGATGAAATGATCCAATTGAGCATTTCACACTAGCCTGATGTGACATACCCTTTATAAGAGCCACATCAGCAGTGTGTGTGTCACACAGACAAGGGCAGAATGCTATAGTAAAGTCTTAATGTTAGGACAGCCAGAATATCTATGCTGTTTTACACAAATTTGGTACACTGACTTGCTGTAACTGTGGGAAACTTTCCTAACAGAGGTAGAAATTAAATGAGGTGACTGTTGGTGCCATTCCTCCTGTCCCACTCTGTTTAAGTGTCTGTTTTTTTACCTATTCTTTCTTTAGTTTTCATTTTCTCTCAAAGAAAAGAGAGTGAAATTCAGGCTACAAAGCAGTGCTCAGTAGCAAGCAGCAGAGTAGCTGAGTGCAGTTTGTTCACTGTTCCACAGTGCAGTCTCATTAGAGACTATGGGGCTGCATGGCTCCCTTGAAGCAGTGCCCAGCAGGCAATCACTGATAAGGCAGTCACTGATAAGGCTCTGTCTGGGTGGGCCATGTGCTCCATGTCTCAGTAGGAGATCATGCCCAGAGATGGGGAACACAACATGAGTGGGGTCCTGTTGTCTGGAGGATGAAGGGGTGTGTGGTAAAGGGGAGGTGTCACAGAACAGTTGTGCAATCAGTGCCTGCCATGGAGTTGGCACCCAAGGCTGTCATGATCCCACACAAATGGGGTCTGAAATCCCTCCTGTGCTGTGCTAACCATGGCCTGGGCTCTGGAGGGTCACAGGACTGACCACAATTATTGCTGCTCAAATGCACTTAATCTGTTCCCTGTGCTGCCTTTGCTGGCTTCTCATCTGGGGAAATTAAAACATCTGGAAAACAGACTGCAGAATGAAGTGTAGTAGGGAGGAACTGAGGCTGGAGGCACTTCTGAAGTGCACTTAAATTTAAGATAAACTTGGAGACCCAATAGACACTAACTGAAAATGTGGTTTTTGGGCACTACTTTCTCTCAGTCACAGTGGTGATTCCTGTTCTTCACTGTTTCCTTGTTCTTACCACTTATAAAACAATCACTTGCATGGCAATTTGGTCTCTGAAAACAAGTCTGCTTCTCTCAGGATACAACAAAGGGGATTAAAACCTCTAGACAAACTGTCAGGATATTGCTTGGTGCAATGAAAATTATTTGTGTTCTTTCTAAAAGAGAAAGAACTATAATTTAAGTGTAGAATTGTGAGCTAATAAAATTGTCTAAACTTTTGATTGAGTTGTCTTAACTTAATGATTTTCTTTACCATAAGGGAGAAATTCCTTTTATTTTAGCTCTGAATACCTGTTATTATCTATCATGTTAACCATGATCTTAGACACACAACACCAGCAAAATGCAGAATGAATGTACAGGAGTCAAGCAAAAAGAAATTGAATGTACTGTTTATCAGGTAGAGCATTATTTTGCATCAGGTCTTAAACTCCAGACTTCAGCCCATTCCTTTAGAGGAAGATGTTCTAAAATATCGTGTTTTTAGCATGAGCCTAAAGAAGTTTTCTGGAAATGGGTTGCATTTGAGGAAAGTGTTGATCATATGCATCATGGGTTGGAGGGCTTGAAATGAAATATTTGGTTTAGATCTTTCTGAATTCTTATTGGTTCCAACAGTGACAGCTACAGTGACCTAAGTGATGACAGCTCTCCAGAAAAAGAGTTTCCTTATTCTGACACAAGCTGAAATGATTGTATGTGAGCACAGAAATGGATGATGCTATTGAGGTAAACTGAAATGTTTTGATACTGCTTTATGACACTGATTTATTTTAGACTTAAAACAGGAAATAAAGTTAACTTAATTCTCCCATTTGTGTCAAGTCCCATCTGAGAGCTTATGTCTTCTTTCTTGTCTGTAGCATTTAATTGTTTTCCTCTTCTTCTGCTTAACTCTGAAAATGAGATGTTAAAGTCTGCTAAGTATTTTGGGTACATCTTTTATGTAGGATGCTGTACAAAACCAAGTTGTGTGTTTGAAGATATATTAAAAATGCGTTTTAAAATTATATTTCATTTTTTTGTGTCTTCAGTTTACAATTTAGAATCACTTCAATTACATTGTGTAGACATTATTTTTTATTTTGCCTTAATATTCACCCGTAATTGCATTGATGCATTGATACAACAAAGACATCCCAACATAAATACTTGTATTTAATCTGCAGAGTGATAGAGATACAAACAGGTTTTATAAAATTGTAGCTTTGTTTGCCATAGCTTTTGCCAGAGTGATGTTGGATTGGTTATTTATTCACCTTTAAACATGGTAGTCATAGATTTCCTTTTGGTTTGGAGGTTGTATTTCCTGTGAGACCCCTGATCTCTGCAGGATCTGGGCTTGAGACTTGGTCTTACTTTATTTTTCCTATGCAGATTCATCAGAGCTGGGGCTGGTATGAGTCTCCCATTCAGCTTTTCTGTATTTCTGAGCATTTTGTGAGGAGGGCACAACTTTCCCCTCTGAACATGTCTCACATGGTGTTGACACTGAGCAGCTCTGCTGAGCAGACAATTAAGGCTACATATGAACAGCATTTCTACCTGATGGTTCCTGATCCAAGTAGTGGCATGAGATGCTAGAAACTGGAGTTCAGTCCTTAGACTGGAGTTCAGTCCTTAGATGCATGGGTTTCTTCTGTGATTTTCAATTAAATTTTTTTTTGCTCTCCTGTTCTACATGTTAAAGATAATGATCCCTCCCCAAATCATGAGAGCAAAGAACAGAATGTTAAGAGATTAAATGACCTGGTACATGTACATACAGTACTGATGCCTGCCCTAAAATAACCAAAAAATAAGTAGACAAGATGTTCCTTTTCACTCTTGCCTGGATTCTTCCCACCTCCAAACATCACAATGGTTCTGTTTCTTGAGACCAACACAAGGTACAGGACAGTCCCTCTGGAAAAGCCCTTGCTTTCCTCAATGGAATTTATGGATGGTAGTTCTCTGTTTATTGTTGCAGGTGACTTGTTCAGTGCTTGGATGAATGCACTTTTGTGATGCTTTTAAGTGGTTATCAATAGTCAAGCTGATTTTGCTTGAACATATCACTAGTGGATAACAATTGTTATTCAACAGAATTACTCTAGAAAAGATTAAATAACTAAATCCAGATATCAAAAAATAAGAAAAGCAGTGGCTTTTTTTTTTATCTCATGGTTAATTCTACCCATTAATCAGAGCTGGATACACATGTAGATTATATTTAGCTTTGTGGTTTCAGTTTAGATAAAATGCATCTACTCATAGAATTTACTTAGGACTACTTTGAAATGAGTAAAAAAATTTGAGTGAAAATTACATAATCATGAAATAAACTGAGTTGAAGATGAAATATTTTTAATAATTGATATTTTAAAATTGATTCTTCCTT
This sequence comes from Agelaius phoeniceus, assembly GCF_051311805.1. Classification (NCBI taxonomy): domain Eukaryota; kingdom Metazoa; phylum Chordata; class Aves; order Passeriformes; family Icteridae; genus Agelaius; species Agelaius phoeniceus. The sequence continues at coordinate 17,305,671 of NC_135266.1, forward strand.
CCTCTCCCTCTTTTTATGTTACAGAAAACTTGGGAACAGGACAATATTGAATAGAAGAAAGTAGAAGAGTAAGCTGCTTGCAGTTCTCATACTGTTTCTTCCTCTGCTATGTTCAATAATTCTCATTACAGATGACAGTTTTACTGTTCTGTAGCAAAAACTGTTCTGTGTAAATGCTGCTTCAAAAATTACCAAACAGTTGTGACCCTTAGCTGTTAATCATTATCTTGTCCTATATTCCAGAGTGATCTCAGGTGAATATGTATCAATTCACTAGTTCACAGCTTTCTTGGTTTGAAGAAAGATTTGACTGGTTTCAGTTTGCCTTGGAACAGGAAGAATAAATGCATTAGCTCTTGGGAATGAGGCGGGGAATGCACTAAAGCATTTAAGAGAAAATTGTCTTTCTCTTGAGCAGTAGAAAACCATTTCAGGTTTTTTTCCTGTTAAGTTTGTGTATATATATATTTATTACTTTTTTTGCTGTTCAATATGTACAAATGAAAAATGATTGCTGTATCTCAGCTCTATATGATTATAGTAATTAATGTTGGATACAAGTTTTTTCACTTTGCTTTTATAAGCGATTTGATTTCACATAAATCCATTTGCTCTATTTCTCCTGGAAGTCTGATAATGCTGAACATAATTCTGACCTACAAAATTACAGAAGTGATGTTAGAAGGTGGTTTCATATTTGTATTTTGTAAGAGAGAAAGTAAATACGTTAATATATTAAACTCCAGTTTTAACACTTTTGTGAAAGTTGTAGAAAAACCAGTCATAAACCTGGGGTGTTATCTGGGGTCCAGCTGTGCCACACTCAGTTAGTTATAGTAAATAAGTATGAAGCAAATTAAGTAAGGCTCACCCTTGTTTTCCTGCATCCTGTGACCACTCCATCATCGTAGCACTTATTCCCCAATAGAATGGACTGATGTGTTTTAATTAGAAATCACAAGTTATTTCACTGCATCACAACTCAGCCCTGCAAAGCCAGGGCTGGAGCCTGAACCACTGGGACAGAAGAGGAAGGTGAGAGATGCTGCTCTGGATGTAAGGCAGCATTAAGGTGTAAGGGGTGTAGGCATCCTATTAGCATTGGGGCAGTATCAAACCTGTCACAGAAAGTGAATCTGAGCTGTGTAACTGATGGGCTCCAGATGCTTGGGGCACACTTTCCTATAAAGAAAAATTCTGAATTTTGAGAGTTGTGTTTAATTTTGGTTTTGGGTAAAGTGTCTTTAGTTCATCAAAAGTCAATATCTGCACAAAAATAAGAAGCACCATGTTCCTTATTACAGCTTGGTAAAACAGCAAGTTTGGGGCTGTGCATTGCTCTAGAAAATCTCAGGTTACACAGCAAATTTGTCTTTTCACTAAAAGAAGCTTTAATGATAATGAAACATAAAATGCATTTTTATGGCTGCACTTTCCTAAAGTAGTTTGTGAATATGTGCCTTAGAAATACTGACAGCAGAATTGGTGTCACTGTATGTCTTCCCCAATAAGACACTGGCCACTGCTTTGTGAAAAGTGAAGAATTTCCTAAGATTGTAATGTGCAAATGTATTTTCAAAACATTTTCAATAAATTGTGTTATTTGGAAGTGTTTGGGTACCTGCTAAAGAATCACAGTGCCAATTGTGAACTGTGGTGTTAAAGAGAGAATTCATCATTAAATCATGAAGCTGTGCTTGTTTGTAAGGAAGGGAGCAGCATGCAAGTTTGGATGGGACTGCAGGGTAGGTATTGCACTTCACTGATTCTGTGATCAGAGCTGGATCCTACTGAGCGTCTGCAGTCCAGTGTTGCATCTCAGCAGTGTGGGTTCCTGTTTCACTGTCAGCTTTACAGGTGAGCTCCTTTACCACCTGCCTAACATATTTAATGTGTACTAAGCTGAGATTGCTTCCCATTATTTGACTGCTTGGAGACATAACCTGCATGTGCTAGTGGGTAATGCCTGCAGAGGTTGGGTATAGTGAGGAGGATTTTCTTGACCAAACAGACTGTTCCTCATCAGGGAATTCTTGTGAGAGGGTGGGCCAGATGCTGCATTAGTTTTCTGTTTTTCTGAAGCCATATTAATATCAGACAGAGTGTGACTGTTTATTCAGAGTAGTACCAAAAAGGCTTACTTGACCTCAGAATCATGGGACTCTGGCATACTACTTCTGAAATTCTCTAGAGGCATCTAAGCCCTGGCTTTCCAGGAAGACGCTGGAAGTTTTGAGCAATACCTTAAAAGTAGAGGTTGAGTTCTCTGCAAGAACCTGTGTAAGCAGGAATTACAGCCCAAAGCTAAAGGAAGTGTTCAGGAGAGAAAAGGCAGATTGTCAACAATCATAAGGGCAGGGTTTTGCTGCCCAAAATTACGTGGAGGATGATAAGGGAGAGTCAAGTGTAAAAGCAACAAACCAACCTGAGCTAACCTTCTCAGGAGAGCTGTTACAGCTGCCATGGCAATGCAAATGAAATTTCCTCCCCAAACTCTGTATCAATGACAGAAGGAAGTGTGATTACAGCCTAGAGGACTTCTCAGCTGGCAGCAAAGCCAGATCAGCACAAGTGAACAGGGGCTGTGGAAACCTATGTGGGACTGGCTGAAGCTCATTTCCCTCAACTTTGCTGTCTGCATACGTGAGGTGAGCAAAATCTGCTGAAAAAGGGAGTGAGGTGGAGCAGGGGGCAATCAGAGCATGTTCTCCCCATGCTCTTGGGAGAGCATGTGGCCTCTTCCAACATGCTGCAGAAGGTCACTCCCTCAGCTTGACAGGGAAGTAGACAAATGATACAGTTGTTTCTGTACCTAGGACTGAATAACAGCTCATCCTTGCACACAAGCAGAAGGAGGCTTCTTCCCCGGGACATCTGCATGGGAGCTGTGGTGTATTTCTGTGCCTCAGCATTTTATCCCATACAGTGCTCAGGTTTTCCCTGCTTGCAAAGTGAATTGGTAGCTGTTAGCTCTGTGATAACTTCCAGACAAACTCTTCCTCTTATCACTTCACCCTGTCCCACTGTTGACACAGTTAGTACTTTGTTCAGGGATTTCTCACATTTTCTCAGGCAGCAGCCTTTGTATTTTTGATGACAACGAACGTAGTATTTCAGCTATTTCTCCCTTTATTGGGTACTGTCTAGATTTTTCAGGTGTTCAGTTGTGTCTGAATTGGTAACTAGCATGTGCTAACAAGGTGAAATTAATTGAGAGCTTACCTATGATAATTGCATTTAAAAAGTCTGCATATGTTCTACTATGCAGCAGGCTCATATTTGTATAGATGCCCTAAAATGGCTTAGAATATTTACATCAGCATCTATTAGATGGCCAAAGAAAATATCTGTGTTGCCTCACTTGGAAATTCCCTCTGAATAGCAACTTCAGAAATGCTGATTTTCCAACCTCTGGTTGATTGTCTTGATTTTATCTGTAAACATTTTTTAAACTTTTTTTTTCATGTGAATTAAACTTTTCATAGAACACAGAAGTAGACCAGTTCTATTGTTCTTTATTCATATAAAAGTAAGTAATCTTGAGTACTGTCTGGTTTCTTGCTCTCTAAAATACCTCAGGGGCTACAAGATTTAACATCCTGCTGTGACCTAGCTGACCTACTGCTGGAATAAACTCTATTAAAATGTCTTTCATCTTGTGAAAATTGTGTACTTTAATCTTTAGACTTTGATGATTTGTTTATATATTAAATATTTTCCCTGCTTGTAACATTCTAATTCATTTGAAGAAATTGGTTGCCTTATTGGACTCCTGGTAACCTGCTCTCACAAATTTGGATCAGAGCCTAGAAAACCTGTTTTTCCTGATGTGTGGACAACATTCTGTATTTCAGGAGTGCTCCTGGAAAGGTAAGGCTATTGGCTATTTTTTCTACTTCTATGGACCCTCAGTTAATAATTTAAGGAAAGCTGGGTGATGCTAGTGAAGTTCACAGTAGCATCCTTTGGATAACTTAAGGACTGACCCAAGTCTTGGATTAAAGTATAATCCAAGATTCCATATATTTAAAGGAGTAGTTAGGATAGTCTGCTCTGAGCTTCTGCATAACATATCCTCATCCGATAGCAGCTGAGCAATAAAATCTGAGCAATAAAAATACAACCTCAGGTGTCTTTTTGTTTGAGTATCACTTGTGCTACCTTTGGAACATGGTCCTCATTGCCTAAATACAGATTTGCAATTTGGAGAAGCAGTGCAGTTTTGGAGCAAACCTTCTCATTACATGTGATTGATTTCCCACAGCAGCTGTTGTGTACTAGACCTCAGATCCTGTTCAGGAAATAATATTCAAAAATTCATTCCAAAACCTGTTCTAATTCAGTTCTGGACCCACCCAGGGAAGAACACTGCCACAGAAAGCCTCTGTGTGGGTGTTGTATTCACCTTCCTATCAGCCTTGTTGTTGTGTGGTTTTTTGTTGTTGGTGGTGGTTTTTGTTTGTATTTTTTATTGTTGAAAGCTTCCTCAAGGTTCCACACAGGCACCATGCTCTGAGTGCTGGGGATGTGTTTTCATGTAAGACCAGAAACCAGGCAGCACAGTCCTGGAGTCACCTGAGCTGGTCCTCTTTGAGCTTGGTAAGTGTCCTACTTGAGTGGTGGGACACAGCAAAATACAGCATCACAGGCAGTCCTTTGGGCCTTGTGGGCCATGCTTGCATCAGCACCTGCACTGCTAAATATTGATGCCTAGGTGTGAGCTACTCACCACAGGCTCCTTTTGTCCTCAGCAGACAAACCAGGAACTTTTCAGTCAGCCTTAGCAGATGAGGTGAATTATCTGTGGGTATTGTTTCTTTCTTGGCATGAACCTTAAAAAAGAGCCTGGTCCAAATGGCTAAGATACATATATTTGGTCAGATGATTCTATTCCTGATAGGTGTAGGTGCTGGACTGGGAATCAGTCACTACTTGCTGTCATCACATTACAAAAGTTCCATACCTTCTATGGTGATTTCTCATGTGCAGCTCCTCACAGCACCAACTCCTTCTTCATAAAGCAATCAAACTCCACCTCTTTCCACAGCACAGACAACAAGCTCCAACTCTCTTCACACCCAGCTAACCCACTCTTTTGTAGCACTCTTCTTCCTATTGGACACAGCTGTGCCCTATTAAGGGCAGGCCTGTTCCTAATCTTTGGTGATTAGTACAGCTGCAACTCCTCAGGGGTGACATTACCTTCTGCACTACCTTTATTTTCTTACATTCTATCCCTCCACAACTACCATCTACACATTGTTACTAAACCACAACTACCATCTACTCATTGTTACTAATTGTTACTGTTAGATATATCTAGCTGATTAGTAACAATGGTTTTTGGGTGCTCAGTTGAGCAGTCTCAGCCCCAGACAGGCTGAACTTCCTCAGAATACAAAATTCATTCTTCTCTTGGGCCTCAAACCCATTTTTGTATTAGTCAAAGCCTTGACTATAGCAACCCTTTCTTGTTGAAGCCCAGCCAGGGGCCTGTCCCTGTGTGTCCCCAGTGTGGGTGCTTGGGTAAACATCTCTGTCTGCCCTTGCTGGGACCAGCTCCACACAAGACAGAGCAGCAGCAGAATCTGTCATCAGGAGTTATCATGTAGTGCCTCCCTCCCTGGAAAAATAACAATCCCTTTCCCAGGGCACTCCCCCAGGATGTGGGAGACATGACCAGCTTCCTCCTGACTTTCAGAAACAGCCAGGGCCCCTCTCCTCTGGAGGCTGCCCACTCCTCCAGGTTAAAGCCAGTTCTTGGTACCAATGTTCATGGCTCTCATAATACCAGGGCCCTCTGCCCCCACTGGTCCTTTGTTGGAAAAATATCAAGGATATGATTCTGCAGGTGGAGCAACAAGAGGTTCCTTGAGAGGGAGGGAGGAAGGGAGAGCACCTGAGCCCATGTCTTTAGACTGTGTATGAATTTTAAATAGATACTGAACAAAAGACAGAAACTGTCATTGGAAAAGGAGCCAGAGCATAGGACTCCCATTTCTTAAACCAGTGCCATTAAAAAGAGGCTTTCTGGTTTTGGGCAAATCAGTCTTGAACCCTTTTCTCTGGGGTGGCGCACACTAAAATTAACCTGGAAAACAAATGACCCAGTACAGGTGGACCAGTGGCCTCTGGAAGAAAAGAAAATGAATGTTCTGAAACATTCAGTGAAAGAACAATTGCAGAAAGACCACATTAATCTAACAAACAGTCCCTGGAATCCTCCAGTGTTTGTTATTCACAAGAAAACTTCTAAATGGAGATTACTTCATGACCTTAGAAGAATTAACAAGGTCATCCAGGAAATGGGACCACTTCAACTTGGACACCCCTCTCTTTCAATGATCCAAGAGAGTAGCCCCTTGTAATCATTGATTTGAAGGATTGTTTTTTCAACATTCCACTTCATCCAGAGGATGCTCCTCAACTTCCCTTTTCAGTTGCAAATGTCAACAGCCAGGAGCCTTTAAAAGATACCACTGAGTAGTTCTTCCTAAGGGACTAAAAAACCCACTGTCTGAACAGGAAGGAGTGACAACACCTTCTCTTTTTTTTCTCCCCTATGGATGGAAGTTGCTGCATCATTGCTTTGTCCATCCAGTTATTGTCCCTGCTGGCTTGTGAGAGCCTGTGCCAGTTTTTGCTGCTGCCAGTGCCAGCTTCAGGCACCAGCTTATTATGTTTTCCTCTGCTGGATGTGCTACTCCTCATCTGTCCTACCCAGGATTTTAATTTATTTTATCCCAAAAAGGGATAGAAGGAAGCCTGTACACATAGATGTAAACTGTTCTCAGCCTAGCTCCAACACCTGAAAGAGCTTGAACTCTTCTTAACATACCTGCCTAATAATATGCCTTGGTTGAGTCTCTAGGTTTGAGAAATTGAAAAGGCATTTCATGGAAATTTTGAAACAGTCAAAACATTGACTTCTAAGGCTTGTGGCTGGCTAATGTACTTCCCCTGTGTTTAGTCTTGGGAGCATAATGTGCCATTTTTACAAAGTTTGGACAGTGCTAGTGTATAGTTGAGTTTGAAGCAGGTTAACAATTTAAAGATTGTTCTGTGTATGTTATCTTACTGCCAAACTTTTGTTCACAAACTTACAGGGATATCACTCTTGAGAGCATCTTCTTTCAGTTTTACATGAGCTTTAAGAGAGAAAGGTTTTGACCAACAAAGATTTCTCTCCAACTCACTGAAGATACAGAGCTCTCCTGGCTACACAAAGTTAGGTAGCAGTGAATATTGTGAGCAGGAGAGAATCAGACCTCCTGAGGGGCAGGATCTAGGAGACTTGCTACTCACATAGCTAAGTGAATTAGGGATGAGACTATAAATTAATGATCTGCTCTTAACTCAGAGTAATGCAGCTCTGACTTTGCTGGGGAACAGAGACATGATTGCTTTTTAATTTGAGAAGTGTGTAGAAGAACTCCTGGGATTGTTTTATTTGAGAATTTTGACAGAAAGCTTACTAGGGTGGGTCAGAGGAATCACACAAAGGTCATGCTTTTTATATTGTTGCAGTGCTGCAAATGTAAAAGTTCAACCAAGATCATAGTTTAAAATATGACTGTATAAAGTAAAAATCTAAGTACAAATTAAAATGTGCCAGTGGCAGTCCTCTGAAACTGCTTTTCCCAAGATGATTTGTTCAACATCTGTTGGTCGTCTCATTGTGTGAGAAGAACATGTTAGTGTGAAAAAGATAAAAGACCCTTACCCAATCTTTTTGTTTTGGTCTTTAACAGTGTGGAGCCTTAATTTACAAGGCTGCTAATTTATGTCATTTTTGTTTCTACTGTACAGGCTTAAAAATTCGGGTGTGCTCAGGAGCATGAACTTGCTAAAAGAATGAGTTTCTGCTGCTGTCTGAATACCCTCTGCTTTGCTGACTTTTTGCACATGGGTTAACACTTTGACTGTGAAGTTAGAGAAGCAGACCTGATGGCAGATGTAACTGTTTCCATGAAATGGAAATACTTATTTAGAAGTGTTTTGACAAGCTTTTGGGTCATCTGAAGGAGAGCTTGTGTACTTCAAATTTAGTTTGTTGTTCCCAGCAATATATCTTGATCTAATAAAAACACAACTTCACCCCAAAATCCCTATCCCTCTGCAGAGCCTTCCTGTTCTCCTGCAGATCAACACTCCCTCCTGCACAGCTTGGTGTCATCTACAAACTGACTGAGGGTGCACTTGATTTCCTCATCTGGATCATGATAAGGCTATTAAATAGGACTAATAATGAGCCTTGAGGGACCCTGCTGGTGGCCAGCCACCACCTGGGTTTTTCTCCATTCACCACCACCCCCTGGGCCCAGCCATCAGCCAGTTCTTAACCCAGTGAAGAGGAAGAGCAGCACAGGCTGCCAGCTGCTCCAGAAAAATGCTGTGAGAGATGTGGCAAAGGGTTTGCTGAGCTCCAGGTAGGCACATCCACATCCAGGTAGGTCACCTGGTCATAAAAGCAGGTCAGGTTGATCAAGCAGGACTTGCCTTTCCTAAATGCTGCCTGTGCTGGCTGGGCCTGATCCCCTGGCTGACCTGTGTGTGCCACATGATGGCATTCAAGATGAGCAGCTCCATCACCTTTCCTGGCACTGAGGACAGGCTGACAGACCTGTACTTCCCTGGATCCCATCTGTCCCCAGAGACCTGTGAGCATCTAAGTGGCACAGCAGGTCACTAACTACTTCCTCTGGATTGCAGGGCGTCTATTCTGCTCCCCATCCTTGTCTACCAGCTCACAGGGCCAGTTGCCTGGAGGATAACCTGTCTTTCTGTTCAAGACTGAGACAAAGAAGGCATTTTCCAGCCTTTCCATCTCAGTCCTTTTCTCACCCTTGGTTACAATATTCACCTCTACATCTAACAGAAGATGCAGATTTTCCTTAGCCCTCCTTTTGTTGTTATGCATTTATAAAGCCACTTTTTTATTATCTCTCACAGCAGTGGCCAGATTGAGTTCTAGCTGAGCTTTTGCCTTTCTAATTCTCTCTCTACATGACCTAACGACATCCTTGTACTCTTCCTGAATTGCCTGCCCTTTTTTCCAAATACCACAAACTTTCTTTTTTCCTCCTGAGTTCAAGGGAAAGCTTCCTGTTTAGCCAGACTGGTTTTCCTCACTGGCTTTTTTTTTTGGCACATAGGGATGAGCTGCCCCTGTGCCATCAAGATTTCCTTATTTAATGTCCAGCCTCCATGGACTCCTAAGGGCTGTTTCCCAAGGGACTCTCTGAACCAGTGTCTTGAAGAGCCCAAAGTCCACCCTCCAGTAATCCAAGGCAGAGGTTTTGGGAATGGTTTCCCATTCCCTACTTCCAGATTCAGGTGCCCAAAGGCAGCATTTGGCCTTATTCCTTCAGCTAAGCTGAAAATGGTAGGAAAAATTTATGCTGCAGTGGCATTAAGAACTTAATTGCTTTAAAGCTAAATTACCACAGAGGATCTTCTACTGCCAACTTACAATTAAAGATTTGTATATTACAGTGAATCTATAACACAGGACTGAGGTGCTGCCACAGGATAACCTTTTAGATGCCTGAATTACTAATTATTTAATAATGCATTTATTTATTAAGAATTTAATTCCAGAACATAACCCAGAATTTCCCCTCCTCTTCTGAGATGAAATATCACTATTTGCTTCCTAATTTCAATTTCTTCTACTAAATAAAAAAGTCTTATTGCAAGTGAGCTTTTAAAAAAATGATGTGTGCTAGTCATATTCTTTGTAGGGCAATTTCTTTTTAGGGGGAACCTGGAACATTTTGGCTTTCCCACAATCTGGTTGTCTTTACTACCCACTGGGGATTTTGATATTTATTTGTAGGAGAATCCAGTCTGAAAGTAAAATATAGGATTCTTCTCTTTTATATGCTGTTTTCTTTAGTCATCTAGAAATGGGCAATATAATGACACATTCTTCTGAATTTCCATCCGATTTCAGTCACTGCCTCTGAGCAACATATTTTGGCTTCAGTTTATTTCCCACAGCCAGGAGACTAGAATCTCATTTTGGCTTAATTGAAATAAAAATGCCATGGAAACTGTGAAAAGGCATTCCCTAGATGTAAAATCCTAGCCTTGCTGAATTCAAACACTGGCTAAACCTACTCCACAGTTGCCTTGGTCTAATTCTAGTGTAATCTTCATTAAACATGGGGTCAATACTGAGACTCTTTCCCTTGCTACCAATGGTGACTCTGCAGCTGAGGTGTTATTTTTATTTGTGCCCAGTGCTCTAGGCAGCTGTGGAAGATGTGTGCTTTGGAGCACATTAAATACCCTTTTAAAGCCCTTTTTATTTAAATTCTCATTGCCATCAGAGATGAGGGGTGAGCCCCAGAGCAGTTGCCTGTGATTCAGGCCAGAAGTGCTCCTGCCCAGTCTTGCTTTGGTAGCAGTGTAGCCCCAATGCATTTGCCCAACTCTCTGGTGTCCTTTGGCAGTAATGACTGCCTTTTATCTAGGTATTTCTAACCTGTTTCTATGAAGTTTAGAGGAATTCAACATTTCTGGCACATGTTTCTGTGTTGCACTTGTTTGAAAATTTCCTAAAAGTTGTGAGAACTGACAGACTGAGGAAGGGATAGGGAAAATGCTGCAGTCACAGAAATATTTTTTTCTTATAAAAACAGGACAAAATTTATTATAATGATTGTATTTTTTTAACCTCCCAAATCTCTAACTACAATCACAGCCTTATGGCATGTCAATGTGACAGAGCTCTTATCATAAAGACTCTATAATCTGTTTTAAAATATAGACAGTAGGGATGAGCAATTATGAAGTGCTTAATATATCACTTTAGAAAAAAATTGTGGTTTTGAATTGGAGTGCAGAAGCAGCCTACTGTCATGTATGCTCATAACCATTTCCACTTAGTGCAGATTTGAAAATCCAAATATTGAATTTGGTTATATGTAACATATTTGGGGGAAAAGAATATTAAAAAAAATTTGCAAATGCTAGTCTACCCTATGTAAAACTATATCCCAAAGGCCAAATTACACTATAATGTTACTTAACAATGCAATGAGCTGTAAAATAGGCAATTTTTATGCAGCTGAGCCCTCAAGCTTATTCTTCCTTCTAAGGCACTGCTTTCTTACTGTGGAAAGAAACAAGTGAATAATATACATTGCCTTTTTTAATGTTCATTATGCTACTATCATTTTTGAACAGGGAGGACAATGAGATAATCTAAATTATATAGATCACTTGTTTTCTTCCCTAATAGGAAAGATAATGAATGGCTTTGTTTTGATGGTTTTATTGCCTGCAAGATAATGAAATAGCCCAGCATGGATTTCATTAGACTTTCTCTAGTCTCAATATGATAGACCCATTAAGAAGCCAGATCTCCTCTTTGATATAAGTGGAGTGGAACCAGATATTACAAAGATTTTAGCACACTATGAAAATCTGGGCATGAGTGTCACCAAAACTGACTTTAGATCAAGGCTGGCTTTGGCCATGAGAGACACAGAAGCACTAATGCAATTTATCACAGTGAAATAGCTCATGGTGACAAAAGCATGATGCTAAGAGAGCTTTGGCATTTAAACTTTGTCATTATTCACAGGGCTCAGGGTCAGAGAGCATGTGCTGCTTAAATATCCAAATCCTTGCTCTTGTTTCATCTGGTGGCTTTCAGGGGTGGGGCACAGAGCACACAGCTCTGTCCTGTCACCAGCAAACCAGTCCTATGCAGAGAGCCAAGCATCTGAGCATCAAGACAGCTGCAAGGAAGGGACTCCTTATGCCATTAACTGGGGAGCATTTCAGCCACCTGGGGTTGGAAAAGAGGAGGTTTTAGTTCCTTCAAACAACCATATTGTCTGTATTCTCATCCCAAGGATGAAAGGAAGAGACTAGGACTAGAGGGATCAGAGACATATGAGCCTCATGAGGTTCTTTTCTGCTAAAGCTTCATGTTGTTACAAAGAACAGCTGCCTTTTTATTTCTACAAGGATGACAACAAACGTGTGTGGGAATAAGACCAGGAAGACACATTGTATGAAAGCAAAAATAATCCCTATTTGATTCTTACATGAATAGGAGATGTTTGGGAGCTGGAGGTAAGATAAGCCAGAGGGTCAGGTTATGCAGTGACTTAAAAAAGTTGTCAATTTTTTGTATTTTTCTTATTTTTCTTTTTCTTTCCTTTTTTTTTTTTTTTTTTTGACTGTTGTTCATTAGGAAAAAGCCTGGCTCTGTTCTAAGGTTTAATGTATGCCTTTTGGATGGAAGGGATCAGGAACCACGGGAGGCCACAAAGAGACGAGTAACAGTAACTAAAATAAAAGGAGATGAAAGCTGAGAAGAATTGGAAGGCATCAAGTTAATGGGCTACGCTGCAGTGGATGTTTTATCATTTCTTTCTTTACTTCTTGTGATCTCTGCCCCAGACAATTACTAACTCCCATCAGTGATTATTTTCTTGTATCAAAGTGTTGTAATAATGCTCCAAATAAAAAAAATGGCAGCACATCTAAACCAACCTAGCACAGGGAAAGAAGTTATTGACACTGCTTGCTGTAGTTTCCTTAAGGAGACCCTTACACTCCCTAAAGCCAGGTGGGCCTGCCTGGGAAGAGAATCACAGGTGTGATGCCTGCCTGGGCTTTTATCTCCTGAGGTTCCTTCTTTGCCATGGAACAACTTATGTGAGCGGCTCTCAGCCAGGCTTGACCATTGCACTACTGACATCATTAAATGCTGCAATTTGAGATGAAGAGAGGAAAGTGGGTTTCTGTTCTCCCTCCCTCTCCTTATACTTGTCTGAGATGAGATTAGTCCTTTGCTACATCTGAAACCACAGCAGCAGTTTTCTAAAGGTGGCTGTGGAACAGTCCTTGCACCATGGCTTTTCCCCAAGATGTGAGTCAGCTAAAAACCTGAAAGAAATCAGGTTATCTGATAGCTAGTACAGATTGAAACAAGATTGTAGATTTTCAACCTATTTTGTGCAGAATGAGTTGAGATTCTCAGCATTAAGTGTGCCTCCAGGTGTTTCATGGTTCCTTTCCCACCAGTGCAGACAGGGAATCTGAAGGGAGCTGGTGCACTACTGGCAATGCCTGTCTTCATGACTGCTATGGACAAGGAGCAGACACATCAGGGGCTCTGTCTGATGAAGAAATATAGCAGGAATGCCAGGTTGGACTGCTGGCTGAGCTTCCCATCAGTCACAGCTCTGCATGTCTGATTCAGTATTGTACAATGACATCTGCTTTTTAAGAACACTAAAGCTAAATTATTTTGAGATTAAACTAAGAGAGTTGCCTGTCTGTGTGCTGCATTCTAATGCTTTCCCTGTGTCTGGCCACTTGTCCATGCAAATTTATGTCAATTTTTTACAAAGCATGACTTAATTCATGTTTGAATTGCTTTTGCTGAGGGTTTTTTAATGCATTTTCAGGATTCAGATTCACAGGAGAGGAGACACAGGAAATAAGCTGGCCTTCTTCCATAACAGGGAAACCTAGTATGAATAAAGACTGGAGGTTACTTTGTTCACCTCTCAGTGTTTGCATGCCACTCAACATTTCCAGCCCAAATGTTTGATAACGACTGAAATACAGCAGCACCTGTTGTGTTTTCCTCATTTTTCTCTCTTTCTCTCTCTCTCTCTTTTTTTTTTTTTTTTTTTTTTTTTTTTTTTTTTTTTTTTTTTAATTTTTATTACTAGGACTAAATTTTGGCAGCAAAGAGATGTTCTGGGGCACAAACTTGTGCTAAGAATTTGCACAACATAAGTTGAGGCTGAAGACAGATCACTCCTGCTGGAATACCTGTGATGATTGCTCCCCCAGGTGGAGCAAATATGAGGTCTTTTTGTCCACCTCAGGCTGAAGTAAGCCAGAGCAGGTTAAATTGTCTTCTAGTGAATATTTAATCAATGTAATGCTGGTACAGGACTGATTAAGAACTCCAATCAGTTCTCCTCGCTGGGATGGGGAAGTGTTCCTCTCCAGCAGGGAAGTGACAAAAAATGGTTCAACAGTCATTTCTGTAGACATGTCTGATCATGGTTATATTTCCCTTTGAAGGCCCCATCCAAGGAAATGAGTAGAAAGATTTTGAAGACAGTCCTTAAAAGGCTGGATTTCTCAAATAAGAAAGGAAAAAAACAACCAAGCCCACAGCAAGTCAGATAATAAAATGTTCAATTTTATTTCTTCCCCAGTGGCCTGAAAAGATTACTAGAAAGACCATCAAGGTCTGCTCTGACAGCTATTCCTAAGCTCACTGAGACTTAAATGCGTTAGGAGAGAATTCCCTCAGGCATAGTGGTGGCAAGGTTATTGATGGCTTCATTGCCTGGTTGGATAAAGCTTGGTTTTCTCTTCTGTTGTGGGCTAGGAATAGTCAGCACACAGGCTAGAAGAGAAGAGGGTTAATAAAATTAATGTGTTTATTTTGCCTCACTGACATTTTAATATGTATTGATTAGAATTCTGCTTTTATAAGAAATATTAATCTTTTTCTGTCACTCACAAGCACTCTCCTGCCTTGTGATGTGCCATATCCTCTGCTTCCTTCCAGTCCCTGTTCTTCCCCTTCTCCTGGAGTTCCTCATTGCACTCAGGAACCTTTTGGACTGCACTGAAGTTTCTGTCTGGTTTTCACTGAGGGAATTTTGTCCACATGGAAACCACCTTGGAGAGGACACTGATATATGTGAGAGTCTCCAGAGAATATGGACTAGAGACACCACCTGGGTGCTTGTCTTGAGATGAAATCATAGAATGATTTGAGACAGACCTTTAAAGGTCATCTAGACCAAACCCCTCTGCAGAGAGCAAGGACATCTTCAACTAAACCAGGTTGCTCAGAGCCCTGTTCAGCCTGACCTTGACTGTTTCCAGGGATGGGCCATCTACCATCTCTCTGGCCAACCTGTTCCAGTGCCTCACCACTTTCACAGTCAAGACTTTCCTCCTAATATCTAATCAAACCCTACCATCATTCAGTTCAAAGCCATTACTCCTTGTCCTAACACTACACATCCTTGTAAAAAGTTCTCCCCAGCTCTCTTGTAGCCCCTTTAGGTACCCTCCCCTTTAGAAAGGTGCTATAATGTCACCTCTGAGCCTTCTCTCCAGGCTGAACAACTCCAGGTCTCTCAGCCTGTCTTCATGGGAGAGGTGCTGCTGCCCTCTGGGCATTTTTGGCCTCCTCTGGACTCACTCTGGCAATCTGATGTCCTTGCTGAGACAGGGAGCCCAGAGCTGGATGCAGTATTGCATATAGGGTCTCAAGAGCAGAGTAGAGGGCCAGGAGCCCCTTCCTCACCCTGCTGGCCACGCTGCTTTTGATGCAGCCCAGGCTACAGGGCTGCAAAATGCTGAATGCACTCAAGCTAGAAACTTAGGCAATATTCATCCCATAATTCTAAAAGCATAATTAAAGGCAAGGAACTAGATGGGGAATGGCATAAAACACAATGTAGATTTGCCATCTCCTGACAGTGGATTCTGTCAGTCTAACTTAGCCAGCTCCTGTCCAGCTTTCCTTTGGATGCTGGTGATTGCCCTGACCCAGGTGCAGCACCTTGCACTTGGGCCTGTTTGACCTCATGAAGTTCCCATGGGCCCAGCTCTTGAGCTTTTGGTCCTTTGGCTCCTCTGCCCCAGCCTCCTTTTCTTCCTGCCCCAGGCCTAGGTCTGAATCTGCTGTACCTGGCCAGTCTTTTTATTTCTTTTTATTTTGATTTTCATCCCTTGTTCATAAAGAGCTTTTCCCTCCCTCGGGTTGCTTGAGGGCCACCTAAGGTACAATTAAGTACAAATTCTTTGTTTATCCCAGGTAGGTCCCAAATGACTCAGAGCAGCTGTTCAGGGGAGTTTCCCAGTGCTCCTGCATGTTGAGAAGATTCCTGGATTGCGTCAGTGAGGGAAATGGGTGCACTGTCCTCAGGGAGGGCTGTACCTCTGGGCAGTTCAGCTGTCAAACACTTCAGAGCCTCTGTGGAGTGTCTGAGGACTGTGAAGCTTAGCTGAGTTTAGCTAGACCCTGTGGGAAGCACAGTTCCAGTTTCTGATGCTAGCTCCCACTTTCTACTGCATTTTAAGTACCCCCCTCTGAAGCAAAGGGTAAGAAGGTGAAAATAATTGTCCTGGAAAGTTACATGGCTCAGCAGTATCCTGTTCACTGCTTTGATTCTTGGAAATGGTTACACTCTTTTTGATAACATTTTCTGGAAAAATTAGTCAAAATTAGGTATCACATCTGGACAATTTCAGTTCAGAGAGATGAAGCTGTGCAAGGAATATTTAGATCAAAAGCAGGTTTTCTAATAAGAAATGTCCAGCCACTTTCCTAACAGGCAGCACTACTAAATTTGCTATGACTAATCCTTGGTATTGATTTTGTTGGCTTGTTGTAAAAAGACAGTTTGTCTGACTCCAGTAATTAAATTTAGTTAATTAGAATAAGTTGCTGTGCCATTTCTCAGGATCACTGCTTACTTGCCTGTTTTCTTGTTTCATGCACAGGTTCACTTCTGCTGCCCCAAAGACCATCAGACCATGGAATAAAGTTCCCACAAACTGACACTGTCTTTTTATATCTGACCTTGTCTCTTTTCAGTAGCTGTGCCAAGCATTTAAGTAACTATATTGCATGATTTTCAGGACTTCCAATACAAAATGCTTGCAGAAATATATTTATTGTCTAGCAGACATGTATTGTCTCTATGCAACTGGGGTATTTTAACTATGGTTCAACTTGTGCTGAGTGTCATCCAGTACCTGAGTGTCACCTCATTTCAAGAATACAATCTCTCTTCAGTGGGTGTTTGCAGTTACTTAGTGAGTCCAAGACTATGGAGAAAAACTTCAGAGCAAATGAGATGGAGGGGCCTAGGATTTGTAACCTTGTCACACAGCATCTTAAGGTGTTCTCTGCCTGGACATGCCTCTGTTCTGATGCTGGGTTTAAGAGCTGTCCTTTAAAGGGCTTTTAAAGTGGTGACAGCATAGATTTTATGCTATTCCTGATTGTCCTGTTTTTCAGTTCTGAAGGCAGTGAGCTAGATTTTTTCCTGAGTATTGTCAATAAGGCTGCACTAAATGGCTCTTAGTATAGGGACAGAGATGGAAGAAGGTCTTTCTCCCTCTGTTTCTCTGCAGGAAGGAGATTAAATCAAGGCATTATTTTGGTGTATCTAGAAAATGAGAAACGTTTTGTGGTGCTTACAAAGGGTGATGCTGATTAGGAGAGAATTGGAACATTGAGAGCTCAGCTGGAACAGGAACAAAGGAGAGGTGACGAGCCTGTGATGTGTCTCCACAGTGAACAATGCAATTCAAGGTCATACAATGAGTTCTCCTGCCCCAGCTCTTCACTCCAGCATAATCTTTGACATCATCTCCTCCTCCTCCTTCAGGCATTCAGAAACCCTCCTGTATGCCCTACAGAACCCTGCTCCGTAATAAGGCAGGGCTGGGGGCCAGGAGAGCTGCTTTAGGGGCAGGTGGGGATGCACAGCTTGGGTTCTGCCCCTCTGCTCTGCTGCTGAGCACTAGGAGCTGCTTGTGGAGTCAGGAATCCAGAGGCTCTGGAGCCAGGTTGTGCAAAGGGCAGCTGGGCTGGGCTGTATGCCATGATGCAAGGCAAGGTGTAATGCTTCTGAATACTGCATTTCGTTTGGGATTATGTGCCTGAACAGCACTGGGGCTGTTGGGATTACATTTGTGTAACACCACAATACAGTCACAATGGCTGAGTGCCTGTAGCAGGCTGGACCCGTTTCTGCCCCTTTCTGTGTGAGTCCTTCAAAGCTTAGGTGTGCTGGGAAGTTCACTAAGAGTTCTCACAAAAACCCAGGCAAGACATGCTCAAGTAATGCACCTTTGCTGAGGTGCATTTTGGTAATGAAAATACAGCACATGAGATCATTCTGGTCTCAACCTTACTAAGAGGTCTAACAGGTCTTTTGGTTCTGTCCATATGGGCCTCAGACAAACCACATCACTGGCTTTCCTGAATTAAGTTTTTTTTTTTAAAGTTCCTTGATGCCAAAAGCAACCTATCCTCACAGCTTTCTGCATTAATCCATGGGGTAATTAATGACTGGCCATGAAAAACAAAGCAAAGACTAGAACCAGAAGCATAATCTGAGGAAAGGGATGCTTTATGGAAACTGAGGTTAGTTTCTTACACCCTGTGGTGTGCTAAGATCTGTAGCAATCAGCATCCAGAGACCTAATTGGATGTTTCTGAGATGAAATCAAGCTTCACACACTGCTGGCTTCTCCTGGGTCCTGTAGATGCCCAGGGAAGCTCAGAAGCATAACTGGTAGCTGCTACGGTGTGGTGGTTGTAATATGGCAAGAGAAACACCTTCCCAGGCAGAACAAACCTCTCCACTGGCTTGCAAGCCTATCTACTGCATGTGCTACCATAATTCTTCCTGCTCAAAGGACAGTCCAACAGAAAAGCTGTGTCAGCCTCCTGACAGACTGGGCCAAGTTGGACTGATCCCCAGCCTGGAAAATCAGAGCTGTCCAGAGGAATGAAAGAGAGAAGAGGACTCATTCTCATCACAGCTCCCACAGGACCTGAGCACAGAGTTGTCATCCCTTGGTGCCTTTGGAGCTCAAGTTTAGTTTGCCCTCTGCAATGGGCACCATCCCCCAGGCTCTGAGCAGGGATGGGTTGGTGACCATGGCAGGATCCACCAACAGTCCCAGAGGAAGCAAGGTAGTGAGTCATGTCCAGAATCCACCTGGCAGCAGCAGGGAAACTGCTGCAATGTGACTTTGAGGTTCACACAAGACACAGGGGCAGTCAGGACTGGGATGTGACAATGACCAGGGGCCTGTGGTGTAAGTCCAGGCAGGGCCAGGGAAGCTCCACATGGTTCAAATCTTAATATTTGTCTTACTCTAAGGGAGTTTTACAGTGTAGTCTTTTATAACAAACATTTTATTTTGATTGGATACTGATAAGGTAAAATATGAATGAATACACACTTTAAAAGTAGGTTTTCTTTACTACAACTCTTCAGTACTACCATGAAGTCCAGTATGAAATATTAAGTCTCTGCTCAAATGATGTCATTCTGGAAATAGTAACAAAACATCTTGACCACCTGAAGACCTCTCTCAAACCAAGATCACCTCATTCCTCTTCTTCTTCTTTTTTTTTTTTTTACATAGACTATTTAGTTTGATAATGAATACGGAACAAAATGAGCTGAAAACAGTGTTGAGAACACAGCATCTTGTTTCTCCTTGTCTGGAATAACATTCTCAAGGCCTTGGTGCATGCACTTATTTCTGTGTGCAGGCACATGAAGCAGCTCTGGAATAGTTCAAGTGTGGTGGAGAGGATTGCACGAGCAAATTCCTGTAACCCTGGCAACATCTTGTCTTGAAAACCTCCAGCTTCATCCTTAGTATGCCTTGTTTCCTTTAAATCTAACAACTAGGTCAAATCCTCTAGTTCTCCAACGTGTGAAGCTAAATGCTTCAGGTGATTATAGAGACACTTGTAAGGATGGCAGTGAGAAAAGCTTTTTGTGCTAGTTTTAAAAAAACAAATGTGCTATTGTACTGTGTGATTCACAATTAATGACTCTTACAATCTTTGGCTGTTTTTTTCCCCCTTATGTTAATATCTGTGCTTGATTGTGTGAATGCATTTGAGTAGATTCATATTTGAGTACTTCTTCAAGTTAAAAACATTTTAAGAATTGCAATATGAATGAGGAAACTCCCTTCTCAAATGCAGAATGACGAACCATTGAAAAAACAGTGAGACACAATTTTCCTGGATTTTCTCTGTATATTTCTCTATATAGAGAAGCAGGCATTCTTTAGACTGATCAGATAAAAATAAAAGAGCAGATCAACAACAAAAAAAGACAATTTGAAGATCAAGAAGGTAATGATGGTGGAAAATGGCACTCAGATTTTGTAATGTACTTTAAATCAAATAAGAAGTTTTTTTCAGCAGAATAGGTGCTCAAATAGATATATTACATCACAGAAAACCTTACAAATAATTAAACATTATTGTGTTTTCAAGTGAGCCTGGTAATTCTTAACTTGATGATAAAATATGCCGATTCCCATAAACAAATTTGAATTCAAAATGCTGAATGCAGTCAAACTAGAAACTTAGGCAATATTCATCCAATAATTCTAAAAGCATAATTAAAGGCAAGGAACTAGATGGGGAATGGTATAAAACAAAATGTAGATTTGCCATCTCCTGATAGTAGATTTTGTCAGTCTAACTTAATACTTATCCCTTATGATTCAATTAAATTTTGATAAAAGAGGAGTGAAATAGCTTCAATCTGCCTGGACTTAGATTAAACATTTCCTCACTGGAAATGATTAATAAGGCTGCAGTTTTGTGTGTTAATTTGTATATGATAACTAAGGGAATATCTGATAAACGAAATGCAAGGGGTGAGGGGAACTAATCAGTAGTAGAAAAAAGAAGAACTGAATTCCTTGGGTACTGGATATGGGACTCAGAAATATCTTAGAGTTTGGCAGAAAAAGTAGAAACATGCTGATGAGTTCTTGGTGGTAACAGCTGGGAGGAAGAATACTACAGGAACAAAAGGATTACTTTAAATCTTGACATAATAAAGAAATAATGACATTATGGAAGTCAAAATTACAAGGTTGCTAAGTAGCTAAAATTCCTGCTGTGAGCTGGAGCTCATCAGCTGGAAACAAAGGAAGAAGGAACAAGACCTTGTTGTTCTAAGCAGCTGCAGGGTGAGCAGGTTGAGATGGATTTGTGGGAAGGCCAACACAGGCCTGTGGCTGGATCAGGCAGAATGCTTTCTGCAGACACTGAAATTCTTATTTACCCTCTGAGAACCACTGATGAGGTCCCACCCAAAACAGAGCACGTAGTTGTGATGATCTGTTCTATCTGAAGAGGAGTAACAGGGGTAAAAAGGAGAGGAGAATCAGAAGAAAGGAAAGCCCATTATCTGGCAGCCAACCAAAGGACCTCACTGCATTTAACTGACCTAAATGCTGATACAAGAGCTGGAAATAAACAAGGACAAGAATAATTTCCAAGTGGAAATGAGCCCAATGTTCCTAACCAGTAGATGATCACTGATATGAGTGAAAAATAAACTTAGATGTTTGTCTCTTTATGGAAAAATGTGTGTGACATGGCTAAGGGATAACAGGAAGCTAGATCTGATGACCCAAGAAAATCCTTTCTCTCTTAATCTCCTCACATGGTCTTATCCTCAGGGAAAGGAGAAGAATTTGGGCAAAAAACTGCCAATTTCTCTTGTCTTTCAAATGCACAAGAAATGGGAAAAGGGGACATAGTTAGTGTCTGTCTGAATATTGATCTAACCAGATATTCAGTAGTCTGCTTTATTCTGAAATATTTTTCTCTTAGAATAAACCAGAGCAGTTTGTTCAAAATAGTTTCTCAGTATCCAGTAGTAAGTAGTGAAGAAATACTATTACTTATTTAATCACCATTATCAATACACTTACTAATACTCATCTAAAACCAACTTGTAAAACATTGAAGGGGCTATACAGAGGATTGTTATAATGTATAGACATGTGCAGAGGCATTAAATTACAGAATAGGAACAGGCTGTAGAAATGCAGCAATTATTCAGATAATTCCAACTACATGTGCTAGATAAAGGGAGAATCTTTAAAAGTCTGCTTACTTGTTGGCTCCCTTCTGAGACATCTTATACTCTATATCAAATACAGGATATCCGATATAGAGCATCCATTTGAGAGGGCTAAATAGTGAGTTGGATGACAATGCCAACAGGAACTCCTGCCTACTGCAAGGGTCTGCTGAAAAAGGAA
Organism: Agelaius phoeniceus; assembly: GCF_051311805.1. Taxonomy (NCBI): domain Eukaryota; kingdom Metazoa; phylum Chordata; class Aves; order Passeriformes; family Icteridae; genus Agelaius; species Agelaius phoeniceus. The sequence goes on from NC_135266.1 coordinate 17,327,511, forward strand.
AAGCACAGCAGGAGATGAATATGAGGTTTGCATGTGGCAAAATTTATCCTTGAAATCCAGCTTGCTTATGAATCTGCTGCTTGTATCTTAAAAGTTCTCTCATGGATAGCTGTGTTGCTTGCAAAGTGAGATATTGGTATGATGAAAAGAAACGACACTTCCTTTATTGAGATTTTCAAGTAGCACAAAATTCCTTCTGTTGCTGCAGTTTTCAGAGACTAAGCTGAGACTCAGTTTGCAGAGACACTGCTTTTAGGTATTTTTTCCCTTGCATTTGGAAACAAACCCAAAAGCTGCCTTATATGACTGTACGTAAGAACTTAAATAACTGTCCTTTTGTATTTATTTTTTCTCTTTCATGTAGAAAATATTGTGAAATCATTGATACAATTACTTCATTCCTTTGTGTCTATGTAATGTTTCCACTTGACTATAAGGGTGTCATTATTGTAAAGGATTTTCTTTTACAAGAAAAAAGCAAAAGTACTGATGCTACTTCTGAGAATGATGATAAAATTGTTCAGTCGTGGGGGGTCATATGTGCTGGTAATTACTTTTATATTTAGAATCTGAAATGACAATCTGAAATCAGAATATCTCATTAGTAGTAATGCATTTTAATTTCTGACAGGTGAAGTATTCCCAAGGAAATGACAGATGTTAGAACTATGGTGAGTTACATACAGCTTAAGATACTTCAAGAAGTGGCAAAACATTATAAAAATTCCTTAATTGCCTAGAGCGAATCAGTCTTTGCTACTATCAAGATTTTTACTAGGTGAAAAAAATTTGAAGGCTCTGGCAGACTGCTAAAAAACCTCTATTTGAGCACAGCAGCTATCAACACACCCTTTTTTCCTTTGATTTTAAGTTTAAGAAGCAAAAAATATGTTTTAGATTCAAGATATTAGCAATCTTTTCCTTTCAAATCAAGGCAGATGCAGTGGCACAGGTCTGTATCCAAAGAGGCCTTTTGCTTGTTGGAAAGTTCAAAACCAGCCTCACAAAGAGCTTACATTTAACTTGGGTTGGTCTGAAGTCCATACTCAGGACAAAAGCTAAGTTTGGCTTAATCTGATACCATCATTATTTTTGAGACTTCTGGGCCATTATCTGTATATGAACATGAAGGAATAATGCATTACCTATTCCAGGTGACTGAAATGAAGTAGAATCTGGAATGGCAAGAGGGAAGCTGGATCACTGGACAAGGGCTGGGCAAGAAGAACTTTCTTAGATGTCACCTCCAGTCATGTTTTATGTGAAGGCCTTTAAACCTGTGAGGATGAAATTTCCTTCAGGCTCTCTGCTTTTATTCCAGACATGAAGAAATGAGGAAAGAAGAGACATGAAGCAGTTTTCAGGACAAAACCTCCCCACAGAATTGACTGCCAAAATATCTGCTCAACAGCAAGGTGATGTTTGATGTCCAGGTCAATGGTGTTGTGCATTTTTCTGGAGACCCTTTCACCGATCACACGCCTGGGGCTGTCCCATCTGGTCCTCTTGCTTCCTCATCCATGCTGCATTTTACCCCATTTCTCCCTCCCTTCAGGGAGCTTGGATTGTTAAATTCCCCTACATAAGGGATTTTTGAGTACTTTTTCTCAAGGATTTAGACATATGCTATAGTTTGCCATGTGTTTCACCACTGGTGGTTTTTTGGGAAACAGGCTGTGGATGCCAGCTCCAGATCTAGGAGATCAGGGGTCTCTGAGGGCCTCAGCAGTGATGACTGCTGAATCCTTCTTTCCATCACCAAGACATGGCACCAGTGTTGTGTCACCCCATGCTAGAACCATCACACCCCAGATTTTTTTGCTCCTGTCTTGTTTCAGAAAGTTTAATGTACTGTATTTCCCCAACCCTGCTATCAATGGCTTATCCTGAAAGAGATGGAGTAAGGTGAAGCAGATCTAAAGAGCTGAAGAGTAAACACTCTTCACTCTCTCATGAGGGGAAATACATCTTTCTTGCCAGAAAAACACCTAAAAATATGGAGTAGAGAGTAAGTCAAATCACTATGAAATGCATTAACAAAACTCTTCAAGAAAATCAAGGAGGAGATGTTACTATTATGTCTGCATTCAAAACATAGGAGGGATGCACTTGAAACTGTTGAAATTAATCAGAACCCCCGAGTGTGCTGTGAAAGTGGTGCACAGAGAGATCAAACTCCTACAGCAGAGAGGGGAAAGGAGCTCTCCAGAGTGTTTGTGGCAGAATCCTGTTTCTATTTCAAATACTGTTTTGTCAATATGTTTGTGTTGCTGTTCTGCTCAGAAGTACTTGCTGAGAGAAAGATCCCTGCATGCTGGGTGCTCACCAAAGGCCATCCTTGCCCCCCTCTGGACAATATAACAAGCTGACAAGCTTCCCTGGATAGGCATGGACAGGGTGGTGGACAGTGATTGCAGAAACAGCAGGTGCCCTCTCCCATGTCAGAGTTTCAGAAGCCATGCTGCAAAAGGCAGCTTGAAAAGGACAGTGAAGCAGGCACAGAATGGAGAAGCTGGGGAGGGCTTTTGTAGAAATAATTATGTGCCAAAGCACTAAGATGTGCTCTAAAAACTCCATCAAAATAATGTTGCCTGGCTTCTGTGCAGTGACAGACGATGAAACATTCAGTGGTGTTAGGTCAGGCATGGCAGAACACAGGGACAAAGCAGACTCCATACAGTCTGCTCCTGGGATCTGGGGCTCCAAAGACATCAAGCAGGTGCTGGGCAGAAACTCCTGGACTTCCCTGCCATGTAGCACTGCAGAAAAATTTTTCCGACTTAAAACCCAATAAAAAATTTAAAGACTACAGTTATACTACAGGTTCCCTTTCAGCCTTTGTCATTCAGATATCTGTTTTTCTAGGCAGATAGTCAGGAATCATATCTCTATTTCAAACAGGGTTCAGTCTCTAGGTGACAGAATCACACAGGGTGAATAAACCACTCCCTGTCATTGTTCCCTGAATACTAGAAGTATTTGGGAAGCCATTGGCAGTGGTACAGAAGTATTTTTTTCAGTAAGGAAAGGCTATTTCAAATCAGGAGAAAAGTGACAAATCCAGCAAGCTGACAGACTGTGTGTGTGTGAGCATGTGTGTAGACAAAATGCAATCAGTGCACAAGGGAGGCAAAAAGACAATACCTTAACCTCACAGCAATGTTCTGAGGGCTGAAGAGAGCATGGTATTTAATTATGCTTTCCTGCAAAATGCTTTATCCCTCAAATAAACCCTTTTATTTTGTCTTAGGATGTCTAGCCACTCTTCCAGGAGTATCATTTATCATCAAATATACTGGTGCAGATGGAGTAGAAACTATTTTTCAAAAGCAGATCACAGTCAATTGTGAGATCATCTTCTGGCCATGTGTCTCTATTTCTCTTTCTGACCTGCAGACCACCTTCCTTCTCTTCCCTGCTTTTATTTGCTCTCTAAAAGCTAGAAGAACTGCTTATTTGGAAAATAGTTTATGGTTTATTTTAATGTGGTTTGGCAAGTTAGCAGTGCAGGTGCTGTCTGTTCTGAGGGCAGACTGACAGCTTTCACTGGGTTAGTCTGTGATCAGCTGGGATCAGTCTAATGCACAATGTCCATCTCTTGTGCAGTAAAACAAATACTTTCACCTCTTAGGCATGGATGGGAGCTACCACAGGTGCAGGTAGGCATTTAATGACCCTGCTTTCTTGCTAGATCTTGTGCTGGCACTTTTTCATCTGTTCCCAGGGTGCTGTGCTTGGCTGCTGTCTCTTATGCATGCAGTTTTGACATTCACCTTCTGTAAGCTTACACTGGGAAAAGCCCCTTTCCCTCCCTGCTAACAACAAGCAAATACAAAAAATATGGTGGAAAAAAAGTAAAATAAAAAAAAATCCACTCTCCCATTGCTGCAGGCAGCATCATCATCTCGCAGTAATTTTCAGAAACACACCAGGCTCCAGCTTAAGGATGACTTATTTTGTTGTTCCCACAACTCTAACAAGAAGGTTGTTTTAAAACCTCATTGCTTTAATGTCTTGAAGCCATTATCAGACACTGATTACACAGTTACATGCCATCAAGGATGTGATGATCTATGTACATCCTGTGGTCAATTCATTCTCAAGTGTATACAGTGAAAGACTTATCATTCTATGATTGCCCCCAGCTCAGGCTTTTTCTATCATCTATCATTTGAGCTGTAAGCCTGTTAGAGGAAAGACTATTGTTGCATTTGTTGGAAGTACTATGTGAACCTCAGGAATTAAATGAATAATGTGTTGCACTTAAAAGACTGAATATGGACTTTGAAAGGCAAAGGAAAATAAAATTATTAAGTAGTAAAACTGGTAAATTAAAAATAAGCAAATAAAAAACTAAAGCTTAATAAAAACATAGGTGATCATGTATTTACATAAGAAACACCTCAGCAGAAGAGAGAGAAAATAAGGGGTATCAGATATGGAGACTATCAGAGTAAATAGTCAGAGAAGGAGTTTTAAAAAAGGGTAAACATAAAAGTGAATGTGTTGGGCTTACCTTGGCTAGCTGCCAGGTACCCACCACCCCCTCCATCAACAGGACAGGGTGACAAAATGTGAAGAAAACTTAATGTGAAAGCTGAGAATAATAAAAGTGTATTTCTTAATTAGCCTGGTTCCTGAAGAAACTAAGCTCAAACTCTTTTTGCTGCAGGGATATGTCAACCATCAACTCCTTTATCAATAATTTTCAAACTTGCTGTTTAGTTTTAAACAGATTTGCCAGAACCTGAAGGTCTCAAAGACACTGCATTTCCACTCATTTTCTTACTCCAACTAGAGCTCAGATTGTACCATTTGCCAGAGGATCCATGTGAAGAGCCAATGGATGCTCTCTCTGTCTTCAAGGCCTCTTGTGAGTTGTGTTTCATGGCTGATTTTCAGCTGTAAAATGTAGAGGGTCAAGTGGAGAGTCCTCTCCTCTGTCAAAGCTTGTCTCCTCAGGAGATTATCTGGCATTAACTACTACTAATAAAAGAAAAAACCCAACTGGCTAATAGCAGTTTTTGTCAAAATTAATATTATTACTTTCTCCCTACAGTGTTCTGTCATGTTTACTGGCATGGTGAGTTCATGCTGCAATCTTCATGCGATTCAACTGCCTACAGAAATCCATTGGAAACTGGGCTCTGCCACTTCTGGAACTAATTCTTGAACTTTTTTTGTAAAAAGTAATACTTTCTTTGCAGCAGTTATCACCCACAGTTTTAGTGTGTACTAGACATCACAACTCTTATTCTCACCACCGCTGTTTTATCTGATGGGAAATTTATCTATTTCAACCCAGCAGAAATGTTCCCTTCTTGCTTTTCTATGGCACAATTTGCTTATGAAAGGGAAAAAACAAACAAACAGAAAAAACCCCAAACCCAAACTTACAGGAGAATTCATTGGTATAATTTAGGGAGGTTTCAGTGAAATTAATGAGGTGCCATTACCAAGGGAACATGGGCTGATTTCTGTATAATTACTACTATTTGTATTACCATCCCATCCAATGTATTATTTCCACAGGCTTGAAGCAAGAACAAGGCTCCTTTGAGCTGCTGTGCATGCATAATATATTTTGATGTCCAAGCACACCCCAGTAGGAAATGAATAGGGACCAGTTCAAAGTCACAGTGCAGCTGCCTGTTGGTTTTCTCAAGAGCGAGGCGTGAAAATAAACCAGGATGTGAACTAATAGGCTGTTCATTTTACTATAATGTCCCGTTGTTATTAATTGACAACAGCTGTGAGGCAAGTTCTGTGACACCCACTGCTGGAATAAAATAGCTCCAAGGGAATTGAATGTATAGGATCCTAAAATGAGGCAGATACCACATAGAAAGAAAAATCATGTCCCTGTCTGCTCCTATAAGGGGAGTGAGTTTCTTGCTCCACTATTTACAGTACCAGGGCCTGTTCTTGTGTAATGCCAGCAGAGTTCCCTGTGCTGGAAGAGTTCACCAAGCTACTTTCAGTCATCTACCAGCAGTCCTGGCGAGATGGGGAGGTGCCAGTTGACTGGGGTTGGCAGATGTGACACCCGTCTACAAGAAGGGCCAGAAGGAGGATCCAGGGAATGAGAGACCTCTCAGCCTGATGGGGAAGGTCATGGAGCAGATCATCTTCAGTGCCATCACACTCTAACCAGGGATCAGGCTGAGCCAGGATTGCTTCAGGAAAGGCAGGTCCTGCTAGACCAACCTCTTCCTTCCTTCCTTCCTTCCTTCCTTCCTTCCTTCCTTCCTTCCTTCCTTCCTTCCTTCCTTCCTTCCTTCCTTCCTTCCTTCCTTCCTTCCTTCCTTCCTTCCTTCCTTCCTTCCTTCCTTCCTTCCTTCCTTCCTTCCTTCCTTCCTTCCTTCCTTCCTTCCTTCCTTCCTTCCTTCCTTCCTTCCTTCCTTCCTTCCTTCCTTCCTTCCTTCCTTCCTTCCTTCCGCCACTTCCTTCCTTCCGCCACTTCCTTCCTTCCGCCACTTCCTTCCTTCCGCCACTTCCTTCCTTCCGCCACTTCCTTCCTTCCTTCCTTCCGCCACTTCCTTCCGCCACTTCCTTCCGCCACTTCCTTCCGCCACTTCCTTCCTTCCTTCCTTCCTTCCGCCACTTCCTTCCTTCCTTCCTTCCTTCCTTCCTTCCTTCCTTCCTTCCTTCCTTCCTTCCTTCCTTCCTTCCTTCCTTCCTTCCTTCCTTCCTTCCTTCCTTCCTTCCTTCCTTCCTTCCTTCCTTCCTTCCTTCCTTCCGCCACTTCCTTCCGCCACTTCCTTCCGCCACTTCCTTCCGCCACTTCCTTCCGCCACTTCCTTCCTTCCTTCCTTCCTTCCTTCCTTCCTTCCTTCCTTCCTTCCTTCCTTCCTTCCTTCCTTCCTTCCTTCCTTCCTTCCTTCCTTCCTTCCTTCCTTCCGCCACTTCCTTCCGCCACTTCCTTCCGCCACTTCCTTCCGCCACTTCCTTCCGCCACTTCCTTCCGCCACTTCCTTCCTTCCTTCCTTCCTTCCTTCCTTCCTTCCTTCCTTCCTTCCTTCCTTCCTTCCTTCCTTCCTTCCTTCCTTCCTTCCTTCCTTCCTTCCTTCCTTCCTTCCTTCCGCCACTTCCTTCCTTCCTTCCTTCCTTCCTTCCTTCCTTCCTTCCTTCCTTCCTTCCTTCCTTCCTTCCTTCCTTCCTTCCTTCCTTCCTTCCTTCCTTCCTTCCTTCCTTCCTTCCGCCACTTCCTTCCTTCCTTCCGCCACTTCCTTCCGCCACTTCCTTCCTTCCGCCACTTCCTTCCTTCCGCCACTTCCTTCCTTCCTTCCGCCACTTCCTTCCTTCCTTCCGCCACTTCCTTCCTTCCGCCACTTCCTTCCTTCCGCCACTTCCTTCCTTCCTTCCTTCCTTCCGCCACTTCCTTCCTTCCTTCCGCCACTTCCTTCCACCACTTCCTTCCGCCACTTCCTTCCGCCACTTCTTTCCCTAATATTTTATAATTTTAATATATTTTCACTATTCAGAATAAATCTCTCTGCAGATGAAAACATCTGCTCTCATTCACCAGCACCCCCATGCACCGAATCAAAGCCAAGCCATTGTTGGAGTTTGTTCCTATGCTTTTGAAAAAATGTATTCACATTTTTCACACTGCTACTAGTGCAAACAATTCCCAGATATTTTATTCTGCCAGTGGGAATGAGAAAAATTTAATATCATCTTAAAGACGGGTAATGGCAGGAAGCTTTCTACCAACTTTGTCTGTTGGGGGCCAGGGTGAGAGCAAACACTGCTTGGAAAGATCAAGTGGAGACCATTGAAGCTTCATGAACATGGATCTGTTCCATGGCACTGTGACCTTAATGGATTTTCCCTTGGCTAATACAGAACAATTGCTTTAAACTACTCTAGTCAGACCAAACTGAGACACAAGGGGTAAGATAGAGCTTTCTCATCCCCTTGATGTCCTCTTTGCCTGACCCAAGAGAAGTGACCAACTCCTAAGTGGTGTGGAGTGTCTTACTTGACTTTCCCTCAATCCATCTGATTCAACTTGAATCTGTTTCTCCAGGAAGGGACCATGTCACACCCTGTGCATGGAAAAGAAAATGTGTCTTTTCCCCTGTATGGCTACTGACAATAGTGACAAAGTACAAACAAATCCATACCCCAATTTGTGAGGGAGAATTTCTGTGTTGCCCTGTAGTAGATAAATTTCAGTCTCCTTAGGAGAGGAACTGGCAGAGAAATTGAATAGGCAGTTGCTGATGTTAGGAAGATGTTTCTAATGTGCTATCTAAAGGTCTCTTCAGTGAAATTTGAATCCACAGTCATGGCCTTGATTTTCACAGAGGATATCTTGCAGTACAGTCGGTCAGAGCATGGTGCTAATAACACCAACTGGGTTGTGGGTTTGATCCCTACATTGGCCATTCACTTCAGATTTGGGCTTGATGATCCTTTAGGGGTCCCTTCTAACTCAGAAGATTCTGTGGTTCTGTGAAATTTCCCTTTATTTTTTGTTCTAGGCATCCTACTCTGCCATGCTACATAAAAACATTCAGACAAGATTTGCCAGTTGAAAAATCCTCTCCTTTATAGTTTTGGCCAGTGGCGTTGGGAATGTCTCAGGTCACTCAGTTCTCTCTTCCTACTCTCAGAGATGGGAAGGATGGAGAACATTTGACTGCAACCATCCCTAGACAAGCCCCTGAACTTCTCTCTTCATATGAAGCCAAGCACGCTGGCAACTCTGAGCATTCCTGCCCTGATCTGCTGCCTCAGGGCCAGTGTGGAGAGGCAATAGCTCAGCACATGCTCTTGTGATATTTCACTAAAAAACACTCCAGTCAGACTGGCCCAGCTATTTGACTCAAAAGCATCTGTAATGCAGAGCTAATCAATTATATATCAAAGTATCATCTAAATCCATTCCCATCAGTTCCTTAAAAATTAATAAATTAATTGGTATGAGGTGGCAGGACCTGACAGTAATGAATGATATCCTGAAGAAAATAAATAGATTTTTATCTTTATTTAGAACAAATTATGTGTATTAATAGGCTTACTTTTTACTTGTAAAAAGAAATTATAAAAAAGCATTTGGTAGAGAAAATAACTTCTTCATTCCCTCCAATGGATTGTTTGACCTGGGAAGCCTGTATAATATTTTACTACACTTGGTTTCACACCTTTAAAATATCCATACCTGGTATTAATGTAATTGATATTTCTGTCCATATTAATTTTTGTTGTTTAAGGTTGTTGCTCAATAATCTTCATAAAAAATTAGAATATTTGAAATATTAGATATTTACTCATAAAAATTAGAATTTTTGAACCTGTTTTTCTCTCTAGAATAAAGGCAAACTGTAACTATAGAATTCTGGGATTTATGTTTTAAAACTAAGGGAACATAAAGTTCAACAAAAACTAGAATAAAGCATACAGAATTTAATGAAGTACAGAAAACCTTCTCTAGGCTCCTTTTAGCTTATTTCCAGCAAAAGGCCTTCAGACTTTCCCAGAGCATGGCTCTTTTATCTAGATGAAGCTGTTATCAGTAAGATTTTTCATATCTGGAAGGTATGTTAGCAGACCCATTGGCTCTCAATATTCTTATTCCTGCACTCCTCCTCTCCCTCCACACCCCAGAGCTGTGGACAATCCTTCCCCACAGGCTGCTTCTCTTTTTCCCCACAGGTTTGTCATGTATAAAATAAGACTCTTTCCTGTGGTCAAGTCTTTGTAAAACAGGTAAGTGATTTCCTGACCCAGATTCCTCAAGTGGGGTTTCCTGGTCCTCCTTGCTGGTGCAGCACCACATTTCAGTGAGATTGCCCCAAGCCCATCTCTCCCCACATCACCAGCTCAGGGGCTGCTCTTCCACTGTCTGCAGATCCTGTCTCTGCTGCTCAAGTAGCATTCAGAGATTGGTTTTGGGTATCTGTTTTTGTTGCTTGAAATAATTTGAAAACAGAGAAGAGGAGACACTTATCCATCTGTCAGAAACAAACAGACACTCCAGTGATTGATTGCCTGTGGACCTCAGCATGAGAGCAAACACAGGGCTGTCTTTGCCAGCTCATCCAGCCACTGCCTGGGAAAATGGGCTATTTCAGGGGAACAGAGACTGAGGAGTGATAAACGGGAAATTAACCCAAAGTGGGAGGCATGGAGGAGCAAGTCTGGAAACCTGTGTCACTTTTAGCTCAAAGCTGCAAGAAGGGCAACTTCCCCTTGCTCCTCTAATGGAGGAACTGTGACTGTGGGGTTTGGGGGAGCAGGTCAGGAACCACCAGCAAGGGCTGTGCTGGTTTGGTGGGGAGAGCTATGGGGACAGCTACAGCTCGATGAAGGCACTGTGACTTCTCACACTGAACTCTTTTGGGAAAATACCTCAGTCCCTCAGAGCAGACTTGCAGGGAAGCATCCCCCAGCGCATATTGTACCTATGGTCTGCTAAAGGTAGCTGCCAACTAGGAAAACCTTTCTGGTTCAGAGGAGAAATAGTACTGGGACAGCCTGTACTGCTGCAGAGACAAGGGCTCAGCTGGGTGGAACACCACTGCTCATTGTCTTTATCTCAGAGGCTGATCCCCTTTCACAACAGCTCTGCTCAAAGTGCTTGGGGGCCCACAGCAGCCCTCCTTGGGATTACTCACCTTTGCATCCTCCTTGGGATTACCCACCTTTGCACTCCTCCTTGGGATTACTCACCTTTGCACTCCTCCTTGGGATTACTCACTTTTGCAGCCCTCCTTGGGATTACTCACCTTTGCAGCCCTCCTTGGGATTACTCACCTTTGCAGTCCTGCACAGCACACAGGATTACAGACCCCTTGGTCTGTGGAAAAGACTCTTGTCTAACCATTTACCCAGCACTGCCAAGTCCACCACTAAACCATGTCCCTCAGCACCACAGCCATACATCTTTCAAACACCTCCAGGGATGGTGACTAAACCATCCTGGGCAGCCTGTTCCAGTTTTGAAAGAAGCCCAATCATTTTACATTAAGACTCATCTTCAGATTTGAAAGTTAATATGGGAATGAGTCCACATATTTTCTTGCTGGTCCTGTGCTGCTTTGCTTGTCATCACTCCTTGCAGCATTTTCTCTCGAAGCAGTCCTGACACTTGGAGAGGAAGCAAAATTAAACATAACAGAGCAGTTGAATAACTCCACCCAGAAGGAAAGTAAACCCCACAAGAGCAAATTCCCTTTGTCCAGTATCTCTTTTCCAACCTGAAAAAATATTGTCACTGTGCAACTGTGATAGATGAACAGGCAAACCTGCAAGAAGGTCAGCCTTTCCCAGAGTTTTCTTTAGGAGCGTCTTTACAGAAGGTCCTTAGAAAACTCCCCTGCCTTCCTTTTAATGCTGTTTGTATTCAAATCCATAAATATGCAGCAATATCTTGAGTTTAAAAAGCAGGCAAGAACGTCCCAGTAAGTAGAGATAGCAAAGTAGCAGAGTTTATTTTCAGCATATATTTGTGTTTGGACTTTGGAAGAGTACATGAGACATAGTATTCTGCTGATAAAACTTGGAACACTGTGAACTAAAAATCAGGTTATTTATATCTGTTAAAAGGGATTTAGAAAACTTTACATATAGCAAACTGCTTGAGCATAGGGCCCATATACTCAGAAAAGAAAACTGAACATGTTTTCCATGATCCATAGGCATTCAATCCTTTTCTTTCATACACATGCTATATAAATTTAAACATGTAAAACTGTTTTTCTGAACTGTACAGCAAATACTAATTCATTCAGCACTGTGAAGACTTAGCATGTCTTCTGGGGGAGATCAAGTTTCATCGTTGAAACCAATGAAGTAGACCATGGAGAACTTCACTTTGTGAACATTTATACTCTTTCTGTGCTGCTGTATAGGACAGAAAACATTGCTAGCCAAAACATATCTCAGTCCTTATTTCCAGCTCAAGACAAAGTGATGATGAGTTGCTTGAAGAACCAACTAATTTCCTAATTTTTCCCAAAGGTTCTGTGTTGGCAGCTCATGTAGTTTTGGTGGAGCTCTGGTCAGCAGACAGAGGACATGGGCAGCAGTGCTGATGGACACTCAGGGTGGCTGTGCTGCCACAGAGAAGGCAACTTGTGTCCAGCCACAGTCCTGGGACTCTGCAGAGGCAGGTGAACACCTGGGAGGGTGCCAAGACAATTGGTTGGGAAACAACTTACCAGGACTTGTCTGACAAGTCTTTACCTACCCTATTTACTACCTCCAAAAATTTGAACCTGTTTCATACCACATTTTAAATCTATTCTGGACTTGCTGGCTTTTGTGTCCTTTTGCACAGTCCACTCCTGTAATGTGGACTTTTTATTTGAAAGCCTGCCCTCCCATTCTACTTGGTTTGTTAATGTTTATATCACCTGTTGCCATAGCACTTAATAACAAAGTTATTGGGAAGGTGCCCTAATTAGATAAACACACAGTCCCTGCAGAAAGGGCTGGCCTTTGAGGTGCTTTGTTTTGCTGGTCAGTGATGGGTTTTGTCTTTACACAGTGAGTTGGTGTGGAGGGAAGGACATGCAGAAGGGCTGCATGGCTGGGCTGCACGAGCATCCCTGGGTGGCTGCTGAGCCACAATGAGCAGAACCACAGTGCTGGTGATGGTGCTTTTTCCTTAGGCATGGAGGGGCAGGGAGCCCTCCCTCTCTCACTGGGTGCTCCGGGCCAGCACTTCTGTCACACAGGACACCAGGACTGGGGATTACCAGCTCCCCATGTTCAGCTCTGGATTTTGCAGCAGGCAGGTGGGGGTCTGCAGGGTGCAGCATCCCTGGCAAGGAATGTGCATGAACAAGGCTGAGCCCTGTTCTTTTTTCCAGTCTTTTTTCCACAGCTGTGAGCCTGCTCAGCCTCAGCCCTGGTCCAGAGCTTGCCTAGGGCAGACTGCACCCAGCCCAAGGCAACAGGCTCTGCTCTTCTCTCTGTCTCTGTTACACAGCAGTTTGGGGGTGGTTATCTGAGTGGGGAGGAAACCTCCTGAACTGGGTGTTAGTGTGGTGCTACTAGATTTGAAGGAACAGTAAAGACAAAATGTTTGAAATTTTGTGGTAAATCACAGCTCTGGCTGAACTGGTGATGGAAACACATAGCAGAAATATGAAAGTTCAGTAAAATTACTCACCTTGATGCATTTACTTCAGTGGTTAAACATCAATTGGGACCCAGGCAGCTGCTCTGGGCAGCAGGTACAGCACTAGTGACACAAAAAAAAAAGCCCTGAGGAACCTGTCTGCACTGACTGGCAGGAGGGAAAAGAAAGAAATGAAACTGCAACATGATGCAAACTGTCACAATAATAGCTGAAAAGACGAATACTGGAGAGATGGAATAGATTTTGAAAGTTCATAAATATTTAGAGATTTTTTTTCTTTAAGAAAACATCTAAACAGGACACTGTGAGCAGAGGAAGAGGTGGGATCTCCAAAATTAGAGTGTTCTCTGATGGGTATTTGCTTGTGAGAATTTATCAGCAATGGCAACATCTGCAAACAACTCCTGACAGAGCAGATAAGGACAGAGAAATATTTTAGGTGGCTTTAATAATTAGTTTTTCTTCTTCTTCTTCCTTTTTTCTTTTTTCCTTTTTTTTTCCTTTTTCCCCCCCCTTTTTCTTATTTTGTAGTTTTATTCCCAGTTCCATAAATAAAGTACATTACTCCTGTGTTCTGTGGCTATAACTATGATTTTGCTTTTCCCTTAAGATGGGTCTAGCACTAAATGGGGTTACAAGGTGAGCTGACACTGGGGGATCCTCTGCTACCAGAACAGCACATCTGGTAAAGGCTGGGCTGCAGCAGGGAAAGATGGGCTGTTCATGGATCACAGCAGTGTGGTGGGGCCATGATCTCCATTCCTCAGCCATGGACTTGTGATGTATCCAAACTATGTCAATCTTTTGACACACTGACTTGCCCGGGATTTCCTTCAGGGTAAACCAAAATGCAGATGTCCTACACTATGCACAGACCTGCAGTTAAGATGTCATTTTGCACAGGCACACTGACTTCAGGACCTGAGGCAAGCTCTGCTCCCTGTTTAACACACCAGGAATTCTGTAACTGCCTCCAGTGGGGTGGCTCTTTTTGTGCCGTGTCCGTAGGGGAGCGATGATCCGAAGGCAGTGAGCAGAGATGCATCAGGATTTCTGCACAGAGCAGTCAGCAGCTCTGCATGAGAATTGGCATCACATTAGCAGGGGGCTTGCGGCTTTTCTTAGGTCTCTGAGTCATGCTGGAGGGTTTTGCCCCTGCTGCTATTACTGTATTCTATATATAATGGAGAAAGGCAAAACATGTAAAGAAAGAGCTCATTTTTCACACGTGAGCATAGGCTGTCTGTATGCCAAAGTGCAGATGAGAAAAGCCTGTACTCACTACTCTCTCAGTTGCAGTAATTGTTAACTGCATTTGTACCCTACTTATTTAGTGAAGTGGCTTGCTAATGGTGAATGCTTTGTATGTACATAAACATTAGCAAATAACAGCCCACTATGGAGTTCAACACTGCCAGTATCAAAGTGCAACCATTTTCAGCAACATACTTGTATCAGAGCTAGTTTTCAATTAAAACTGTAATTTTATACACTGCAATTTCTGCATGTTAATAAATTCAGCGCCAGATCTCCCAACACAAGAACATAGAACTGTTGGAGTGAGTCCAGAGGAGGCCATGAAGATGATCAGAAAGCTGGAGCTCCTCCCTGTTCCACTTAAAATTTACATTGACATTTCTCTAATGGTTAATCAGTCTTCAACCTTGAACTACCTGCAGAAATTCCCTGTAACTGTTCATTGAGGATAGGAGCAGAAAATAAAAAATTTCTGTGGTCAGTAACTTCCCCTTAACCTCTTTGGATGGGATCCACAAGTCTGTGCTGCAGCCACTATCAATATATGGCTTTCATCTGGCTTTCTTTGGGTACACAGTGACTCCTAAAATAAACATGTTGTTGTCCTAAGCTGTCTCTACTGGGGAAGATGATAAATCTTCACTTATGAGGCCAGGGAAAGGATTTCCCTGGCTCATATCTGTATTGCTCCCACTGTTAGTGCAGGTTGGTCCAATCAAAGCTGCACAGCACTTGGCCCTGGGTTTCTGCTGGACCCACGTGGATGCTCCTGTGCCCCAAAGCTGGGGTTGCTCTTTTCTTTCATGTGTTATTTCAGTTTCTATGCATAAGGCAGTTGGAGGGCTGTGTTTTAGATCATCTGAGTTGTGTTTCTATTGAGTGAGGTAAAAGATCTGTGTCCTAAAGTGGAACATCTGTTTAAGAGTGAGATTCTGCTATCATCTGGACTGGGCATGGGTGAAATTAATTAGAGTGAATTAATTTAAACAATAAAGACATATCAAGGGATAAAGAAAGTTATAGATGTTCAAAAGTTCAGTGTATAAACTTCCTACCTGGCCCTTTGCATTTTCTGCATTGACAATCCTGGAGTCTGGAGGGTCTGTCTTTTTTTGTTAACTGCAAAAGGAGATTAGGAAGGCCATATATACATCCTTACATAGCTATGAACATGGTATAAGCATAGTTGGAAGAACAGAGGATCAGTCAAATGAAGAACAAAGTATTATTTTTACACCCAGTCCCTCTAGTAAAACTCGTGGAAGCCTGTTTTGGAGTTGGATACCACTCTTTGATATAATCAACAATATTTAGAGCCTGTGGAATGAGTCATACAACAAAAAGGTACTTAGGCAGAGAGTAAGACATATGTGAATATATAAAGTCAAAAGTGAACTAATTTATTATTTGAGAAGAGTAGGCAATCATACTTCTTGTACTTGCAGATCCTCAGGAAGCATAAACCTGCATTACATGAGGCTGTAGCAATCTGTCTGGCCATCAAAGGCACAAGGATTTCTAAAATTAATGAAGTAGACTGATGCTGACTTGTATCTTGGAAGATTATTTTTTATCTCGCTCTGTAAGCAGACAGAGAGAAATTAATTGAGTTACCTGAACATGGTGTCACTTCTGCTGCTCTTGATGCCCAAGACGTCTCTGTGGAACAAGGGAATATAGAGCCAGGGGAGAGCTGTGTCCTGTGGAGCAGCATGTGTCAGCTGGGGACATCTGTAGGACAGGCCAAATGACAACAGATTCCTCTGGGCTGGTGACTGAACTGTGTCCACTGCCTTGAGGGGGATCCTTTCTGAAAAAATTAGCAATCGATCAGGAAGCTTCTGCTTCACTCAGGTGTTTGGCCTTTTCCCACCTGGACTTTTCAATCCCTTTGAAAGGTGTGGGTGAGGCAGAACATGCCAAAAGCTGAAAGGTGGCATTGATAAGAAGGATGATTTGGAGATGTCACTGCTGAGGGATATGTTGAAAGTACTGCCTTTGTTTAGTCTTAGGCAGAAAGGATAAATGTGGTGAAGATCAAAACAAGATTTCTAACTCACATTTCTAAAGGTAACATAAAATAAGCACAACAATTAATTGTTTTCCATTTTCAGCTGTTTTCCACAGATGGCAAGATGTGTTCAGTTTAATTACAGGAAAGAAGATATAAGTGTGATTTTGGAGAAAAAAAATTGACTCTATAGGTATATAGTGACAGAGATGTGGGAGACTATGGCATAACCCTCATCAGAAAATTCCAATAAGTGACTGGACAGTGTTGACTGATCTGACAGTGTTGTCTCTCCATCAGTGTGGGCAGGGACCAAACAGCCTCTTGAATTTCTCTTTTGCAGGTGGTTTCCTCCCCAGCTGATCATAGCAGTATTCACAAGCACTTTCCCAGCAGAGCAGCCCAATCCACTACAATAGCAAAGGAAAGCAGGAAAAATAAATTGAAAACAATGGTGCTCTGAGGAAAAAATGAACAAGCTCTTAACTCCAGGGCTGTATATAGACCCTGTGCAGTCTTGAACAGTTTTGACTTGTTCTTCTGTTAAAATGTTTAATAAGCAATTTTAAATACTGGCCTTTGGTATCATTCTAGAGGAGATCAAGGGACTGCACACTCAGGGCCGTGCATGTGCTGCTGTGCTCAGTGCCTTAGAGAACATTTTCATTCTCTTTGATACAATTCCACATTTTGCAGGTGTTAATATGTCATTTTAGTTCTGGAGAAGGTGATTTTCTTGCTAGCTTTTCATGTGAAGCTGAATGGCTCATTACAGCATGGGCTGTGAATTTCTGTGTAGATACTGTTAAAAAATTTCATACCAATTATTAGGAGTGGGAGAATCTCATCAATTTAGGTTGACATCTGTGTCTAAAGAAAAATTCTCATCTTATATAAGCAGGGTTCAATAGTGAGACAGAGTTCCAGGAATGCTAATATAATATTCTGCCTCAACATGAATTGGGACCTGGTATTTATTAGACAATAAAGCCTGAAAATGGATTTCAAATGGGAAAAAGTATAATTGGGCAAAGGAATACTTTGTATTTGAATGGAGAGCTTATTCTTCATACAATACTAGTTTCTAAAGGCCATATTTGTTGCTGTAGGGGAAAAGGAATTGCTGAATCTAATAAATAATTTTAATGTAGATATGTGCTTGAAATTTCTTTAGTAAGTAGTTTTTATGTCTTGGTATATTTGGGAGACCAGGTATTGCCTAGAACTACAGCAGAATGAAGATAATAACATTTTACTACTGCCAGTAAAACTTAACCACTCAAGGAGAAGGGAATCAACATTACCCATTGCTTAGTGACAGCAAAGGCTTGAAGTGATATGAAATTAATTCCCTTTCTCCATCACCATACTGTAATGAAGGAAATGTAATGGAATGTGAGTTGAATGCACCAGAAGCTGTTCCTGTTGGGGTGAGAAGAATACTTTCTGATAATTTCACTGGCATTGTTTGTTCAGCCTACATGAATCTTTTGCACTGTCCAGAAAAAAATATTTACTGAATGACAATAAAAACAAAAAAGTGAAGCCATATAGGCTGACCTCTGAGTGCACTTTTCAGTGATTCCTAAAGAATAGAAAAACAAGAGCAACTTGAAGAATGAGATGATTGTATTATTTGTGAAAGTTATAATTGTGTAATATTGTGGCCAGTGAAAATACTGTTCAAAATTTCTGAAACATAAAAGTTTATTAGTGAACTTTGGCACACATCATAAATACTGAGGGACAGGGGGATTCTTTCATAAACAAGATAATAACTAGATAATAACTACTATTTTCACCTAAACAATGAGTTCTGTAGTCACCTTTTGCTTATTGACTATGGCTTTTCCAGATATATTTATTTTGTTATTCTATCATGAGGAAAAATTTTCCAAACACTACTCATAATCTTCTTGGACATTGTAGCTTTGGCCTGGTTCTAGAACAGCATCTTCCCAGAGGAAGCTGGATTGCAGCATGATTGCAGAGCTCTGACTACTGTGAATGTGATGCCACTTTAGTCACTCCATGCTGCAAACCATGGAGAGCATCTTTCTTCTGAATCTGTCCATCTGGATTGGCCACTGCAGCCAGGGAAGTGTCCCTGCCCTCTCTGTGTCATCCCAGCTTGGTGGGCCAGCAGCCAAACCCCAGGCAGCTGCTCATCCACCAGCAGGACTGGGGAGAGAATGGGAAGGGTGAAACTGGAGAAGTCATGCATTGATACAAAGACAGTTTAATAGGGACTGCAAAACGCCAGGCACACAGGCAAAGCAAACCAGGAATTCATTCACTGCTTCCCATGGGCAGGCGGGTGTTCAGCCATCTCCAGGAGAGCAGGGCCCCACCATGTGCAGTGGTGACTTGGGATGACAAATTCCATCTCTCCAAATGTCTCCTGCTCCCTTCCTCTTCCCCCCAGTTTATATACTGAGCATGATGTCAGATGGTCTGGAATGTTCCTTTGGTCAGTTGGGGCTGCCTGTCCTGGCTGTGTCACCCCCCAGTCCCCCATGCAACCCCAACTTCCTCACCAGCATGGCAGCAGGAAAGGCAGGAAAGGCCTTGGCACCCCATGAAGAGGCCCTGCAGAGCAGAGTTTATCTGTGGCACACAACAGCTTCGCTTATCTTGTCTCTTCTACACTACTATTCCCAGGGGAAGGAAACCACAGACTGAGAGCAGCATGAGGAATCCCAGGAGTCACTATCAAGACTGAGCAGGAGATGAAAGAAAGATAATGTCACTTGTCTCTTTGTGCTGTGCTGGGTGGCACACAAGCTGACAAACTGAAATCCTCTGCAGCTGGTAAAGTGAGACTTTTCATGCTGCCACAAAAAAGGTGTTGTTATTCAAAAGCTAAATACCCTTGTCTGTAAGAACAGCAAGACATCATCCTACACACTTCAGGCTGTATTCCAAAAGTTAGTCATATTGACTGGATGAGCAGTGGAAGCATGATTGCTCTTTTCATCTGGTATCTCCTATGAGCCCTTGCCTCACAAAAGTCAAGTCCAGGAGGGCACCTCTCCTAGCTGGCTTGCAGACTAATTATGAAAAGAAATTTTAGTAAACTACCTTTAGGAAGTTGTAGTAAACAACCTTTAGGTATTCCCCACTTACTTGTCTCCACAGTAACAGTAGGATATTTCCAGCTGAGGTGTGAGACATTGAAATGTCCCACAAGGATTAGGGATCAAGCGATTTTTCCTAAAGGCCTGTGGAATAACTAACTCATCTGTTAGTTAACTGCCTGGGTGATTCACAGACAACATCAATAACAACAACTTTTTTCTTTTGCCTCTGTCTAATTTAACCCATAGCCTCTCAAATGCTATGGATCCCTAAAGGGATCCTTAAAGTGAATTAAAGTAAAACCTTTACCTTAAGAAGAGTCTTATTGCTTCACCTTGCCAGTCCTGCTGGGGCCCTCCTGAAAAGTCTGTTCCTGATCTTCCTGTAATAATTATACAATTTGGACAATAAGTATCATCAGAACTGGACTAGTAATGACTCTTTGATTAGACTTTTGCAATTTCAATTAATATGGCTTTGCATAAAAAGGTGCATTGCTTTAGCCCACTGAAGTTGTGTGGGATATTTTGTCTTGAGGCTTAGTTTTAATTTGGATTCACTCTATCCATACCTTCTGTGTTCTACAGCCAATAATTAATGTCTGAAATTGGGCACTCCCTGCTTGTTCAGGATATGCAGTAGCATCTGGTGCACATCAATATTCAACAACCCTTTCACTGTAGTTTCTAGCTAGCAGGAATTTTCTGTCATGTCTCAGATGTGATATTAACACAGCTCTTGTGATGTTGTGGAAAAAAGGGTGCCTTTTCCTCTTGGGAGAGAGAACACTGCTCCCTTACACCTTGCAGACTGGTAGTCACATTGCAAATGAAAATATGTTTCCTGAGGATTTGGATCTGTTGGGGTGAATGATTTTTCTCACAGTGTTGCACTTTTTCTGCTTTCCTATACTTGTTACCAGTCAGTAGAAGACCAATGTGAAAAATGCCCTTCTGTATTGTGTTTAAAGGCCATAGAGTCCCCAGTAAAGAAGAAAAAAAAGAAAAAAGCATATGAGCTTTGCTTTTCTTTGCAGAAGTCTCCATATATGACTGAAAGTTTGCAAAGAAATTTAACTTCAATTTTCAAGAATTTAATTTCAAATTTCAAGAAATTTTCAATTTTTTAATTGATAAGATGTCATGGACATATTTTATGAAAAATCCTTTTGCTAGGATTTTTCTCCTGAGAAGCTGAGAGGCCTCAGAAACGAAATGTAAACATTGATTATCTGCTGCTGTGGAATGCAACAGGTGCATCTTTGATTTATCTCATGTGGTTGTTTTTAATTAATGGCCAACCACAGTCCAGCTGTCTTGGACTCTGCTCAGTCACAAGATTTTATTATCATTCCATTTTATTCCTTGCTAGCCTTCTGATGAAATCTTTCTTCTTTTAGTATAGTTTTAATATAATTTTTTAATATAATATATATCATAAAATAATAAATCAGCCTTCTGAAACATGGAGTCAAGATTCTCATCTCTTCCCTCATCCTGGGACCCCTGTGAACACCACCACAATAAGACTGGATTGTAAATCTTGTGTATATTGGGCAAATTCCTACTGTCTGTTTAGAGGATTGGAAAGACTGACTGGAAGAAAATCCATGAAAGAGCTTCTATAAACAGCAGTTCAAAATCTCAGCACAGAGCCAGGAGCAGGGTGATATTACAGCAGGGAGGATGCTGCCACCTCCAGCTGTGGCAGGCAGGGCTGGGTGGAAGCCTTGCCTGGGCTGCAGGCAGCAGCAGGGTGATGGAGGTGGGAGCTGCAGCTCTGCATCTGAGCCTTGTGCCTGGCCTTGGGACCTGCCAAGCTCTGCTTCCTCTTGCCAGCCACTGCACACTCTGCAGGCTGTTCACACAGATCACTGCCATTCCAAGGGAGCCTGTGAAATCTGTCCCAAGAGAAATGTTGGGAATTTGAACCATGCTCTTTTTCGTCTACTTAAAAGTTGAAATTGTAGATTTTCCTTATGAAGAAAAATAATCCATAGCGTTTCACTGAAGCTTTATAACCTTTGTATAATGAAAGTTATGTGTTATCATGAAAAAATAAAACAGAAAAGGGCAAAACAATTTTTTTAAATGAATGTGTTTCCACTGGATATCTTTTGCCCCTTCAGATCTTCAAGAAAAATCATTCTGTGAGAAAAATATCAACAGCTTCATTCACGGTAAAGATAGCAGAAAGCTGAACTGCATTCCTTAAGTTGTGTAAATTCAAGATTTCCTGCCTTTCCTCTAGCTTAGCGTGGCTAAAGAATTCTGACAAGGTTTTGTGCTCACATCATATAAACTACAAGGCTGTATTTTCTTTCCCTCTGCTGCTCACATGTACTTGAAAATGCCTGGAATTTGGGTCTTAATGACTATTTCATAGGAGGAAACTGAAAACAGAAAAGGAATGTAGCTTTATGTAAGAATAAGGAGAAAATTTGTCAACAAGTTTCTTTATTATTGCTCTCCAAAAGTCAAGATGAGAATCCTCACTCTATTTGCAAGTGTTGATGACAATTAATATGTTTCAATCCTTATGTTTGCAAACCAGTAAAGGCAGGAAAATGTCTTTGTCATGTGTCTGTAAAAACTTGAGCCTGGAGAAACCATGAAAAGGGAGCCTCCCTACCGATTGAGGTGTGGTTCCTTTTTTATGGTTCCACCCCTGGTTGGTAGATTAAAGAAAGAGAGCTGGGAAATAGGATCTGCTTCCTGTTGTTCTGCTGTTGCTCATTAGGATGGTGCAAGCATGTGGCAATCCAATGTCCAGCTGAAGAGTCGCTGTGCAAGTATTCTGTTATTTGATCTCTGCAGATTAAAAGATTTCTTGCACAGAAAATGTATTCAATTAGCTGTTACTTAGGGTAAATCTCAGTCCTTATGGAGCCTGGATGAGAGGCAAAGTGGGTAATGAAGGGCAAGTTTGCCAAATAATGAAAATGTCTGCACTGTTTGAAAGTTTAGATAGCCTCAGCAGTAGATTAATTGACAACAGCCTACTGAAAAGATGGCAAAGGTTTTTATCTTAAGCAGCATAAAACAAAGATAAATTTGAGTGCTTAACATGTGTTCTCAGATCCTACAGCTCTTTGACAGGCTGCTGGTACCACAGACAGCAGGGATGCACAGAGATGCCCTGGCAGGGTGAGCTCCTGCCTTGCCAAGGCAGGGGCACTCTGATCCCTCACATGCAGCATCCTCCAGGCTTGCAGCTCCCTCTCCTAGAATTGCACTGATCAGTTAAAAGCTCTAACAAGCAGGATGAAAACTGTCCAGATAAGTGCAGTTTCTAAACACCTGCACTCAGAAGTATTTTTTGGAGAGTGATCAGAAACTTCATGAACACTCACCTCATTAGAGCAGACAATGGATTTAATGAGTCATCTTTCTTCTGCTGAGTGGAAAATGGAGAGTCTGGACATATGTTAATTTGTTTTCAGTCAGAAAAGAGGCTGTAAATCCAAGCAGTCAGAGGTATGCTGCTCAATAGGGGTTGAACAGAGGTACCAAATTCCTTTCCTTAGTGCATGGGATTATTGCAGTGGTTCATACAGTTTTGTAACAAGCTAATCACAGCATGCATGGGGAATCTGCAGACTGAGGCTTGCTGAAACATCAACAATTTCTTTAAACCTACTGGCTACAGCCAGGAACTCTGCAAATTTAGACGATGAGGCTGACTCAGACACCTGCAGGTGGCCCATGACTCTCTAAGGAGAGAAAAAACTGCTCTCGGTCAAGCACAAGAGCTTCCGGAGTGATTCAGCCACCTGGGGCAGTCCTATCTCAATCCATTTATACAGAGTTGGGCATCACCAGAGGTTTTCTCTCATGCTTGCCACAGGGGTCCAGTAGGGAGGCCCTGGGGCTGCAGGATCTGGGAGATGTGGGTGCTGTTTCTTGTGGGTACAAGGGCAGGGGAGCCACCCTTTTCCTCTTCATCAGAGGAAGATGTAGGAGAAAGCTGCTGGGAGCAATATTCTCTCACCTGGGCACATCCTGTGGAAAAGAGCAGATCCTCACTCTGGAAGATGTGAGATCTTTAACAAAAAAACTTTAACATCATCTGGCAGTCCATTTCTCTTTGTAAACCATGGCTGCTCTCACGGAAGTTTCCATATTTCCACGTAAGTAAAAAGCATTGTTTCAGAATGAAAGATGGTCAAAACCATCATTTATGTCTCCCTCACTGTGTTTCACATGCTTTGGCAGGAAAGGAGCTCTCTCCTCCCTGGATGGCAGCATCTTGAGAGCTGGCTCAGGTCAAAGCATGGGAGCATCTTCAGACTATGGGCACCTGCCCTGACAGAGCTACAGGTGTGGCCAGCAGCAAACTGGCAGTGCCCTGTTTTGGGGAGAGGCTTCTGTTCCAAATTCTCCAAGAATCTGGAGGGATACCAGCACCCTGAAACACAGCCTGCAGCTTTTAGTGAAGAAGAAACCACAGCCACAAAATGAGCTGCTTGTAGTCTTCTGCTTCAAAAGGTGCCTGCATGCCCTTTCTGTGGGTCCTGCCTTGGGAATTTTTGTGAAATGTGAGCTGAACAATTTATTCATTTGCATCAGAGGAAAGCAAAAACCTACTCCAAGTAGATTTTATTTTATCTACAGTAAAAACTCCTTGGAGATTAAAACTACTCCTTGAAAGTAATGGAGGATTTAGGGAATTTCTATTGTTCAAGGCAAGTGCATCTCTCTTTCTTATTTCTCTAGAACCTATGTTTAAAGATATTTTTGGGTTTCAGAGAAAATATTTTTATTATCTCTGTGTGCTGTGTAGCCCCCAGAAATGTGGTTCACAATCAAACATCAGATTTTTTAATGAAAAACTCAAATGATTAACTTGTCTTTGATACAGCATCTATATTATTTCTCACTGGTTTTCCCATATGTCCTGAAGTATAAAAGTTAGTTTCCAAAATGTATGGTTATCACAAATAAAGATCTCTTCTTCTTTTTGCTCCCACTCTTCTCACCAGGATTGATATTTTCTTCCATGCTTTTTTCAGAAATATTTCTTTTACAGCTTGAGAAAAATGTGTATTTTTCTCAAGCTGTAAAAGAAATATTTCTTATCCTGCAAAATATCTTTTTGTATGTTTCTCAAACCCCTCATATAATCAAATTGTTCTTGTGTCTCAGAGAAAAGGAAGGACAGTCTGATTTTATATTACTATCCTTCTAGTTTTGCAGAACTTGCTATTTCTTGATATCTGTAGTGCTGTTTATTCCCCTTTCCTATTCCTTCCTATTCTTTCTTTGGCTTCCTTGGTGTTCAGGGACAAAATTTTACCTCTCTTCCCCTCCCCCCCTTTTTTTTGTCTTTCTTTCTTTCTTTCTTTCTTTCTTTCTTTCTTTCTTTCTTTCTTTCTTTCTTTCTTTCTTTCTTTCTTTCTTTCTTTCTTTCTTTCTTTCTTTCTTTCTTTCTTTCTTTCTTTCTTTCTTTCTTTCTTTCTTTCTTTCTTTCTTTCTTTCTTTCTTTCTCTCTCTCTTTCTTTCTTTCTTTCTCTCTCTCTTTCTCTCTTTCTTTTCTTTTCTTTTCTTTTCTTTTCTTTTCTTTTCTTTTCTTTTCTTTTCTTTTCTTTTCTTTTCTTTTCTTTTCTTTTCTTTTCTTTTCTTTTCTTTTCTTTTCTTTTTTCTTTTTTCTTTTCTTTTCTTTCTTTATTCTTCTCAAATTTTCCTTCTCATAGCCAAGTTAGCAAGTGACAAAACCCCTCTTAACTTTCTCTCCTGCTATTGTCTACCATCCCATTGACCTTGGCACTATCATTCAGCTTCTCAGCTCACAGCCATAATTCACTCTTTTGTTGCTGTTTCAAAATATGTCTTTCTTTTGCCAGCTCAATTTTTTGGAGGGCATTCTTCATCCAGCTATTTTTATTCTGTGATTGTCTAAGTGTCCTCTCAGAACACTCTTATTCATGTTTTGTCTTTTCTTACAGGTCCACTATATTATTTTCACCTGTAACCTCCACACATTGGCTATTATTATTTTTCATGGAATTACTGTGCCCATTTCTACCATCTGTGTAGCTCCTGGATCTGAGGTGCTTCAGAGGTGGTTGCTTCTACTCTAGCTAAATAAAATTGCCAAAATTGTGGTTCAGATAATGGGGAGTGGACTTTTCTTTTCTCAAAGCACACACGTGTAGGAACTACTGTGTAATGCCTGTGGAGTGTGGGATTTTCTTGACATTTTGCTGTTAGTAAATCATCTTACAAAACAAGATCCTCTCATTAAAAAAGCTGCTCTAGTATAACCTTAGGCTCCATATAAAGTGTTAAAGAGAAATGCAATCTTCATCAAGGGAAGAGTTTGTGATGCTTAAGATATATCTTGGTAAATCATGTTAACTATGACCATCTGTAATTTAAAAGAATAAAGACATTTAGGCTCATGGATATTGTTGGGATGACATTTCTGGAAAATGAGGTACCCAGCTAACAGAAGAGCAGCCAAAGCTGTTGGATGAACAGCCCTGACCCTCCACACACAGCAGGAGACCTCAGGGCAAAGCACAGCACCAGTCATGGTCAGACCAGCTGTGCTTCAATGTCAGCAGCAAAATCAGGACTGACTGGGTCAGAACTCCTGCAGGGTTCACAGTGTCACACAACTGTCCTCACCTGCTCTCTCAGCCCTGCCATGCCCCAGGGCCAACCCAGGGCCATGAAGCTCCAGGGAACAGAGGGACACCAGGGCTTGGTCAGCAGCAAGGCAGGACAGGCATGGATTGAGGAAGGTGAAGGAGGGGAACTCTGGAGAGGAGGTCTTGGGGACAATAGGGGCATTTAATCTCTGCTTCCACTTCCTGGTGAGTGGTCCACATGCTTGATCTCCTCAGGCACTTATATTTCTGTCTCAGAGCAGAGGGATCACATAAACAATGATCTCAGCGATTGCTGAAAGCACAAGGCTCTGCCCCCATGCAGGGCTCACTCCACACCCCTGCCTGCTGCCCCCAGAGGGCTGGGAAAAGGAGCCCAGGAGGGCTTGGCTGCCACAGCAGAGCACTGGGATTGACCATGAGATGAGCTCAGGAGGCAGGAGGGAGGACATGCCTGGGCAGAAATGGTCCTGGAGGGCTGCAGCTGAGCTCCAGTCCTCTGGTACAACCTGCCACTCTCATGTCTCGGCTGTTTATTGTAACACATGCCAAAACAAAATAAAAAAAAAAAGGAGAAAAAACCCTCAAAACCCCAAATCTCACTGTCAAAAGATTAATGCATTTATCCAAAAAGAAAAATGAATTTGAAGGGACTTGGGTGAGCTCATGGAGAAAAGAGCTATTACATACAGTGATGAATATACAACCTCAAGAACTCCTTAAAAGGTTGGTTTCTAGAGGCTGGGAGGAATTGTAAGGGCAGAGGACTGGTTTTTACCCTCTATTCTTAAGAATGCTTCAGAAAGCTGCTGTTAGACGAGATGACCCTTGCTCTGAGTCTGGGTGCATTTACATTCTTAAGAGCCCTCCTAGACATTGCCTGTAGCACAGTGATGTATCCCAAATCCCAAGTTTCTAATGCCCTTGAGCCACAAATCTGGAGCAGGGCAGGCCTAGGAACTTCCCCACGGGTGATTTATGGGAACTTCACCCACATACAGGATTCTCCAGGGTTAGAATGTGCAGGGGACAGCTCTGTGTGGATGCTGTCTCCTGCCCTGGGGCAGCAATGCTGGGAGGCAATGCAGAGCCTCTTCAGAGATTATTCCTGAGGAGGAGAAAGGCAATGAGCAATCAGGCAGGACATGTTTGGAAACCTCCACAGCAGATACAGCTGCCATGAAGCAGTCAGCCATGGCTGACCTCTCCCAGAGGCAGGATGCTATTTCTGGAGTGCAGGAGCTGCAGTTTGGGTCACAGCATGCTGCAGCTGAGATGAGTGGCAGTGCTGCCCTGTGGGGAAACACAGCTCCCTGGAGAGGCACAAAGGCTGTCCACAAGGCAGCACTGCACATCACAACGTGGGAAGGGAAGGAAAGGGCTGTGCAAGTGTAGATGTGCAATTTCTTTACTGTTCAGAGCTTGCCTTCCACAGAAAGCTGCAGCACTGTTCCAGAAATGAGCATTTAGGGGATTTCTTAGCTTTGTAAAACCCTCCAAACTAGGATAATTCCCAGGGGTGCCAAAAGAAAATTTTGGCAGCAGAGTTCTTTCTGAAACCAGTCCTAAATTCCTTACCCAGCAAAGCTGCCACTTGACAGGAATGCACAGACACCCATGCCAGGTTCTTTGTCAGGCAGACATAATTTGTGAAGTAACAATTCATCAAACCTGTTCATAATGGGCTCAAAGCTGATTACATTTCCCAGCCTACCTGCCAGTTGTCTGTTGTGAGGGTGGGATACACAGCTCAAAATGGCTAATGAGAACAGCTTGCTAATTTTCTTATCTGGCATGTTTCACTAGAGGGCAAAGCAAGAGTGAACACAAACACCATCCCCTGCATCATTAGGAGGCACAGTCAGAAAATACTTTCAGAATTCATTCCAAGTTATAGGGAAGTCACTTTAATTTTGGGAGAAGGTAGCATAATAGAATCAGTGAGTGATTACCTCACCTGCCTTACAGTTGTTCAATAATATGCTGTTTTCCTGCTCTATAAAATACATTTTAATTCCTGCCTAATGAAAGAACTTGAATTTTTCTTACCTCTTGCAATGAGGCAAGAAGGCAAAAATATTTGCTCCATACATCTCAATTTCATGTCTCCCTTACACAGAACATTTTATTGTATTTGGTTTTGAACTACACCAGAGGGGACTGGAATACATGAAGTAATAAAGAGATGTCATTGGATAAAGTGTACTCATTGGTCATACAGGGTTCAGCTGTGCTGTCAGAGCTCAGTCCTGAGTCAGAAGTGTGGAGGTCTCACTTGCTGAAGTGTCACCATCACCTTGCCCACTGTGCTGCCTCTGGGCTGGGCGCTCCCATCATGTGCACAGCTCAGCCCCATGGCAGTCACTCTGCTCCAGCTGTCTCTGGCCAGTCTAGAGCTGTACTGATGACATCTGCCAAAGGGTTTACAGGTCCCATGTGGCCCAGAGTCCTCTGTGCCTCCCTGCAGCCACCATCAGGCAAGAAGAAAAGTGCTCAGGCAGTAACTGGGTGCATAGAGTCAGTCTGTATTCATGCTGCCCTGGTAGGATCTCTTATCCACAGCCTGCTGTCAGGGGTTTCTCAGTCTGAAGGTGTGGGCTTTTTATTATGAAGCCTCTTCCTTCTATGAATTTGTCTAATTGTTTTTACATACTGTTTCCATACTTTTTTTGCAGGAATGAGCTCACAAATTTAATTCTATTGGATAATTTGACCTTATGACAGTTTCAAATCTGTCTGCGATGTGATGCTTTCATTGGAGGGCTCTCAGGTCTCAGCTGTTCCTTTTCCACCCATATCTCCCATTCCTTTTTTAATTTCTCTGGTATATATTTACCTACTTGAAGGATATTGATGTCTTTCCATAGGGTCCTCTTTTCTTTCCAGAGCAATGCTACTCCTCTCTGCATATTTCCTTGTTCTTCAATGTCTTTTTCGAAATATTGTGGCCTTCCTGAGCAATGATAAAGAAGAATATGATACCAGCTATGTGACATGATGAGATTCTTCAGAAGAGCTACTGACAGGGAGTAGCTGACCACAGGCAACAGTTTTCTATGATATGTGACAAAGAGCAGAGGGCAAAGACTTCATGGCACCAACTGAAACACTGGTCACATCAGTCTGTAAAATTTTGTCAGGCACACTCCCATGTCAATTATTTTCTATTTGTTTCTGGTCCTTACCTTATTACTCCTTAACACCCATCTCCAGATGAAAAAGGTCATGAAATTGTCTCTGAAACAGTGCAGGCCTGTAGTGGGGGCCCTGTGATTTACAGCAGAAAAATGGATGATAATTTGATTTCCTGGCTGAATATTAATTCTTTCTTGAGGACAATCAAAAGAACAGGAATTGGAAGAGAACAAGGAGCTCCTGAGCTCCTTGCTGAGGGCCCCTGCTCCTGTGGCACTGAGCAGTGTCCCCAGGAGGACATCTGACCAGCACCAAACTTGGCAGCCTGGATGATGCTCCAGTCCATCAGCACCTCCTGAGTGTGCTCTGAGTGGGACAGAAAGCAACTCCAGTGGGAAAGCAGCTCCTCCTGCTCTCCCTGACTCCCACAAGAGCTACCCTTTTGCCAGAGCTAACTTGGCCCATCCTTTTTGGAAGGCTGATCAGAGAGGTCAGGAGGGGCATAGATGTGGCTGATGGGAATGGCTGCCATGGGAATGGTGGGAGCCATGTCCTGTGGCACCTGAGCTGTTGTGGAGGATTCCATCCTGCAGAAGGATGTGCAGCAAGGGCTGAGCAGCTCCCAGAGCTGCAAACATCAGATGGCATCACCCAGTGCCATCACAGTGGGAACAGCTTTGGGCAGGGCTTGCCAGCTCCCCACTGTGTGCAGGAGCTGAAGCACAGGCACAGGGGGCTCCTTTCTGTCCCTGCCAAGATGAGACAGGTTTAGGAGCAGAAAATTGTCTCAACGCTTTTTGGGCCATTACTGCAGCTTCTGGGAACTAACTGACTTCCCAAGAAGGCTTTAGGTGGTTTAATAGTCTTAAATGCAGAAGCACAGTGAGGTTGTTGTCTATGGGAAGCTGCTCCCATCACTGGACATCTGCTCTGCACCTGAGCCCTGCTGCTGGAGAAGTGGGAGCTCCACGTGCAGGGAGGAGTGCACCAAGCAATGGTGGTTTAGAGAATCCTGTTCAATACCTGAGTGTTAAATTATACCAGTACCTCAGTGCCATTAAAAACTGTATTAACTCTCATTACTGAATTGTACATTCTGTTAATATTATTTGACACATGTGGTCATGGGCAGTTATCTTTTATTCTTATTGTAAATGCTAAAGGTATCTATCCTGTTCATTGTAATGATACTCTCTGATCAGGGATGGTAATGAAAGAGATTTTAATTATGTCAGGCTTTAAGGCAATAAGAGTCCTGAAACTCTGTCTGTGCCCAGCCCTTTCTGAGAGGAGGAAGAAAATAAGAGACTGAGGGCACAGGTGGAGGTAAAGGAACAGGCACAGAAAAGTACCTGACCATGGAGTACCTCCCTCTCCCATCTGCTCTCCCAGCAGAAACAAAGACAACTCATTTTAATCCAAAAGTGGTGGGTTGAGGGATAAGTAAGGGTGAAGGCACAGTTATGTTGTAAGCTGTATGCTCAGCAGAGGCTTCAACAGACCCTCAGCTTCTCTGCTGCTCTGCAAGGCCCTGTTCAGACCTTTTCCCAGCAGGTACAACCTCGTTGCACAGGGTGGGCAAGCTGGGGAAAGGTCTACCTGCTCTTGGAGGTAAGAAGGGGTGACCAGAAGAGTAGGACTGATGGGCTGGACAGAGGGGAGTTACTTGTGAATGAAAATCAACAGATGGAATCAATAATGGATGCATCTTTGGCTTGCTAATACTTACTAATGGCCCCTGTCCCTTGCTGGCTGTCTGAGAACAGAGATGTCTGTACTGCTGCAGGCTCCCACTCTGCTGCAGGAGCTGGGACCTCCCCACCTGCTTTCCCAGGGGTCTGGCTCTGCAGGTCCCACCACAGTGCTGCACTGGGACTCAGTGCTTTGTAAAAGTGACACAGCAAATCCTCACCCTCTGATGTCCCACTAACCCTACAGCACTTCTGATGCACTGGCTCACAGGAAAGGCAATGATCCCCCAGGGTACTTTGGACATTAAGCTGCTGGCTTTTCTAGCTCAAATACTTGAAAAAAGAATCAGGCCTTGTCAAATGTCAATTTAACATTTCCAGAAGAACTGACAGCCTAAAATGTCAATCCTGTAGCAACAGTGCCTTGGAAATTTGATAAAATGTGGGAAAAATAAGTTTCATGCATTACTTGCCTAATTTCTTATGTGTTCACTTTCTTCAGCTGATCACTTCCATACATGTGAATGATTAATGTGTGGAGTTTTGCTTTCTTTGAAGAAAATCTTCTTGCTATTGTTCTGACCTTTGTGACATAGAAATACAAACAGTTGATATGGCTTTCCTCACTGAAAGTTGCTCAAAATGTCTCTCAAAGTTGTCTGCACACTGCAAGGCCTCTTTTCTGCCTGTGCCACCTGATCCTCCTCCTTGGGTCCTTGTCTTTAAACAGCTACTGCTATTCACTTTTTGTGCATTCATTTGAGAAAAAATATGAATATTCAAACAAAACTTTCTGAGAAATGAAAAATGGAAGTTAAAAAAAGAAAAAAAAGGACCTTGTCAGGAGGAAAAAGCAACCTTGCATTGAAAAATAAAATGAGGTCAATAGATGGAGATGTAAAGACTTAAGAAGGACTTTTAGAAATTTGCACATACAGCAGTAGCCTGTATTAGGCTTTAAGCAGAAATACATCAGTGTGATGCATATCCCACACATGACACTTCTGATGCAAGCAAAGCCTAACTTCTGTTTGGATTTTCTTTTTCTTTGTGTACTCTTCTTTTTCTTAGAAAGTGTGGGACTATGTAAGTAGATACAATAATCTGTTCCTATCCTATTGATTCATCTAAGTTTGTTTTGCTCCTCCATTCTATTGGGATTATATGAGGGATTTGCCCAGGGTTTTTTGGATTGCTCAGTCATACACGATTGCCCTCACAAATTAAATTTTGTTGCCATTTATCTTGCACCTTGGGTCCAAAATAATTCTTTTTAGCAGCGCGTAGCAAATTACTTTTATTTCCCTTCTTTTCATTTGCCCAGTTTGCTCCTTCAAATAACCTTTAGGTTTTTTTTGTTGTTGTTGTTTTTATGGTTTTTTTTTTTTTGAGAAACTAGGAATCTATCAGGTAAGTTTGTGCCTATTGATGTAAAAACAAATTCTGAGGGAAAGTCTGAGGAAGCTCTTTCAGTGGCCCTTCTTTCCTTTGGAGCTGTGTGGTGGCTGGCCCCTGTCTGATACTCAATCCAAGCTATGTGGGCTGGAAAGGACAATCTTTGTGCCTAAATGTTGCTCCCAGGTCCACACAGACTGCAATTGATTATATCAGTGTGCAGATGGAAAACCATGCCTTTCCCCACTGTTTCCCTTGCACTATTACATAGGAATGAACATCCATCCACAGCTGAGCAGGAAAACATCCTGGAAGTACCCACGGGGCTGATGGAAGGATGTGGACCTGTCCCAGAAAAGGACCAAACTCCCCTTTCTTCTATTTCTACTGAATGAAGGTACAAGCAAAGAGAATCCAATCCTCTGGCAGCCACACAAAAAAGCATTGACCAAGAAAGCATGTGGACCACCCTGGAATGCCATAAAGGTGCTCCAGGGCTGAGTGAGTGTGGTGGTGATCTTGTATAAAGCCTCACATCATCACTTACTGCTTAGGGAAAATGTACACCACCTAACCACTGAGCAATTTGTGCTTTCCTGCCTAAGTCATCCCCCAAACAAATATATTGGGACCAATTAATTATTCTAAGTATGAAAGATTAGCCTTAATACTGTGTAATTCTAACTCTGGAATGAATCAGTAAAAGGAATTAAATTATTCTTGCACGTAATTGCATGGATTCAATGCAATTACATAGTAAAGTTGACAGTTTTCACTTAATTTATTGTTCTTTAAAATGATTGTGTGTGTTTCTCTAATTCTTTGGAGTGCATGAAAGAGAGAATTACTTGGAAATGGAAACTACTTGGCAATGTGTTTTTGGAAGAGAGTTGCAGGAGCTACTGCAAATTCAGCAAATGTTTTGTGTATGGGACAAAAGGATTGATAGGATGTTTAAAGGAAAGAGTTCTACATTCCAGTTCTGTTAAACTTGGCTTCAAGTTTGAACTCTTTGATCTGATTTACTTTTCTGTTTTCTTCTTTGATCCTGAGCCACAGACAGATGGGTCTGCACTCATTGTAAAAGCCCAGTGAACCCCACTTTAAGTGCTGTTGCAAAATGTTGAGGTAACAGGCACTGCTGGGAAAGCTGCTCTGGCCAGCTGGTGTCATGTGAGGCACCTTTGAATCATACTTTGCATGTAAAACCAACTGATTGTGTTGGCAAATGGAAAAAAAATTAGTTCTTTGGGTGCCAAAAAGTGCAATTTTTCTGGGTTCTTGGGTCAAAACTCAGCTCAGTGTTTCACTGGCAGGTCCTTTACATTGGAGATCAGCCCTTTCTGCTGCTCTTCAGTTCCTGGAGAGAGGGCAACTGTTGTGTCACCTGGGACTGACACTTTGGACTTGATTCTCATGCTTGCTACGGGACTGGAACCAAAAGAAAGTGACATCAGCTCTGAAAATAACTCTCTTTAACACATTTCCACATTTCCTTGGCTTCTAGTCAAGCTGTAGTTTTGGGCTCCATCTTCAGTGCCAGAAAATTGGCATAACCAAAATCAGTGCTGTGAAATCCTAAGGTATCTCTTACTATATATGTAAAATTCAAGTTAAAAATTGAAATATTTAAACATGGGAAAAAATCTACATGTTCAAAATAAAATTAAATGCTTCCTGTCAGGGCTGTGCTGCATTAATCTGCAACCATATTGAATTAAGTGGTCTAAATGCTGTTTCCTGGTTCAAACACCAGACAAAACTTTCAGTAGTCTCACTGATATGAAAGCAAGAAGGTTTAGGTGTCCAGGAAGTAGCTAAGGACAAGCTCATCCTTGAGAAAGAGCCTCTAAAACCAATGATCTAATTTGGTGATAAGTGGGTGCTGCTCTGTCTTTAATGCAAGGACAGAGTGGAAAGCCTGTTTATGACTTTGATATCTGTCTCAGAGTTTTAAAGATCTCAGGCAAATTTTCTTGTTTTCTGGCCATTAAAATAATTATTTTAGCATTTTCCTTCTGTTATTTGTCTTGCCCTCAGAGCTCCACTGAGAATGGCAGGGCACTGGAGAGGGGGGAAAGTGGGAATGCAGGTTTTGTGTGATATAACAGCACAAGGAAGGCAGCTTTTGTCCCTGTTCTGTGTGTATGCACAAAGAATTCAAAAGCCATAGAGTGACAGCTATTTCAGCATCCTTTAAAATATAGATTAAATTATTGGGATGATCCCTCTGTATAAGAAATTTACAACCTACCTTGGCAATTCTTCACTGGAAATCAGAGATAAGAAGGATTTAGTGGATTCAGAAAGATTGTTCTTGCTTAAAATATGCCATAGTTTATAATACTTCAACTTTTTTTATCTTTTAACTTAGTCTAGGTTTCTATTAGCTTCTCCTATGTATAGTGTTTATTCTTGTGAAGAATTTAATTTTAATGCTAGGTGAGACAAGTCTATTGGATGTTTACTCAACTTTACAGAATTAATCAGTTCAATAATTTTCTACAGTACTTAGGTTTGTGATTTCCTTAGGCACTTTTGATTGCCAGGGTAATCTTGATAGATGTTTCTGCTTTATGATAGTGGTGAAATGGTTAGAAATGCCATGTTTCAATAAGAAACATAGTTCTGTTGTCTGTAACAAGATACTTTGCAAAGTTGTGCAAAGTAAGGACTAACTGTGTTTCATTGCTAAGTATGTGGTATATCATGCATCTTAGTGGAATGGAAAGACAGGTGTGTTTTAAATGTGCCTGTTCATTGACAGCATTTGTTTACAGCCTTGTGCATCAGGGCTAATATTTTTTTTGTTCTTTCTGGTAGTCTGTTCAGTTAATTATGACTTCAACAGTGATAGTGCAAAGTTAAAATACACTCAAAATACTTTGCAAGAGGATGGGATGGCTCAAAGTAAATTTCATTTAGGAAGTAATTTGTTCATTCTCTGTGCAGAATCAGAATTATTTTTCTTTTTTTAATTATATGGGATTTTACTTTTAGAATTGGATGAAGCTCTCAATATTATTGACAATCATCAGTTACCCAACTGGACAAATGCAATGGGCTGCATCCTTAGGAGAAATCAAAATAGCACATGGGTGTGACAATGCCCTTCATTTGTTTTGGACTGTAACCTGTCATTTAGAAAAAACAATCAAAAAAAATCTTTCCAACATGTAAAGAAAAAATTTTTAAATATTTTCCATTAAATTATAGTAGCACATCATGTTTGATAGTCACAGCTCTAATAGCCACTGCCAATACAAATAGAGTATCCTAAGCACATACCTACTAAATTCAGCATACTCTTCCTTCTGTTTAAAGTGGGTAAAAATCCCAAAGCAAAAGAAAACATCTTTAGTTAGCACTGAAATGGAGTTGAAGAGATGACAGGGGTTTGGCAAATGTCTGAGGATAAAGAGTAGTTCTAGATATTCTGGCCTAGATTCAGCAGAGCACATCCTCTTGCACATGTATGGTTTAGACTGGGGAAAAGGCA
The DNA here is from genome assembly GCF_051311805.1 of Agelaius phoeniceus. Classification (NCBI taxonomy): domain Eukaryota; kingdom Metazoa; phylum Chordata; class Aves; order Passeriformes; family Icteridae; genus Agelaius; species Agelaius phoeniceus. The sequence goes on from NC_135266.1 coordinate 17,363,283, forward strand.
GGTGTTGGTAGGTCTTCAGATGTCTAAAGACTTGGATAGGGAGCCAGTGCTTTAAATTTTATTTAGTTCTGGCAATGATGTAGGCAGCCAGTCACCTTTTCAGAGATCCACACCTACTTCAGCTGGTGTCAATGGATGGTCACTTCCCACACATCTCTGAAATTCATTTGGATGATTCACAGCCTTTTTAAGCACTAAAATTATTAAGAAAATGCACACCTAAATGCCGAGTTTGGGGTGCTTAAAAGTGACCTATCCATGAGTCACTGTTTTACCAGCTATTCCTATCATATGACAGATCTACTTTAGTGCACTTACACTTCAGAAATTACTGTGGTTTGTGCAATTAGCTTGTTCCTTTTTGTATCTAAATCTCCTCTCCTCTCTGGCCCTCAGGGAGTACTATGTGGCAAGTCAAACTTATTGGCAAAGAAGCTCAGACACCATGAGACCACCTCCTTTCTTCAGGTCCTGATTACCTACCTCAGTCCCACAGAGCAGAGTGACCTTATATCTTGTTCCTTTTCCCCTTATCTAGCTCTGCTCCCCTGGAATAAATGTTTTTTTTCTCTCAAACTGTTGAATGGATTCATACAATTATGTGAAACTCCAGCAATTGTGCTTTGTGCAGACTGAGCTTCGAATTTCTTATATTGCAAAAAAACCCCCAACCCAAAACCCTAACCAACCAACAAACCAGAACACAAACCAAACCCAAAAAAACAACAAAAAAACCTCCCAGACAAGATTTCTGGGCCCATCAGCTGTCCAAAAGTGCAACAGTTAAGCAATAAAAGGCATTGCATCTTCTACTACACTTGCTTTCTTTTGCCTTTACACTGCTGTGAAAGCAGCAAATACCAAGACTTGTGTTACATGCTATATTCCTCTTGACCTGAACTCCCTGTTTTGAGCTCAGTTTCACTTAGTCTTTTGGTTTATTAGAAGCATTGAAAACTTACTACTAGCTTTGTTAAGAGTATATCTTGAGCTTTTATTAAGAGCATGTCTTTCCTTTTACCTTGTGCATGCTTACTGCAATATAGCACTTTCCAGCTCCTGTGACAGATACTCACCATTCATACCATTATGCTCTTTGAGGAAGGGGATTTTCTCCTCCTTTTTTCTTGTTTTCCTATTCTTCACAGAAATCTTACCTTCCAATCTTTCAAAAGCTGTTTTGCAAGTGCTGGGGTAATCATATGTGATATGCACACAGTTTCTGCTTTTCATTTTCTGGAACATTTCTGGAACTATTTATCTGTATCACAATGGGGTTCTCTGTTTCATTCCCATTGTGCTGAACCGATTCAAGTCCTTGCATTGACTCAGAGCACCTTTTATATTTAAAATATGAGCATCACATGCAAATTAAGAGATGAGTGAGACAAGTAAACAGGGAATACAGAAGGGAGGTCTGCACTTAGTGATTTTTCTGAGCACTGCAAATGACTGTATCTGAACCGTGCTGCTGCATTGCAAGGATCATCTGCTGAGACAGGTAAAGAAAAACGTTAAAATTATATAAAATTTTACCAGCAGAATAAGGTAAAGGTAAAATTTGACCTCTCAGCTTTGAGGACCTGAGTTTCTGGTAGGATCCCAAACCAGGACCACTTTGTGCCTGTGCTGCTGTGGCCCCTCCACCCAGTCATGGGCTGTGCAGCCACCCCAGGAGTGAGTGGGGAGAAGCTGCTCTCAGGAGTGGGGTGGCTAAAAGGCAAGATCAAGAAAGAGACACCCACACTCTTCTTCTTGGCTGAAAGCAGAGGGAAAACAGCCTAGGTGATTATGGCCCACAACTCTTGTATTGCTTCTGACTCAACCGTGTATTGGCAACCAGGGAAGAAAACCCGCCGCAATTTTATTTCAGATATGGATTATTCTTCTTGCTGCCAGTGGCATAATACCAAAATAAAAGGAATTTTTAGGGAATTGATATTTTTGTGGGTGTTTGAAATACTGGTCCCTAATAATGAGGAGATAATAGTGACTGCTGCTGACATTGTGGGGGAGGGACGATTTCTGGTTATGCCTTAGACCCTAAAACCAAAATGTCCAGAGAACAAAATGGGAACAGAAGTTCTCGTTAGGACTTTGATTTTTCTGCAAGTTGGTAATTACAGTATCCATTCTTTGTAGAAAAGAGTGGGAAGATTTTCTAATCAACAAAAGTTAGCAAAAATTTATTTACTGACTCCAGCAAAATCAGGACCTCTGTGTGCCTCTACACCATGCAGTGTGAGCTGAGCTATATTCAGTACTTCTAGACCACATGATATCATGGATGATTTCATCAGAGGACTACTAAAGGAATTGTAGTTATTGCTTCCTATGGCTTCAGTCCCTGTATTCACACACAAAATCTCATTTCCACACTGTCACTTCCAGATTAGAGTTCATCACTACAGCCATCCCTAATGCTCTCAACAGCTCCATATTTCTGACATGAAAATATTCTTAGTTCATCTGCATCATAAAATCACCTGCCACAGACTCAGCTTGCCTATCTGTAGCCTTTCACATTTGCATAGCAAGGACACATGGCTAGCAAGGAAAACTAGCAGTGCTCTAATTCAGTGACAGTGAGAGGCTGTAAAGCACCTGAAAGCTTTAAACCACCAGAAAGAAAATCTTTTTGCACAATAATCTTTAGGCTGTGGTTCTGCAGACAGACCAAAAAGGTGTATAAACACCCTGGCTATTTGAGCAACTTGGGATGCATCACCTTAACAATATTAAAGAGTCACTTAATCTCCTTTTTAAAAGGCATGTGTGTTTAAGAAGTGAATGCTCAATGGAAATAAACACTGGTCTCACTGTGCTCCTTGCCAATTGTGTAAATTATGTAGCACAAGCTATGTCAAAGGTCTGAGGTACATTGGCATTAATGAATCCACAGTGGAGTTTTACACTAATTAATTTATCTTGTCAGATTGTGACAAAGTACTTTCCAATAAAATTTGCCAAGTCACAACCCCTGATCAGCCACCAGACAGCAATTAACAAGATGCTTCAATGATTTTACTGTAATTCCTCATTGCAACTCTAAAGGAAAGCCTGGAGTATCAGAATACACCAGCAAAAGTAAAAGAAAAATGGACTTGAAAACAGTTAGGAATATCTGAACAATTTTTAAAACTAAAAAAAAACTAAAAAAAAAAATCTTACAGAAAATTAGAAAATTTTGTAAAATATCTTTCTTTTCAACCAGTGACTACACTGATGCAAGGAAGAAATAAAACAGCAGGATGGATTTGGAACTCCAAACACTGAAGATAGAAAAAAGAAATATATCTTCACTGACTACTTTATCACCTGTTTCCTTTACTTGGGGACACTAAGAAATCAAAAGTGTCATTTGCCAGAAGTCTTTCATATAAATGTAAAATATTTTCTGCCTCATTATTTTCCTTCCAGAACTCCTGATCTGGAAAGCTGGAGACATTAATCTCATGCTTTTATCTGGAATGATATTCTTGGAGGATGAAATATGATTATTCTGAAGATTCAGGACAATGCAACTGTGCCCTCATTTTCATTTCCTTAACCCATCCTCCACTATTCACACTATTTTCCTCTTTTGTGTACAATGCCTTTTTTTTCCCTAAAGAAAATCTGCAGTTTATTTTCCAGAAAAGCACAAAAGTTTTGCCTCCTATCAGCTTCTGTCAGAGACCAGAGAGAACTGATCTGCAGAAGCTGCTGCTGACCTTGTGCATCCAAATAACACAGTTCAGTAACCATAGGGAGCTCATCATAATGCCAGCACATAAATCAGTCTGTTAAATTTAAAGATGGATAAGGTGCTAAAACATATAGTAAGATATGAGCCCCCAAGGCTGCCTGCACTGATGCAGTTCAGCATCAGCCTGATATTCTACAGTATCCTACAGGTAATAAAAAGACAAAGAGTAAAGCAAGATGTTATCACAAATGCTTTGAGCACCAACCACTAGGACTAATGAGAATAATTATCCTGCATCATCTACATTTTATTTGATGAGAGGTAGAAGGAAGCTGTAGTTGAGAAGAAACTTATTTTTCCCCTTTTAATTAAAACATCCCCCCAGAGACAATTACATGTACTGTGTCAGAGTAATATTATTAGCTCAAAACCTGAGTTATCTCAGTCTTTACAGCCTCTTCACTGTGCTGTTACTGATGTGATCTCAAGTTGTTTTCAGTATGCAATGAGAACTTCTTGTCTTCCAAAAAATCAGAAAGAGTTCCCCAAAGATGTTATAATTCAAGGAAGCCTTTGTGAATATTCTCAGCTTTCAGTCTCCTTTGGGTTTAAAAGAGAACTTAAAATACAAAACATACTCAAGACAGGGAATGACACAAATATGTCTTCCCTGAGACCTAAAAAGAAAAAAGATAGAGTAGGGAAAATTTTCAGTTTGCCTGCATAAAGGGTGGGTTATGCCCAGATCTTTCTGGAAGGTGACCTGTGATTATGGGAAGGTGTCTCTGTGCCAAATCTCACTCTCTTGCTGGGCCCACCTTGTCACTGAGCTCTGGGTTGGATGTGCCTGATGTGTAAGTGCCTGTGAAATGCACCCACAGGCTGCACCTCTACAGCTTGGCACCTCTACAATGTGTGCAGGGAGCTTGTGGCTGCTACTGTGCTCCATCTGCATTGGGCTGAGCTGCCTCTTGTGGGCTCAAAATGTTCCAAAAGGGACATGCTCAGGGGACAACTCCTGCACTGATTGCTGAGAGAGCACCCACAACATGAAAAAAAAAAGATCTTTTAAGAGTGTGAACATTGAAACTGTCATGCTCTTTGAATAACAGCTGAACAACTTCTTTCTTAGGGTCCAAGAGCATGTGTCAAATGAGCTTCAAGCCATGAGGCTTTGTTCTGACAGGGCTTTTGCATGTTTATATAGGATAAAGACAGATACTCACTCAATGGCCATGCTTTTCTGCTTGTTTTAGTTTCAGACTTGGGAAAAAAAATTCTAATGAGACAGTGCCATGGTTGGCCCTCAAAGATATAGATATAGATATAGATATAGATATAGATATAGATATAGATATATACACATATATATGTATATGTGTGTATTTATCATAAAGAGCTGACATCTCCAGAAAGGTTTTATTGCAACTGATTTCCTACCCCTAAATTAACAGTTTGAAACCAGTGGATGCCTGTGATTGCTTTACCATCAGTCAGACTTACATGCAACTGTGTCTGTAATTCTGAATTAAAGTTCCCAGAGGCTTCCCCTGGGCTAAGTACACAGCAATAGTGCATAGACATGGGTGTACTAAAGGAGAACAGGATGAGAAAATAATTTAAGAGGGTGCAGATGCCCATTCTCATTTCCCCTGTGCTAAGACATCTCATCTGATGTGTCATTATCAGCAACACAGTGGACACAGTCTGCTCTGAAGGGTGTTCTTGATTTGCTTCCAGTTTTCCTGGCATATTTTTTCAGCCTGACAGTGGGCTCCATGTTTTGCAGCTCCTTGCTAAACAGCTCAGAGCATCAAAGGCAGCTCTGGACACAGAGCATCCCTGGCAGTCTCAGGTGGTTCATTGTGCTTCCCCCTCTGGCTGCAGCCCCTTTGCTGCTCCTGCAGGGTGAGGGTGAATCCTACAATGGTTCCTTGTGTCCATGGTGGGAGATTCCCCTCCTGAGGGCGGCTCAGCTCTGGCACAGTGGCCCTGGGCTGACACAGTGCCATGGTCTCTCTCAGCAGCTGGAGAGGGGGATAATTCCTCCTCTTCCCAAGGAGATGGAGGGAGGGAAGACACTAGACCCACAAAATTACTTCATGTATTTGAAATCCCTTTTGTTCCTGGCCACCTTACTTTTCAGTCATGCTTCCAAATAGACTGGATGATGATGCCCAGCATGCCAAAGGAAAAGATCAGTAGCAAAAAAGAAGAAAATAATCATCTAAAGGCTGAATCAAAATAAAATAGAAATGTGTTAACAACACAGTTGTTAGAAAAAAATCAGGTTTTCTCTCCCAAAGCTACTGCTAGAGTCTGTTTTACTCATGAGACACAGACCATTGCCCTATGGCAGCTGATACTGCTTATCTCCAAGATGCCAGAGGCTGTCAGTTATTTTCCACTCTGGGTTATGTACAGCACTATGTCACAGCACCAAAAATAATCTGAAAAGTTCCACTTGCCAACAAGGCATTTCAGACATTGCTTAAGCTGGCAGCAACTGCAAATAATTTATCATGTTATTTCTTTTTCAGGCATGAGCAACTCTATGAAATGAAATGTAAATTGAGTGTGTTCAAAGCATTGTCTAAACCAAGGACTGTCTAACACACACACTCATCTTACACAGATGTTCTATGTAAGAGTTTTAGATCTTTGCTGCTTTGAGAAAACAGATAAATACTAACCAGAGCCACATTTCAAATGTTTTTGTTGGACAAAACTTATAGATTTGTATTAGTAAAATGAACCAAGTAATGACTGTGGAAACAGGAGCAAACATAGAAATATACTTATAAATACAGTCAGATAAAGGGAAGAAAAGGCATAACAGCAGGTAATGACAGCTATCAGAATAAAAGGGCTTTGTGTGCTGAAAGGCAAACAAATGCCCAAAGCTATCACACCAGCTGAATTTCATGGGTGTGCAAAGTCTGCATTTCTCTGCCAAAATAACACAGCAAAGAGATTTTATGCTTTAAACTGCAACGCTGTCATGGTCACAGAACTCAGAAAAGGATTGGTGGAGGCTCAGGCTTTTAATGGAAATGTTCAGGATCCAGTAGTGGGTTCCAAAAGAAAACTCACGTTGGAGAGCAGGTCTGGTATCTCCACCAAAACCCTCAATCAAAACCAACATTGAACACTGCTTTTCCTTTTTGCTTCCTTTACTTACTATGTCTACTTACTATGTCTCTCTCTTTCTTCTTTTTTAATTCTCCTCTTGCCACCAATGCAAATTCTTTTCTTTAGAGATCTCCATCTCATTTGATGAGCTCCAATGAAACAAGTTCAAGATATGATAATGCAGTTATTAGTTCAGATTGGCTCTAAGCTTTTGCTCCCAGTATCCTGACCTTGCTGTCTCAACCCAATCACTAAGCAGCTTCTGTGAGTCCTTTTTGGAGGAGATGGAGGGCTTCCACATGGGCATGAGGCCTGTGAGAGGCTCTTAAAAATGAATGAGAGCACAAACATGCTCAAGGAAGTTCTGCTTAAGTAAAATTTTCAGTTCATTTACCAAAGCAACTGTAACATCTCGTGTGCTGTTGGATAAAAAATGACAAGTGATGTTATGTCTTGTTATTTATCTGCTTTCAGGGAGTTTTAGGGGCATTAACATCCAATAGAACAAGTGCTCTGTGGACTCTTAGTCTTTGATAACTCTTGTTTAGCAGGTAATCCAGGGAACCTAACTGAGATATTTCTCACTGCTTGTTTGTAAGGCATATCACTAAAGCATATTTCTTATGTATTTTATTTTCTCTGAGATTATAACAGAATAACTTTCTCAGTGTTGGCTCACATTATGCTGATAGCACTTACACTGGGACACCAGACAGCAATTTTGCACAAGTATTTCAACTTTAGATCAAAGTAAGTTTATGGGCATATTTTCTCAGCAGCAGACCTTTCCCTATGTTTACATAGAAGGATGCTCTGTGGATAGGCTGTGAGATTGGATGTCAGCAGAGCTGGTCAGTTCATGCATGTCTCCTCCCTGAGTGAATGTTCCCAGGCTACTCCCCAGACATCTCACCAGCTGCTTCATTCCCATCTCAGCTTGTTATGTGGTACTGTGACAATACACTTGATTTCCCCATGGTGCAAATCCCTTCTGAAGCCCCACGAGTGGAGATCTCCTGAGATCCCTATCAGCTGGAATGTCTGTCCATCTGTCCATGCTGGCCCCTGCAGAGTGCTGCCCTGCCCTGCTCTCTGTGTGACTCTTCCCCATCTGCAGCAACCCTGACCCTGACTAGAGACCTCTCCCATCAGCCCACTGATTCCACAGAGGCAGCAGAGGCTCCATGCTCATGAAATCAGATGTGCAGCTTGCCAGGGCTCTCTGGATGGCCTCTGGTCCCCCTTCCTGCTGGAGTGAGGACTGTCCCCTGTGCTGGATTTGACTCTATCTCACATTGTGTAGATTGTCATACATGAGCAAAGTGTACATTGGTTATATTTTGGGTACTCCTAGATGGCCATGATGAGCACTCCTCACTCACTGATGATATCTGCTTCTGGCTGAGCCAGCACTGTTGGTGGCAGGGACAGTTCTGCTTTGAAATTAATTTCCCAAGTGCTGAGTAATGCCAGTGGGTTTGAAAGCAGCTTGAGCAGAGTGAAATGCAGGAAGCAGTGGGTCTCACAGGGTGTGAGATGGGACACCCTGGGTTTAGCACCAAGTCCTGTTGCATTTGTGAGTTGTTGGACCAAGCAGTGCCACTCAGAAAGAGCAGAGGACCCGTGTGAGATCTCCACTGCACTCAGGAGGCAGCATCTGTCCTTCTGGCTCTGTCTGCAAGGGTGAGGACCAGCACCTCCCTCTGAATGGTCCCTCAGGAGACTCTCAGGGATGCAGCCTGAATGCTGATCATCCCTTCCTGGTGCTCTGTTTACTTCTTCACCAGACCTTCCACTCCTATTGCAGCCATGGGGCTGGGACCCCCATTACAGTGGCCAGACATGTGTGTGCAGCCCACCCTGTGTTATGGGAACAGTCTCTCCCCTGTGACATCTGCTCAGGCTGTGCAGTTCTCCCTGTCCCCTGTGCCTCCAGGCTCTCCTGCTCAGGCCAATCAGGCAGGTCACCCACTCTGCACCTGACTGTGGAGATGAGGGCAAGGCCATGGCATGTGAACAGCTGCTCTGCAAAACCACAATACTGTCCTGGTTCCTTTCTTCACCTATTTGCAGAGAAATATGAAAAATACATAGCAAAAAACTGAGAAAGAAACAAAAAACAACATGCTGTGGATGGTAAGATAATGAAATTGTTTAGCATAAAACCAAATTTAAACCTATAGCTACAGTTTAAGCAAGCAGCTCTGGCAGGTCTGACCAGGGGATTTTGCAGAGAAGGAAGAATGATGGATCCTGTGCACTGGCTGCCTTTATGAGGCTCTGAGGAAGTGTTTGCTTTCTTGTCTTCTTTTTTTGGTGTATCTGTGAAGCAATCAACTGCTGGTGGTTGTGTTTCTGCTCTGCACACCCTCATTGTCAGCCCCACACCTTTTGCAGTGCCCTCTTTGTAAAACCTCATTTTGTGTTTGTCATTCACATCTGGAGATTCTCCAAAGTCTGTTACCATTTCAGTGTGAAGCCCACCTCACCTGTGCAGTAATATTTTACTTCTTTGTGCATGGAAAACCTGATTGCCTGGTAAATAAAAATTTAGTGATGTACCATTTTTAGTGAATCCGCCCTTCAGTGCAACAGCTGATTTTGTGGAAATGTGCAGAAATAGCCTCTCCCTCCTTGACCAACTCTTCCCCTTTTGCTTTTGCTGCTGAAGAGTTCCTGTGCCATAGCTTTCCATTGATATTTTGGCTCCATCTCACCCTAAAAACTAGGATTTTTACTGAGAGGGAGAAAATTGGCATTTCTTCAGTTAAAATTGAAAGCAATAATTTTGTCAGAGTGGGAAAATTCAGATTTTCTGTCAGAATAGGAATATGTTAAATACACAATTAAACCTAGTAGGTCTGCAATTAGCATTTGGATTTCTGCAGCTTGCCAGAGTTCTGGAGGTCCTTTAGTGAAAAAATTCACAACTGTTTATATAGGAAATGTTTCTAATCTTCTTATTCTTGGGGTATTTTGAAAGCATTTCTTTAAAACCTGACAAATTCTACCAAATAGCCCTTGCATGATGCATAATGTCAACTATGCCAGATTGAATAAAGCCAGCATGCTAAATGAGCCAAACCACAGAGCCTTAATATGACTGTTGCTGTTTATTGATATTGTTCAGTTCCAGTAAACTCCAGCCTATTCCTGTAGTGTGAAGTTATGAGTCAGATCTTCTTCGATCAAAATCACCCTAATGCATGGCAGCAAGATAATACATTGCTACAAATCCTCCCTATTGAAAGCAGAACTCTGGGAATGCTCTGTGAATACCATAAAATGAGCACAAAATGCAGAGCTGGATTCAGCACTGCTCTCAGTGCTGGGTTTGCTCTTCAGCTGTGCAAAGGTTCAGCTGCTTCAGTTCTGTGGGTGGTCACTGCACATGTCCACGACAGGCATTGCTGAGATGGAGAAACATCTTGAAGTGATCCACTCCCTGCACTTTGACCTTGCACTAAAAGCCACCTCTGCTAACTGCTCCAGCCCACTCAGTCTCATTCTTTACACTGGGCTTTTCAGTGTAAAGAAAGTTCCAGTTCCTTGTACTGGCAAGGAAGATTTTCCTCATTATCCGCTGAAGAATAATCGCACTTATTTAGACTTGTTTTTTTTCTGATGAAACACTGGGGTGATCTTCCAAAAGACAGAGGGATATTCCTTTTTAGAATCAAAATGTATTTCTTCACAGGTCGGGAGTGCTTTGGAGGCTTTATTGACATCTTTGCTGAAATACAGCAGGTGATTTCTATCTCACAAATCCCAGCTAAACCAGAAAAACAGTCTCAGGGAGAAATGTTTCAGGTGTTGCAAGGGGCAAGTTTTAGGAGTGTGTTGGTCTCATAGTGGCAATTTTCTCCCTATTGTTTTAAGCTCACACTTTTCATCCTGTTAACTTTGGATGTTATATTTGAAGGTGAAGTAGATCAAATGTGGTAAGTTTAAGGGTAAAATACTTTTCTCTTACCCAGACATTGCTGGGGCTTGAGGCAATCTTGTGTTCAGCAGAGTGCTGGGTGAGGCTGTTTGAAACCCTTGAACCCCCTGTGCATATAAGCCCCTTTGGTGGATTTTGGGTGGGAGCCAAGGTTCTCCCTCCATCTTGTGAGCTCAATTGTTGACCCATTTGACCTCAGGGGTGAAAATGGAAAAAATCCTGAGGACTTCTCAGGGTGAAATATTTCTCAAATGCAAGATGTCCTTAGCCAGAACAGCCTTCCTATTACCTTCTGGGGCTCTGCAGGGTGCTGCTGATCCAAACCCCTGGCAGCTCTGCTCTAATGGCTTGGGGAGAGGGAGGAATGCTGCACAGGAGATTCCCAGCATGCACGTGAATGCTGGGAATATTATTCAGATGATATTGACTTTCCCCTCAGTTCTCACTTGCACTTGGGGTAATATTTGACAAAAAAGGCAGTGAGGTACAGGCAAAGCAAACCCACAAGGGTTTTTTGAGTCAGCTTTTGTCCTCTGACTGTAGATTATGGACAGACACAATTGCTGTGGATGGCAACAGTTTGCTCACAGCAAACTGTTAATTAGGATGAGACACTTAGGACTCTGCGTGATGAGAGAAAGCAGAAGCAGAGATGAGGAAACACACATAAATAAACTCTTTGCCTTAGGACCTGTTTTACTGTAGAGAGTGATTGAAGAGCTTAATCACTTCTGAAGGAGGAAAGCCTGTATTTATCATGAACTACAAAAAGCATAAGCCTTGCAGAGAAAAGAAAAAGGGGAAACAGAACCCCAGGAAGACTTCTGCACCTTAGGAATGGCTTATCCAAAGTGCAAAGGGAGACAGTGCCATGCATGTGTGCAGAATCAGTAAAGAACCCAATCATAAGGCCTGTAACCAAGTCATAGCAGGAAATAAATACCTGTAGGTATGACATCTTGTTTCTCTGCTACCAGGTACTGCAGTGTTTTGGTCTTGTGAGAGTTAAGCAATTTATTTAAACAGTTACTATTCAGTGAGTGTCCATTGCTTTCTTAAAGAAAAGAGATGGAGAAGAAGGAGGCACAATATTTATGAAGGCAGCTAAAATCTTCCCTGAATTAAAATAAAGATAATATAGTCATAATATTTACAGTCAGCAGTTGGCCTTGCTGATGAGAAAGGAGTATTTAAGGATATAGAAATCAGTTCAAATAATTCAAAGATTTGCAAAAATCTTGTTCCAAAACAAATGGTTTATTGAGCCCCAGTCTGTGCAGTTGATGTGGATCCTTATGGAGCCATGAACAATAATAAGCCATAAATCCGTGCTTCTAGCCAAGAGTGGATGCTTGTGGAACAGCTGGTCTTAGTTCAGTGAAGATTGTAGATGTTTCTCAGACATCAGAAAGCATCATCTTGGTTCAGAGTTTGTGTGTTCAGGGCTGAACTTGGGCACTTCAATACCTGGAACTCTGCCACGTGCTCTTTAACTACAGGTTCACATGGGGAGAGCCTCTCAAAAAACTTTCTTTCTTTGCTCTCTAAGAAGTTGTTAAGGGTCTGGGACATTTTGACTAATCTTTCTGAAGTGCTCTGGCTTTCTTTCAGCTGGCTTCTGATAAATGGGAGCCTTGTTCCTCGTTGCAAATCATACCAGTTTAATGAGTGTAATGAGCTTTCTGCTCTCAAATTGCTTATTGATTCTCCTAGACAACAGACTAATTTGTTAATGAAATAGAAATAAACACCAGACATTCAATTGGTCAAGGGACTTTAACTCATGTGCTTTATTTAAATTATACATAACTTGTCATATTTATGTAGTTTGGACTCAGCATCAAGTAGGCTCACCAAGAGGGTTTTCTCAGTAGAACAACTGTTTTCTTGTGAAAATGAAGTGATTCTTGGGACATTCAAGAGATTTACTCATTGGTTTATGGTCATGGTCTTGGTTTTTTTCAGTTTCTCAAGAAGTTGGGACTAAAACTCTGACAGTCCAGAGAGCTTTTGGAGTGTGGGGAGGAAACAGCTTGTGATCACTCACAGACAGTAGTGATCTGCAGTGGGGAGAGACAGAGCCTTCTGAGAAAAGGGGATACAGAGAGGGAGCCTTGCTCAAACAGCAGAGCTTGGGAAGAGGTGGGGGCATGATTGCTGGCTGCCACAAACACCAGTTTGCTCTGCCAACACTCTATTTTGCCCATTTGGCTTTAAAGCTGCCCACTGCCACTGCTGGTGGGGGAGTGCAAGGGAACTACTTATGCAAGACACAATCAAAAGCTTTCATTTCAAATTAATTAACAAACTTCCACCCAAAGCAGTGTGAAAGCACAGCTCCCACGCGTGGCCCTCTGCTCTGCCAGGGCCTGTGGGACACTGCCCTGGCTGCTTCAGGGACATCTGATGTTGTCATTTCCTCCCCCCATCCCTCTGCATTGAGGGCTCCTGCAGGAGCTGTGGCATGGCAATGCTCTGGCTGCCACCTCTGTCTCCAGCACTGCCTTGTCTGGCTGCTGCCTCCTTTTCTGCCAGCCACTGAGAGGAGCAGCAGCTTTTCCTCCCAGTGCTGCTGAGTGAGCAAGAGCACCCACTGCTCCTTGCTTTCTCACCCCAAGTATCTCAGTCAGCCTTCAGGAAATGAGATTGGACTATTCAGGTGCATATAATCAGTAACAACCCACAAAAAGGAGGCTCCTGAAGCAAGTGGTTTGTAAATAGGCCATTAGCCAGAAAACTGTTCTATATTTTTTGCTTACTCTTCAGGACAGCAATTTCTCTCACAAATCAGGATCCATTTATGGCTGATTCACAAAAGGAAGATTAAATTAATCAGACTGTGTATTTAAAATGAATAGTTCAACGTGCTCCTGGCTGAAAATGTATCACTCTGCTAAATAAGTTCAGAGAAAAGATTAATATAGGAAGACTCTCATATGTAAAGCTCAGGAAGTTCATGAATATTTTCAGGATAATGGCTTTCATTTCTCTGTGAGATAGGCTGCAAATTCACAAGACTCTTTAAGTTCATGGTTTCTTTTTGCAAGATCATTGTGTCCTGAGGAATATATTACTATTTCTCAGATTGAAGTTGGCTCTCTCATGAGCTGCTGTATTACAGTCACATGAGTGTTCACTGTATTTTCATATCTTTTCACTGCAGGTAAAGTAATATAATTCCATAATTTTTCATTTTTACGTATTTCCCAATTTCTTGTTGCATAGTAGCAAGTCCTCTGCTTGCCAGCACACTGACAGCTCTGGCTGTTGCAGGAAAGCAGCTCTCACTATGCTACACTACAGAAATTAATATATTTACACAGCAAGTGGCTTGTATTTTTAGACCTCTGAATTCCATGGGATAATTTTAGACTGTGAGCCAGAAATGTTTTAATTAGCCTTATTTTATTTTTAAATATATCTTAAGGCCATGAGTTTTTCTTCTCCTCTCTCTAATGAGTCAGTCCCTGGGAGCCTGTACCTTGTGGCAGATCAAGACAGAGAGAGAGACACTTCCTTCACCTCCCCTCTCCCCATGGCAAGGGTAAAAAATACGTGCCACATCCAGCAGTGGGGCCATGCATAACCTAGAGCCCAGCTTGGTTCCCTTCAGTTCCCAACACTTTCCCTTGGCTGACTTGCCCCCTCCCTTTGTTTTTGGAGTCCTCTCAGTCACTTTGCCACTCCTGTGGGAATACTCATATCCAATTCAAAGTGAATTTGGAACACAATATTTATGGGATATAAAATGCCTTGCCACAATTTGAGCAGGACACCCACCACTTTTTTTGCCATCTCCTAATATTTTTAATCCATCCTGAAAGCAATCAAGGCAGTGTGACAAGCAGTATCACAGGCTGCTCATCACTCAGTTTCATTACCCCGTGAAGGTCTAGTGATTTTTCATTGTCACATTTGTTCTAATCACTTACAAGGAATAGAAGTTTAGAGTTGATCATGAGTGTCAATTAGATCCAGGCTTTACAGTATGTGAAAACATTGCTGTCATTCACTGTTTGATATAGCAGTGGTAACGTTAATTGGAAGAAATCACTTTGCTGATAATTTTCTGTCACTGCCAAAGTAAATATTGAAATACATTTCTCTTTGCTTGGCCTTGACTTTTGTGTTCTTAGTGTTCGATCACAGCATGAGAATAAACACATCTGTCATTAATATTTCACCAAGAAGGTCAATTCAAAAAAATCAAGAAGTGATTAATATAAGAGCTTCCAGTTGGGGGTGAAGGGAGACCTGGATCTCTTAATAAACTCTATTTAGTTTTCTTTTAATGGGAATAGATCCCATTTGACCCTGTGAAGAGGCAGGACAGTCAAAATAGCATTTGGACACTCAGAGAAAATGTTCCAGAGAAAAGGTTTGTAGGCATAAAGAGTCACACCAAGGTGGGGAGATGTGCAGATGGACTTGCACATGAACCCTTAAAGACCAAACAGATGGAAAATTTGGGATACGTGAGTAGCATATTTTTTTTCCCCTGACAACCCCACAACACAGAACTAGTAATGCAGGAAGATGAAAGGAAAGGAAATCAGTAAGGAAACTCTGAGTGAAGTCTTCTCTGAACTGCCCTGCCCACTGGGTCACAAAGACTTGTGCACTTCCAGTCACTTGGGATTCTCCACACTGCAGTGATCTGGTGGCTGGCTGGGCTGAAGGGAACTGGCATGGTGATTTGCTCTGGGCTACAGAGGAAGCTGCTGAGGATGTTCATTAGTGTAGCTTAAAGGCAGATGTGGGATGGATGGATGAAGGGACCTCAAGGTCCCTTTTTGCTGCTTTTTGCTGTCTGAGACATCTCTAACTGTAGCAGACTGTCTCCTAAAATCCTTCAGTGTTATCCCTCCAGAGGCTGATGAGAGGCATAACAGATGTGGCTCCTCTGACTCCTGGCACACTTCCTTATGGCTAGAGATGGGCAGGTGTGACTCACTGCATTACTACATGATTTGTTTGCTTTTTAGTGGATACACAATTAAAAAAAAACCCCTCTAACATTGATGTGGATATGAATCACTACAGCCTGCTTGATTTTTGAAATATCATACCATGTGCATACTTTTTTACTCTCCCTCCCTTTCTTAAAATCATCCATATCCCTCTGGTTAACAAGTGTGTGGTGTATGGCATGTCAGCTCTGCTGCTCAGAGAGCTCCTCCTCCCCAGTACAGATGTCTTCAACTTCTTGCTCCATTTTCAAACCCAAACAGAAGGACTGGTATACAAGCCACAGACTGATTTTGGGTTTGTTTCCCCTGAAGTTCTTATGGGTGCTGTCTTCCTACTATAGCTCTGAAGCTTCTACCTCCTACCTTGCTGTGCCTGTGGCTCCAGGTTCATCACTCCTTTGGTCTGCGTCCAACTTCTGATGACTAAGTGCTCCCTTTGCTTCAGACTGAGGTTTCCCAAGCCAGGGTAGCTCTGTCTGTGAGGAGTTCCTCTGAGTCACCCTTCACTGCCTCTTTGCAACCCTTCTCATGCACCCTTGGTGCAGTCCAGTGTCTGAGGACTTTTCTCAAGTGCTGGGAATTGCTTCACCATGGAGCATATTTGCTCCAGTGTGCACATGGTACCCTGGGGACTGGAGTACCTCTGCTATGAGCCTTTAAAATAATATTTTTTTTTTCATCTCCTATCCTCATGAGGATACTTGCTGCTCAGGTATCCTCTGCATGGCCCTTCTCTGTTGGTGTGTCCTGGGTGAGTTCTGGGTCAGCCCTTCAGGACAGGTTATTCAGCCCCTATCCAGCCTCTGAAGAAGCAGTCTTGTTTTCTGCTTTGTCCTCTGATCAAAAGCATTTCCCACATTTTTTTCCCTGTTACACAGAAGTCAATACCTCAGCTCTGCACTGCTGTTCCTATTTGCCTCTTGAGGTCATTAACATGTCCCACACTTCAGTGTTCCCTGTTGTCACACATGTGACTCTTTATATTTTGCTAGAAGTCACTGCTTGTGGATGCAGAGCAAATACCCTGATTTTCCTTCATTTCTTGCAGCTGCTCTCTGGTTTTCAGTCCCAGCTGTAAGGGCTGCTCTGTGTCCCCACTCAGCATGTGTTTCTCATTTTTTCAGTAATGGCTCAGGGATGGGGTTTGGGTTCCTCCAAGGACCTGCCTGTGCTGGTGCCCAGGTGCTCTGCCCTGAGTTACTCATCCCTGCACAGCACTGGCTCTTCTCAGTTTGTGCCAATTCCATTGTTTGGCAATGGAAGTGAAGCTGCTGGTGGGGTACTGGTGAAACTCATGCCTAAGATCCCAGGGCCTCCAGCCTCCTCTTCACAGGAAAGGTCTGATCAGAAACATCCAAGAGATGTTCCTCTTAGAGGCCTTCAAGCTACCTAAGCCCTGCCAGATGGGTGATGTGAGATGAAGGATGTCTTGGCTTGTCACCATCTTCTGTGGTGCTTCCATGAATGCTAACTGTGCCACTGCTTGGGGAGCTGCTCTTCTCACCTTTCCTAAACTCCTGGGTCTGTGGCTTCACAACAGCTGCTGATCTTGCAAAGTCTTCCCAAACAAGGAAACAAGAATGCAGTAGTGTTTCCTCTAAAACAGAATTGACTATGACTGAGGAAAGGAATCATAGGAATAAGGAATCATAGGATAAGAAAGCAACATGTATGATACTTAATTAAATCTTCTGGTTCTTCTTCCTGAATTTACTGCCTCAAAGGTTTCATAAGGGCTGTGGTTAAAAGGCAGTGATTCAATACAGGCAGTAGATGTGCTATGTGTGGAAAAGAGTGGGGTAATTAAAAAAAAGGCATTTCTCACCCAGGAATCTCCTGAGCCTGTGGTGTCACTTCCACCTGAATCATCCTAGTCTTTTTAATTTGAATAGTCCTTTCTACCCAGCCATGTGGAACTACTCTTGTGTTGTGTGTGGCTCTGTTTCTAGTGGAGTCCCAACCTGCATGCTTTATGCAGGTATTTAGCCTCCCTGGAAGGATTTAAGGTGCCAAACACATCTTGAATTCAAAAGAAATATAGGTTTTAGCCTTCAAAGGTAGTCTGAAAACAAACATTCCTTTTCAAAGTAACTACAAGACTTACTGAAAAAGACGTCTGATATTTCATCCAGGGAAAAACCCAGTCAGACTTCAAACCTGATCAGAGCTTTTACCTTGAGCTCTTACAAGTGGACTGAAATCAAATGAAGGACTGTAATAACCAGTAGAACAGTGGGTGGGAGAGGCTGCAGAGTAATGGACATACATTTTAAAGGCCATGGAGTGGCACAGGCTTGTATCCACAGCCACGCCGGTGCATTTGAGCCTGTAAAACAATGTATCAGTGCTCTTCGTCTTGACATTTTACCAGTCTTCCAGCCACTCTCAGGTCTCAGACTGAGAGCCAGACTAGTTTTTTCCCAACCTTTTTTTACCTGCTGTCACACAGAGTTTTCCAGTGAGATGTCCAAAAGGATGCTTACCATCTGTGCGCTCTTACTACACGTCAAAGCATTTCTTCCAATTTTCTTGCTTTTATCCCTGCTTGAAGTGATTTGTCACTGCTGAGAAATCATTACTGCCATCCCTCAGTCACCTAGTTTTATTTGTCTTCTGCCAAAATCCCTGGCCTATTCCAGTTCTCAGAAAATCTACTTTTAGATAAAAATGAGCCATGGGAATCTGGTAGCAGAAATGGCCAAAAGAGCAGATCCTCTGAGGTTTCTCATTTCCACCCGCCACCATGTGATGGAGGCTTTTTTTACACCTTGCTTACCATCAAGGCTTCTAAAATCAAGGAAATTAGATTTCATCTGTCTCTCTGCCACTGAGTTTGTGCCTCGTGGCAGTTTATTTCTGCTGTGTGCCCTGCCAGAAGGGCAAGTGCCAGAAAGGGAGGTTAATGCCAGCAGTGAAGGGCTTGTGCTCCGTGCTCAGTGCAAGGGTGCCCTTTTCTGACATCCAGCTGTCACCCAGACAGAGAGGCAGCTGTGCTCCCTTCCAGCAAAGGCTGTGTGTCCCCATGGCCTGCACTGGGGTTTCACAGCACTGCCACCACCATGGCAGAGAGAATCCCACCTCTCCCAGAGCTCCCACTGGCACATCCCAGCCCGTGGGACTGTGCTCAGCTGAGGAACCTCAGCCACCATGGGGCCCAGGCTGCAACCTGCAGCCACTGCCTTTGACAGAGCAGGAAAACCCCACAGCCTGTGGACACACTCCTTGCACAGCAGCCACTTCATCCCTAATCTCTCAGCCCCGTTCCCTCAGGGAAAACTACAAGTAATTTTGAAAGACAGGTCTAGGAATGAACATTTATAATAGTAGTGGATAAAAGGTGGTTATATCTGAGGTATTGGTTTTGTGGTCAGTTTTGTATCCTCCCTTTATAGGTTATAAATTATTTTTCTAGCTCTTTCCCTAGGAGATAGCTAGCTGATGATCTCTCACCCTCTGCCTTTGCTGCACAAATTCCAGCTACCAGCTTTTGGTTGTTCCAGCTTGTATATGTGCGGTTAAATTTTGAATAGTTTTCTCAACTTGTGTTTAGCTTTGGCAAGTCAATAGCTTGTCCAGTTTTTCAGTTAATCTAGTAAAATATATGTCTACAAATGCAACACTTGTCTGGACTTCATATTTTTAAAGGAGCTTCTCTTAATTATGAAATAAAGCTGTTCTGCAGTTGTAACATCATGCAATGTGAAATGTGCAGTCACTTTATGAGGTGACTGCCCTGTCACAAACCAGAAGTCATCAGAGAGCCTGTAGCTTGTAGTGGAACTAGCTAGTTATGGAAGTGTGGTAAAGCAAGAGGCAGTCATACTGTGTGTAAAGATAGCATGAATTCAAATAATAGGTGAAAAAATTTAGTGTGAGAGAAGTTGAAGGTAATTGGATAATGATTTACATTAATTCATGGCATCCCCTTACAGCTCTTCCTTTGGTTATTGGAGTTACACAAGAATCACACACATCACATACAAAACAAAAAAAAACACAAAACCAAAAAAAAAAAAACCAAACCAAAAAACAAAAAACCTGGCACCACCCAGGAAAATTCTCAAGTGTCCTCAGAGTGTTTAATTTTTGACTTTCATTTCCAAAATTACTGTAGTCAAAAGTCTCATTGAAATTCTGGTGAGAATCTGATTTTAAAAGCCTGAGTGCTAAAGGAATTTAAGCATCTAAGATGAAAACATGAAAGTAAGAATTTTTAAAAGAGTTGCTACACCTCGGATGTATTTAAAAATGCAAAAGTGAGATCTATAGGACCATGTGTTTTTATTACCAATATTGCCTTTAAAAAAACCTAAAATCCCCAAACAATTTATTGATCTTCTGAAACTCCAGCATGCTTCCAAATACATTATTAAAATACATAAATTTAATAGATGATTTTATTTTGTGCTGAAAGATTCATTTATGATGACGTATCATTCTTCAGTTATGTTAGATGTGTCATTCAATTCAATCCATTTCTGATTGAACTTTGAAAAATACGGGCATTTCTAACACTCCTGATTTATTAGAAAACTGAAGAACAAATGTCAAATTCTAGGTATTCACAAAAAATCTTCTTTAGTAGTGGACCCTGGCTGATAAGGTTTGACATCCCCCTATTTGGAAAACTATATTTAACTAAAGCTATTTTGAAGAACGTTGAGGTAGATGAAAGCTGCATCTATTAAATCATGCCATATTTTATAATGCTTTTATAGCTGCTGTCAATTGGTCTAAAAGTCAGAAAAACTGCCTGGCAGATGAGAACGTTAAGTTCCTGGTTTCTGGTTCATTACTGAATGCAAGCAATCATCCTATTACTGGAAAGGATAATTGAGATGTAGAGCTATAGATTAGCTGTGAAATGTGAGGAGTGGCAGTTTTTTTCCGTAAGCACCGCGGTTCTGCCCTTTCCCTCTCCCCTCTCAGGACTGCTCGGGATTGCAGGCTGGCCAATTAAAGACATTAACAGCTCATCTGGGCTGCAAGGAGCAGGTGGAGAAAACTGACATTTTTGTGATCTTTGTGTTTCAAATGCTCTGTCTCTGTGGGTTTAATGTGATAGTCCAATTAACACAGAAACAGGCTTATTTGGCAGTTATCTTGTTCTGGTTTGTAGCAATGATGTTGAGTAAAAAATGTATCCAAGTAGAGGCACCTCCATGTTAACGGCAACGTAGGCTGACTCTCCAGCTGGAAAAACAGGAGCAGTGAATCAGACCTGTATCTTCATTATGAAGGATGGCTTCAAGTACTCTCAGCAGAAAACAGGAGCACTGTTTCCTATTCCATTACAAACACAACCAGGAACAAAAATAGGTTTGTCATTAAATGAGTTATTCTGCTCTCCCTACATGGGTACTAGCAGAATTTTATATCCTAGACTTAACACAGCAGAAATATGCTTTTCAAAAATAGGAGTTATTGTCAGAAAGAAGAAATTTCATCACTGATTCAAGAAGAATCACACAGAGGAACAACTTTTCATTCAGCACAAAGGAAGTTCAGAGACTCAGTCAGTAAAGATATTAGAATAATTGAAATCAGATGCTGAATTTAAGAGATAAAATTATTTTCCTTTGCCTACTTTCAAAACAGATACTACTGTCTAGTACAACTCTGAGTGAACAGGAGAGAGCTAAATATAAGCATTAATTCATTGCACAAGGAAAACTGGAGCAAAACCTGTTCTACTGGAAACCCAGATTAATTCTTTACCTTCATTTCATAGGATGAGCTTTTGTTCTGCAACAAACAAATTCTTCACCCACATCCAGGTTTGTGCTTCACACTGACAATATGGACTTTGTTTTGAGAAAGAGATTGAAATTCACTTCCTAGTCCTCAAGCTTAATCAAGACCCTATAAAAAGATGAATAAAATGTTGCTCAATTGATAGAACCAAGAAATCCCGAAAGAGCCAAGTTTTCTAAACATTTTACTTAAAATGCTAAAGAGAAAAATACAGACCAACTCCACTTTGTTAAACAACAGGCTGTTCACTGCACTGGTTCAAAATGATGAAGTCAGGTTCTCACTCCTGCCACACAATCCTCCAGAAGTCCAGGCAGCCGCTGCAGGAGCACTCCCACCACATCGCCAGTTGGGCTGGCACCAGTGAGCAGCAGGCTCTGCCCCGGCTCCTTGGTGGGGAGGGGGACTGATCAGAGGGGACTGATGCTGGTGACAGCAGCATCCTGCTGGCTGTGCCCCTGAGGGGTGCCCAGGTTTGCATTAAAGGAGTTCCAGTGAGAGGCTTGGTTTGCCAGATCCTGTCTTGTGTTGTTTCTCTCTTCTGACACCTTTGTCTGCAAAATTTCATGATTAGTGACTCACCTAATGCTGTTTGACATCAGTGTTCACATTTGTTATTAGTACAGAGATGTGAGCCGAGATTCTGATTGCTGGTAAACCTCTAATTGGATATTTTCTCTCTTCTGGATGCTTTAGTAAGACCTAAATAACTGGCAGCCTGGGCAGCAGCTAAGGTCCTAGGTGTCAGTATATCACTGGGAGGTTTTTCCAGGTTCAAAGGGAGCCTGAAAGCCTCTCCACTACACTTCACTCAGTTTTGGCCAGAGGGACACCAAGCTTTTCACTTCAAAAAGTGAGGGCTCAGGGCGCTGTCATCACCTACATGGGTCTGACTTCCCACTGGCTGTTTAAAATATCTCTTGCCCTTGACTACTTTATAAGACGGTAATCAAGGATTTCTCCCTTTAGCAAAAGTGCTCACAGGTCTCTGAGGCTCACTGCAGCCCCTCTTGGGACATAATCCCTTCTCTGAAAGCTGTGGCTATGAATGGTAACATGGCCCTGGTAGGATTGTGGGAAGCAGCAGGGGAGGGGCAGCTCCGAGCAAAGCCTTGTTTTTCCTCAGCAGCCACCATGCACAAGGACCATGGCAGCGCCATGGCAGAGCCTCACACACCTGCCCAACGGGACCGGCCTTTCCTCCGTGAGCAGAGCCGTTCATTTGATGGTAAATGAGCCAGCAATGGCTGCCCAGGGGCAGAGCTGGCGGTGCTGGCTGAGCCCGCCCATCCATCCATCCATCCATCCACCCATCCACCCATCCATCCACCCATCCACCCATCCATCCATCCATCCATCCACCCATCCACCCACCCACCCACCCACCCACCCATCCATCCACCCATCCACCCATCCATCCATCCATCCATCCATCCATCCATCCATCCATCCATCCATCCATCCATCCATCCATCCATCCATCCATCCATCCATCCATCCACCCATCCACCCACCCACCCACCCACCCACCCATCCACCCATCCATCCATCCATCCATCCATCCATCCATCCATCCATCCATCCATCCATCCATCCATCCATCCATCCATCCATCCATCCATCCACCCATCCACCCACCCATCCACCCACCCACCCACCCATCCATCCATCCATCCATCCATCCATCCATCCATCCATCCATCCATCCATCCATCCATCCATCCATCCATCCATCTATCCATCCATCCCCGCTGTTCCTCGCACAGCTCTCGGCTCTGCCGTGCTCTCCTCATCCCTTCCCACCCCAGTAATCTGTGCTGCTTTTCCCCATCATTCATCCTCATCTGGAGTTTAAATACATCTCTCTTCACAGAAAAGCAAAATAGCTTCTGAGTAGCTCCATTCACAACTCAAACATTCTTATATGTCCTCCCACTCCTGCTCTGGACAGAAAGTGCCAGCATTCTTTCCAGGTATTCACATATTTGCTAATCTAACTATGCCTGGTAGGTCATGATGATAGGTGGAAGTGGAGATGGGAGCAGCATTTGCAGCAGCTGAGCTTATTTCTCTCTGGGTTTGAATACACACACAGAGCAGAGCTTTGAGAAGAGTTCATACTGTTAAACATCTAACATTCTTGTAGCTCCTGCAGGGTGGTGCACTTACACTGAAAATCAGGGCTGTTAGTGGAAACAGAAACCCTTAGAACCACCCTGACCCCCTTAAATCCAAGGGCAGAATTTGTTATGTCTCTGCTCTGATTCTGTAGTACGAACCAGAACTATTTAGGATGCATTTCTGACAATAGATGTTCTCTACAATTATTGTTTTTTAATATTAGTTTTTCTTTTATTTTTTTTCTGGCAGCTTTATTTGTCAGGCTTCTTTTTCTTTTCCTTTTGTCCTTTTTCCTTTTCCCTTTTATTTTTCTTTCACAAACTGTAACTGTAACTGTACTTTTGGGGCATCTTCTCCTGCAAATTCGTTTCTTTCTTGCAACCCTGGTTCCATTTCTGAGCCTTGTTATGTGTCTAGTCTGTGTGGCTGCTGCAGAAGAGATAAACTGAGTAGTTTTTGTTTCAAGCTATTTAATGGGGAGCTAAGCTTTTCTTATTCTTTTAAACTTTATAGACTGTGTAATAGTTCCTTCAAGCTAGCCTGGCAGTGAGAAGACTGAAGGATTAATGCCAGCAGAATGTGTCTTCTGCACACAGTGCAACATTTCACTGGGGGAGATGCTGCATCCTTGTGTCCAGGCAGGCATGGGCGGGCAAGGCTCGATGCTCACCAGCCCTGGGGCAGGCTCCTGGCCACTGCCTTTTCCCAGGGCCTCCCCAGTGTCCCCAGAGGAAGAATCAACCTCCTGGTGCCTGGCTAAGGGATCCTGGCCTGAAAATCCGGCCCCATTTCCCACCTGGGCAATGAGCTGGGGTTTTCTTGGGGTGGCAATCTGGTCAGGTTGGTTTTGCTCTGAAGAGGTGTCAGTATATCACTGGGAGGTTTTTCCAGATTCAAAGGGAGCCTGAAAGCCTTTCCACTATATTCAATAGCCTTTTGGTTTGGTTGGAGAGACAGAGGTAAAAATTCAAGCCTCCTTGCAGAAACTGTCACCCCTTTTTGCTCCATTACATATTCTCTCCCTTGGGTGGTAAACTTGCAAGTGGCCAGGACAAGCTGCATTACTGCCTCAGACAGGCAGGAATCCTTCCAGGGCTTTTGCTAAGTAACTTCTTTCTTTTTCATTTGTATAATTTCCATGGCATGTTCCTTACCCAGCTTCACACTGTCTTGGAGAAGGCTGTCCCTGCCAAGTCCTGAGGCTGCTGTGAACCAGGGCTGTGTGGCTCTTGGAAGGGAGCTCTCTCTGTCTAGAATCACATATCCTGGGTCTCTAAAACTTTACAGCTTCTCTGAAGGACCTTTGCTTCCTATTTAAAAACACTTCTGTGAGCAGGGTTGTCTCTGACCCTTACCTGAGGAGCACTCCTGGCTGCCATGAAGATCTTTGCTTTTGGAGTCCCTGTGATACTGAGGCATGAGCCAGAGTAAGACATAACAAGAATGATAGCTGCAGAAAAGACAGATGGGTCTGAAAGGAGAATTTGTTTTCTTTTTATTTTCTATGCAGAATTCTTTACTATTTTTTAAAGTGCCATGAAAAGCATGATGTCACATGGCCTTTACCAGGGCAACATAAAATGTTATCCTCAGTCAGTCAAGGGCACAAACTATGAAATGAGTTTCCTCATTTTGAGTATTTCCAACATTATTATGACAGTAGATTGAATATCAAGGACCCTGTGTGTTTTATTAGTATCTATAATGAGTTGAAAGACATGAAGTCACTTTATAGCATGGGACAGGGCTGTCTATAGATAACACAAGCCTGAATTGCTTTCATGATGGAAACCAGAGACAAACTCAGAGACACAGAAGTTGAGATTCAGCTGGGGACTTTTGAAGGCACTGGAGTTTTCTGATTTGGTGTGACCATAGATGTGGCCTTGGGGAGGTGGGTCAGTTTAAGTCATAGTCTGCTGCCAGTGCTTAAGGATCCCACAAACAGCAGTTTCTTTCTTGAATTTGGGTGCTTTAATGAAATACAGCACAGGTTCCTCTGCTAGTAAAAGGAATACTTGTCTACTGCTGATTTTGTTTGCTGTGATTACCATCTCTTTAAATGCCATTTGCAGATGAATTCCAGCATTTAACTTGTTTCCCACAGCTGGTCCAGACACCAAGGCAGATTTTTCAGTCTCTCATCCATCTGTGCTGACCTACATCTGTTCTCTGACTGTGCCTCAGTCTCACTTTGGACTTGCAGATCTCAGTTTGCCACCCTAAGCTTCTCTTATGGTCACTGGGGAGCAGGAGGGACAGGCAGGATCTGAGCAATGTTAGAAATCTGTTGCAGGAGGAGGTGAATACAGGAGGCACAGGGAATGTACATTCACACAGTAATTAAGGATGGTTTGAAATAAAGAGAAAACAGGGTTTTCTTTGGTGCTTAACTAAATTACTACTTTTTATCACAGTCTTCAGGAACCCAGGAGGGACAAGAGTCAGCTCATGCTCTTGGCTCTTTAGTACTTGTGGTGCCCAAGAATAAACAGCTCAGCAGAGAGAGTGCCCCAGGGCTGGGCTGTCAGGACCTTCTCTTTGCAGAGAAGCATTGTGTCTGTATTTCTAACCAGGAGAGGCATATTTTGAGCTCTCAGAAGCTAGGAAATGGAATGATGCTTTTACCTGGCTGTGGCTTTGCCAGGCTAGGTCTATCCAACACAATTGCTTTGGCCAGCTGCTTCATCACTGTTGTACCCATGGGAGTGCTGTCAGCCCTGGACATCATTCAGGAGGTGGCAATGGACAACTGAGATCCCACCAAGAAGAACAACCTGAAATGCAAGGTGAGGGTGGCAAGGACCTGCCTGCTTGCCCTCCCCTGCTCCCTGGCTTAGTGCTATGGGAAGTGATTCTGGGAGCTGTTCCTCATGGAAAGCATCCAGCTGTGCCCACTCCACCCAGGCAGTGTGCAAGAAGGTGACCCAAAGGGTGAGCCAGGAAGCACTGTGTCTTTGGTCTGTGTCTTTGGACTGAGTGGGACACAAAAGGGGGCACAAATAGCTAAAGCTCAACAGCCTGGGCTGAGGTGTAGGATAAACTTGCTGTGTGGGTAAAGCTTTAGGCATATTCTTAGCTGCTAAATGATTATTTTGGCAGCCACCCTTAGGAGAATCAGTCTCCTTCAGTGAGCTGTGTCACTGCTTTCCAGGACAGCCAAGGTCCGAGGCCAAATTTGCCATTTTTTCACTTAACAGGGAGTGCTCTGCCTGGTCTGGGAAATAATTCTGTCTGCAGCCTGTGCTTTAGGGAGGAGAGTTCAGGGGTCACTCCTAAGGCCTGGCTACCTCCACCAGAACATGCAGCAACATCACAGTGTTGATACTAGGCAGACAGGATGCTCCAGTGACTTTCTAAGAAGGCTGAAATGTCCCTTTTTTGCAAGGGCAGCTTAGATTTGTGTGCTGCCTGCACACTGCCAATCATCAAGACCACTCAGGGCAGCTGCAGGCCCTGGACCTCCCAGTGCAGGGACAGAGCATTGATGGATTGCCCCACGTAGGATGATGGAAGGACACTCACTCCAGCTCACTGCTGCTGCAGGAAAGCTCTTCCTCATGAGCAGGAGAAACATGAGACAGGGAAGTGAAGAAGAATAATGTGGAAATGGAAACAGAACAAAGGAGTATAACAACAGCACGTAAAGACAAAAATGTGGCCAGGTGATCTGGCAGACTGATGTGATGTGATCCAGACTTGGACTCTGCCAGATGGCTGAAGAGAGCTGGCATTATTAGTCTCTGTGAAGAGGGACCATATTTCCAAATCTGACTCAGTTCCTGGCAGCTCTAGGCTGAGTTAATTTCTAGTCCTAGAGAGGAAAGCTTGAGGAACAGGCTAAGCACAAGTTTCTTTTCAGTTTCTATTCTATCTGGTTCTCCCTGGCTTTTTGCCCATTTCAGCATGCTTCCCCTGAAATTTTCAGAGGTTCTTTTATAAAAAGTTCTCTTTCTATGCACCAAATCATGACTCATTTGAAAAATAACACATGGCACAACCAGGTAACCCATCCTCAGGGAACTCAGCATAGAATGAGGTTAAATAGGCACTGAAAGTGGTTTTCTAAATGGAAATTTTACTTCCTATCACATAATCCCATAAGAATTTATCTTCCAAATAATCTCGGGGTCTTCCCCATAGCCTGGCCCGGGTCCTGTCTGAGCCCTCCTTGTTCTGATATGAGAGGTCAAAGCCCCCACACACCTAAACCCAAGCAAGGGGAAAGGAACTTTACCATGAGGGTGCCAATGTAGTTCTGAGTTTGACCAGTGGGAGGCCCTTAAAGACCATCAAGTTTTCAGTCTATAAAAATTATACTTGGGATTCATGTAGCCCTCTTTATGTGCAGACCTGCAAATTCTTCAGAGATTTTTGAGGAACAGCTCAGGTCTCAACTTTACAGACTTGAGGTAGAGACAGAGGGGTGAGAGGATTTTGGAGTAATTGTAAAATAAGGAAATGACAATCATTTGAGAGATTTTGTAGAATATGGAAAAGGGTAATATCCCTTCCCTCATAAATAGTAACATCATGTTCATACACTTTTATTGTTGCTTTCTTAAACATTTGGTTTGTCCTCAGAGTTGCTTAAGGAAATGAAACTTTAGAGCAATTTCTTTCATTTGTCCACATGTTCTATTAAAAAAAAAAAAAAAAAGACACTGTGATTAATCTCATTCTTTTCTGGCTCCAGACAACCAAATATTCAACAGAAGTATTTTGTCCCTTTCCTTTGAACAATTTCTTCAAACACTGAGCTATTGTTGTAACTTTCTGGATCACCTCCTCTGTTTTCTATTTGTTTTATTGATACAGGTTTAAAGCACAAACCCTTCTGTTCAAGGCAGTCCTCTTAGCAGCTGTGATTTAACCTGGAAATGTCTCTGCAGCATTTTGAGCTAATTTATCTTTTAGTAAGAAACGAAAACCTGTTGGGAGTCACCATTTTCCGTAAATGGGCTGAACTTTGGTCTCAGCTGCATCCAAAAAAACCTTCCTGTGATCCTATCAGTCTCTCCAAGACCTACAAGCTGCAGAGCATGTCAAACAAGGAAGACGCCCGAGGATGAATGCCAGATTTCCTGCTAGACAAAACATCCATATTTCAACTCTCACAGAAATATCTGTTTATCAAGATGATGGTAGCATCCACATTGATCTGTTTGCCAAGCTTCAAATGGTACATTTTTATATTATTAGATAAATGGAAAATGCACAGGAACAGCATTACACACTATGAAAAAATACCCTGAGTGGAATAACAAAGAAGGATTGTAATTTTCCAAGTCTTCCTCTGAATGTTTGTGAAATGATTTATGTTAGGAAAGAATATTTTTCCTTACATGTTCAGGCTATGATACATGAATTCAAACTAGTTGCAAATCTATATAAATTGATTGATATCCATTCCTTACAGTCCTTACAGTCTCTGTTTGTGGAAAAACCTTAAATATTGGACTATAATACTTATTGCTCCTGATGGCAGCCTCAGTTTGACCCTGATTCGATGGAATGTTGAATCCCCAAAATTCATTAGCAGAAGGAAAAATGTGTTGCATTCATATTAGCTGAAGTGACTGTAATGAATGATCTCTCATTCACATCTGTTTTTATATGGTTTTAGCCAATCATGTTTCACTGGTCCCCAACTTTTCCCATTCTAGGACTCAAGACATCCAGGCTTTTGTACCTGCCTGGCAATTGCAGTCTCACCTTTTTGTTATTATGTCCTTTTTTCATTAAATGGCAGTCTAACCAAGAGAGCTACGTGAAGCTTCTGTTTTCTATCATTCCCAATCAGACTTCAAGAGTCAAAAGGGGTTTAGAATACCCTACTGTGTTTTTTTTTTAGCTTCCTTCCTTCTAGTTTGCTTTACCACCTGTGTTTTTATGAACTCCTCTTGGGAAATGTAAGTATTTGCAAGTAATATTTTATCATAAAACACAAGAGTTGTTCTGGGATTTTCCTGGTATAATCCTTTGTGAAAAATCTTGTCATATTTGATTCTTTGGTATCACAGAAACCTTCTCTTGTGTCCCCCATGTATGTAAGGGCACAGATTACTCAGGAGTTCCCAACTCTGCTGTTTCATCTTGTTCCACTGCTGACAGAAAGATGGAGTGAGCTTGGTTTCACTTGAGTCCACTTGGTCCACTTCACATACAGGCTGACTGACCAAAAACCTAACCACACAAAAACCAGGTCCTTATATATTAGAATTCAAATCAGCCTTACAGTAAAAATAGGTCATTAAAAGAGGTCATTAAAAAGAAATCAGGGTTAATAATAGAAAGCCTGTGTAATAACTCTCTCACTTCTCCTTGGAAGTACCCAAGATGTGCCCAGAATTGTGAGCTGTGGTCAGCCTTGCAGCAGCATTGCCCTCTTCTCAATGCTGCCTTTGCTTCTGAGAAGTGCTCATCTCTGCCTTCCCTTCCTCTCAGTAACTTACAAATGTGATTTGAAGGCACAAGCACCCAAATCCTATCCAGAATCATCTTCTGCAGTGAATGTAGGTAATTTCTCCTCTAGCTCTTCAAGTGAGCTGATCCTGTAAGTGCTGTTAATGCTCTTGCTAGGCCTGAGCACCTGGCATGCCCTGTGGCTGGTGTGCCTTCGTCCTCAGCCAGAGACCTGCCTGCTGATTCCTGACCTTCTGCACCAGCCCCCTCACCAAGACTACCTGTGTTTCAAATCTGCTTAAACATGCAAACTTGTGATTTAGATACATTGCCAGATTTCTACAGGTGTGCCCAGTGCACACAAAAAATTGCTTTGCCTGTGGAGTTGCCATTTTTGTCCCAGCTCCTCCTGAGTGTGTCTGGGTTGCCAGGGTGCTGTACACTGCAGGCTGGCTGCTGCCTTCTGAAATGTCAAACAAGCAGCAGTCACCTTACAGGGATGGATGCCTTTTCTTAAATAGATAAGAATCCATCACAGCAATGGATGAAATTTTATCCCCCCCCCAAAAAAAAATCACTTGGCTGTGAAAAAATTTACAGCAAAAAAAAATACATGATGGTGTTTTATTTTTAACAGAGAGAAAAGGTGAGAAGGCTTTAAAACAAATATAAACTATGGTTTAAAAATGAATCTCCATCATATCTTTTCTGTTTATCTTCTGCTTAAAGAAATCTAGCCTTTACTTTA
Organism: Agelaius phoeniceus; assembly: GCF_051311805.1. Classification (NCBI taxonomy): domain Eukaryota; kingdom Metazoa; phylum Chordata; class Aves; order Passeriformes; family Icteridae; genus Agelaius; species Agelaius phoeniceus. The sequence continues at coordinate 17,394,044 of NC_135266.1, forward strand.
AAGAGGTTTTCAGTATATACTTTCTCTAAAGCATTCAAATCCTAAAGACTGGAAAATGTTCTCAATTAAATGTTAAGTCTCTTAGTATCTAACTCCCATTTCATGTCAATGAGATAAGTGATATATTTCAATCAGTAGATTTCTATTACATGTCTTTAAACAATGTTTCACTTAATTACCTTCTGATATCTTTTTTTATATGATTGTAATGTACAAAGAAATCAGCTGAATTCTCCAGTCAATATAACTGTTAATTGACAATACATTAGGAAATACCTCACTGAACTCAGCTGCAACAATTGCTTCCCTGAGGTTTTAAAGAAGAAAATCTATTGACTGGGAGAGAGAATGGGCTATTAGGCACTACAGATTCTGTTCTAGGACTAATCTGATGCTGAGTTTCTATTCAAATTATGGAGCTTAAAATCACTTCTCAGAAAATAATTGCATAAAAGAAAGTTATAGCTCTAAATCTATCAGATAATTTCTTGAGAGCTCTGGGCAATCTCCAGCTTTACATCCTGCAGGCAGTATAAGCAGGAGCTGGTGATATGATTCACATCAGCCCATAACTCTGCCACATGAATGGGAAGAGAGCAGCTTCAGACACATCAGAAGGAGGCCCAGGAACCCCCTCTTCATGGGAAAAGCACTGCTGAGGGGTTCCTCCAAACCAAGCAAAAATGCTTTCATCATTTCCTGCCTCACACTGGCAGACCTCATTCATCTCCTTGTCCACCTCTGCAAGGAAGGGACAGAGGGACTCAGGAGAGGAGAACAAGAGCCTCAGTGCCTGTGGTGATGTCTGGGCTGCTCCTGCAGGGGTGAGGAAGAGGAGGGGATCAGTGCTCCCGTGGCAGAGAGGGGGCTTGGAGAACGTGGCACTGCAGGGGAGGTGAGCAGGAATAACTGGATTTAGGAGCTGTGGCATCACAACTGGTGAATGGCTTGTGATAACTGCATTATTTTAAAACTTGCATAAGGTTTGTCCATACACAGACATGTTCAGTTCATTTCAAAATCAAGCAGGTTGCAAGAAGGAGAGCTTGCACCTTTTAAATTCATGTTGCTTTTACATAAGCTGTTGAATCTACGACAGTCTGAAGCAGAGCTCAATAGTAGTTTGGGAGATAAGGGACTTCAGTCCCTTTTGAAGGTCAATCTTCTGTCAGAAACTTAATCCCTCCTAGAAGTAATTCAAAATGAAGCATACAAAAAGGCAGAGATTGAAATTATTATTATTTCCTGCTTGTGTTCTGTTTGGCTTTTTCTTTGGTTTCTTAATCCTTCTTTGATAGAAAACCCTTTAAAATGCTGGCAACATATTTAACTTGTCTTTAATTTTCACTGATGTGGTGGAAAGACAATACAACAACAGCAAAAAAGGAAAAACTTTCTATGATTTAGGATTGAAACCTTCAGTTTACTTACTTTACTTACATTTTGACAGTGATATGTGTTTGCTAAGGAAATTATCTGGCACTCAGAACAGAAAGACCCACTTTAGGCTGCCACAGAAAGGCAGAAGCAAGTCAACAACTGAATCTTTTGAACAGATTAAGATTCACTTATCACAATATGAAAGAATAACAGAAATATTGAAAAAACCCATAATTTGTGACTCCCACATTTTATGAGTCAAAGTTGTTTAGGCAGTTTCATGCTTGGGTCTTAAAATAAAGTCACTTTTACATTAACTCTGTGTTTTCAAAATGTATTCCTGTGCATACTCAAGGTCAGTATATATCCTAACATATGTTGCTATTCTATTTCTCTAGAGTCCCATATTGTTGTTGTTATCAGATTTCTAAAGTCCATACCTCTTTGGTGTATTCTTATGGCTGGCAATCTTCACTGACTCCTTCTGCATGCTGTTCTCTCTCAGGTCAGGACTCCTCCAAGGCTCTCCCTGACTGGCTACTCCACCCCCTTTTATCCCAGTTATCTTCATTGGTCACAGCTGCAGCCCAATTAAGGACATCGCAGATGCAGCCCATCAAGAACAACCAGGACCTCCCGGGGCAAAGCCTCTCTACAGATATTCAAATACATTTCCTCTACTATATTTCCCCCTTTTCTTTTACTCAAGTTAACAGTTGTACAGATGTTCAAGTACAATACAATACATTTCCTCATGACTCACAGGCCATGTACAACCCACATAGCTCCTTGCTCAAAGGCCATACTCTTTCACAGCTCCTTGACCCAAAGGCTATGTTCTGTCACAGCTCTTGGCTGCCACAGCTCTTAACTGTCTTATCTTCTGTTAACTATCACATCGGGGTCACTAATTGTTGTTGTTCTATTATTTCTCTAGAGCCCTATAATGATATTATCAGATTTCTAAAGCCCATACCTCTTTGGTGTATTCTCATAGCTGCCAATCTTCACTGACTCTTTCTTCTGCATGCTGTTCTCTTTCAGGTCAGGGCTCTTCTAAGGCCCTCCCTGAATGGCTACCCCGCCCCCTTTTATCCCAGTTGTCTTCATTGGTTACAGCTGCAGCCCAATTAAGGACATCACAGCTGCAGCCCATCAAGGGCAACCGGGACCTCTGGGGCAAAGCCTCTGTACAGATATTCAAATACAAAACATTTCCTCTACTATATACATATACTGATATGGATTGCTTTTGCACATGCCACAGTTTGAATTGTCACATTTAGGTCATAAGCAGCATGCTGACATAACACATTTATAATCTAACCACAATAAAAATAGTCTGTGTAACAGACAAAAGCAGATAACGGCTTTCTATATTAAATACAGGATTTATTTCTCCACATAACAATTTTCTCACCTTTATGTTTTTGCTTTGTCCATTTTTTCCAGTTTTTGTTTCTTGTACACTTATTTGTGCTGTGATTCTTCTGGTAAATTCAATCTTCTCCATGATAGTAATTTCAGAGAATCTTCAAATCATTAAATCACTGAATCAAAATCCTGTGACAATTTAAAGTGGTTCCAAACAAGACACAAGCAAGTGGTTATTTCCTGCATACCATTAGAAAAAGGTATAGAAAAAGGGTGTTAATACTGGAAGAGCAGCTGCCCCAAGATGAGAGTCATATGACTAAAATAAGCTGTATACATGTTTCAAAGGACTCTTATTTGGAAAATTACTGCTAGCTTGTGTCCTAATATTCCTTTTATGTGCCAGAGATGTTGATAAACACTTTCAATGGAGAAAGAAAACACACAGCAGAAATAAAATATTTTGTAGCTAGGTTACAGAAATGGTCAGAAAAACTAAAAAAAAATAGTTCTTCACAAGTTAAACCTTATTTGTGTACACAATTTCCCCCCCTTCCCTTCCCTTCCCTTCCCTTCCCTTCCCTTCCCTTCCCTTCCCTTCCCTTCCCTTCCCTTCCCTTCCCTTCCCTTCCCTTCTGTATGTGTCTAACCTGCACTTGCATGTGCAATTTCCAGATTTGGAACTGGTGTAACTGTCTTGTGTCCTAAAAAATAACCAGCAAACAGTGGCTGTTGTGCTACTACATAATGCTGAAAATATTTCTAAAAAACCAACATATGCAGATTTGATTACCTCAGGTGGAATCCCCTGTTGGCATGGAATTTACACTGCAGAGTATTTCTGTATTCTGTGGCTGGCATGTGTAATTGTCAGATGGAAATTGGTGTGCACAGTTTGCTGAGGATGGCCCTAATACCCCCTACAAAAGGGTGTGCATGCAGCACTGAAGGTGTCTTATTACATCAGCACTGCACCAAAGTACTCTCTGCATCATATTGCAGTTTTAGATTACTTTTTAAATCTTCCATTATGCCAAATAAAGATATTCTAGTCTGCTATTTTCTGAAGCACAAGATTGTTAGTTATTAATCTGATGTGTTTGTTTTCTGCTTATTAAGAAATATGTTGCTGTGTCACCAATGTTGTTTTCAAAGCAGTAAAGCTGAAAAATAGCTGATGGCTATCAGCTGCTTTGTCCAAGTTACTCATTCCTTTTTACTTGTTCTTGTAACATTTTCTTGATGGTCACTATAACTCTTATTTCCAGGATGTGTGCCTATGTGCCAGGACTCAATGTGTGACCAAGGCAGCTCCTGTAGCCTCTAGAAACCCGCCCAGATTTGGACCTGCCACCAGACCCACAGGGTTTTGTTTTTTCCCTTGTGGCAGAACACTATTCTTAGGTCTGTCAAGGCTTCACCTTGGAGGCTGACACTCATAGGTTGACGCTCCAGGTGCTTCTCACACAGACATCTTTGAGCACAGAGCTCCAGCAGGGACATTCTGCAGCAGGACCTGGAGCTGTGCTCATGCACTGGGGGTTATACTGCTGCTGCTAAAATGCTGTTTCCCTGCTTGCCACTGCTTTGAATGGGGCTTCCTTCTCTGCCATTGTCTCCAAGGGGTCTTGGTCTTTCTGCTCTGGGTGAAGGAAAGTCCTTCCTCTTCCCTGCCAGTGCCCCAGCTCACACTACTCAATCCCCAAAGGGGTTCCCAGGCCCTGGGGTCCCTTGGATGCCCATCCTTGTCACCCAGCTGCCCATAAGATGCAGTGACAGGAGGCAGTGTGCAGTAGAGGCTCCTGGAGGAGATGCTGAGCACCTCTGGGGGCAGGGGTGAGCAGTGTGTGAAGAGCCCAGTGTGGAGGAGAGAAGCTTGCTGGCCATGGGCCCAGGTCAGGGAGAGTGCTTTCCTGTAGGTGGGCAGGCATGGGGCTTCTGCTGGCCCAGCATTATCCTGTCCTCACAGAGACAGGGGTAATTCAGACAAGCATTTATTTATACAACAATGGTGCAGATTAGGATGCTGTTGGGCTTCCCAGGGGGTGAACAGAATCCAATCACAAAATGTGGAAAACATTGTGTGCATGGCATTCCCACCTGCTGCTGTTGCTCAGTTTACAGCCACAGCCTCTGCCAGTATTTCTGCCACTCCAAATCACAGCCTGTGCTGCAGGAAGCCAAGTGGCTTTGCCTTCCCAAAACTGCACCTCTTCAGAAGCACCCTCAGCAGCCTCAGCTGGCTCTTCCCCTGAGTGCTGGCTCAGTGATGAAAATGCACCTCAGCATTGCCAGTCACACCCTCCTTTGTGGCTCACGCTGGTTTTGCCCCACCCCTTCCCCTGTGTTACCATCCTTACAGTCATATTTGGCAGAGATTTGCCGTGGAACTTAATCACACCTACGATATATCCTGTATATTTTCTCTTATTAACCTGCAATTTGCTGCTGTCTGGCTGTGTCCCAGCAATGATTAATGCCCCAGAAGTGTTATTACCCTTGCTGAGAACTGACATTTCATACTGTTTTAGCATCAGCTCGCTGAGCTGAATTTCATATGTGCTTTAGCTCATCATCATGTCCCAGGCTGAGCTGAACAGCAGTGCAGGTATCCAGCTGTGTCAGGTACAAGCCTGGAAACACCTCAGTGGGGTCACCTCCAGTTGCACATCTGCATGGCCTCCTATTGCTGCTGCTCCCTCCTTCTTTCTTCTGTTTGCGCTCAAGGGCCCTAATTTGCACTTTGGAGCCTCACAGAGCTCCCCAGCTGGGCTGGCTTTGTCTGAAGTAATTTCCTTCATAGTAGCTAGTATGGGGGGGGGGCTGTGTTTTAGATTTGCACTGAAAATAGGGTTGTTTATATAGAGATGGTTTTATTATTGCTGAGCAGCATTTGCACAGTCAAAGCCTTTTCTGCCCATCACCCCAACCCAGCAGTGAGAGTGCTGGGGGTGCACAAAGATTTGGGAGGGGACACAGCCAGGAGAGCTGACCCCAAATGATCACAGGGAAATTCCACACCACATGGCATCATGTTCAGCCTAGAGAGCTGGGGGAGAAGATGGAAGGAGAGGATGTTTGGAGATGCAGCGTTTGTCTTCCCAAGGCACCCTTACATGGGATGGAGCTTTCCTGAATGTGGCTGAACACCTGCCTGCCCATGGGAAATGGTGAATCAATTAATTGTTTTGCTTTGCTTGTGAAAAGCTTTTGCTGTACCTATTAAATTGTCTTGATCTCAACCTACAAGTTTTCTCACTTTCACTCCTCTGACTTGGTCCCCCATCCCACTGGGGTGGAGTGGGGGCTGCGTGGGGTTGAGTTGAGGTTAAACCACAACACCTCCTCCATTTCTAATTTCTGTGGAAGAGTTCAGATGTTGGCCTAATATCAAAACTTTCACTATCAGAAGTATTATTGCAGTGCACTGTACATCTGATGGTGAATTTATGGAGGAGCTCTGTCTCATAAGATAATCCATACCATGAACTGATCTCCCAGAGAATTCTCTCCATTAAACATGCTGTGATGAGACTGATAACACATATTGATCCTTCTAATCTATGGATGTTCAAACCCTACCACCATGCCACTGACTTTCCTTTAAGGTGCACTTGCTTTAGGCTCCAAGTTTGAATGCAGGACACTGCTCTGAAATTACAAAGTTGTTTCAAGACCTCTCCAAAAGTCATTAGTTTCATTGAAGGCTGGGTTTTTATATGTATTCAAGAAATCTCCTTTTTAATAATTACAAAGCCTGGATAACCTGAACATATTATAATCTGAAGAGACACCTTGGAAAGCACGTTGTCCTGGTAATTGTCAGGTGCCCTGTGCAATTCAGAGTGCCTCACCTGGCTTTTTTTGAAGTTGGACAGGACATATTTTTATCCAAGGTCTGTAAAATTTCAGACTAAAACCACAAACAATGTAAGAATTGATTATTCTTCTCTGAAACAGAGAGAAAATACAAATTATGATACTTCTTGAGAACAGACAATCCATCCTTTTCACCAGAATGTTCAAGTGATTCATCACACAAATAATTTGATATCAGAGACTTTGCTTCTGATTCAAAATAGTAAATTCACCTTTAAATCCAAAACTTTTGAATTTAATTAAAAGTCTTTATTCAGAGATTGATGGAATGAGCTATGTGGGCAGTTTCATAATTCTGTAATGTTTTCCAAATGGGAAATTCCTCCTTCCTGCTGAAATCTTGTCTTCGTGACAGTATTTTTCTATGAAAAAATATTATTCACAAATTCAAAAAGGTTACATCTATGGTATTTTCTTATATAGAATTAGGATAGATAAGAGGAACAAACTGCATTTACATTGACTGTGAAATTATTATGTCAAATCTTTGGGGATATTTATGTTTTATTCTATTTCATTATGTCCAAGTATCATATCTATAAATATACTTGATTACTTTTCTGTCAGCAGGACATGTTACACTGAAAACCAACATAAAAAACCAAACCAAATCCCACCATTATTAAATATCTTACTAGGGCTACAGCTGTGGAAACATTTTTTCCCTCACAAATCTGCTAAATAACAAATATGATGCTCAACAAAAAGCATTATATTTTCTGATATTGTCAAATGTCTACTCAAAAAATCTACACTTCTGTAGGACTCTGAAATTACTTTCTGGTTTTCATGTACTTTCCCAGACCAAAAATGCATCCACATAAAACAGATGACAGCAGAAGAGTGATTTTTCCAGATAGGACTTATTAGGTCTTGATCTTTATGACACAATAAAACGGAGGGCAAAGGAGAATGGGTTTATTTGACATGTTAATTCCTTTTTATCAGTGAATCAGTCCACAGACTGGGCTAGAACATCCTTGTCATGAGCATGGACATGAATAGTAGAAAAGTAATGGATATGTCCCTTCTTATTTCTTAGATAGGTCATAAGGCAATAGAAACAAAGACCTGTAGAAGGTTTCACCTGGTCTGCCCCTTGATCCCTTAAAGGTATCAGGACAATCAATTTTGGCTCCTTTCCTTTTGTCAGCATCTCCCCAGAAACCTCAGAAAACACCCCAAACATTTACTTGCATGCACATCCTTTTCCTTACCCCATCTCCCTTTGGTCAAAATGGAGCCAAGTGTCTGATGTTGTCAATCCACAAACTCCACAAGTTTTATCACATCTATTGCATAAACCATTTTCCATTATATAAGTTTTCACTCTCTTGTTTTTTTACAATTATACTTCCTGTACCAGTATTCTGTTGTCAGGGTTCTTATAACTGAAACAAGAGACATCCAGAAAAAGGAAAGTTGTCTTCAGGCACATGTTCACATTAGTTGGGCAAAACCTAAAGCAAACCTCTTGTGCTCTTTACAGGCAAGGAGACCTGGTATCAGTCCTTAACCCCTGCCTAGGAAGCAGGTGTTGTTTGTGGTTGCAGAAAATCTCAAGATTAAAACATGATCCAATCCACTGAGAGCATCAGACTAATCACTGTTCTGGGGCTGAGAGGAAAATCTGCCCTCACGACCAGACCAGCCTAGGAAATGTTTTTATTCCTGCCATCAACCCTGAGATCCAGTGCAGTAATTTTAATAGTCATATAATATGTTGAATATATAAAATACTAAAATATGCATTATACCACACATTGTTATAGACATATTTAGTTATAATGGATTAGAGGTTGTCCAGTGGCAAACATTCAACCTGATTTTGACACTGATTCTCTTCAAATCAGCTGGTGATATGGAGGTAATTTTCCCCTTTTTCTTCCTTCATTCTCTGCTGAAAGAGAATATGCAAGTCTGGTACTCAAAAGAACCATATGAGAAACAAAGGCAGAAAATAAAGCTGGGGCTCCCCAGAACAAGTTCAGTGAAGTGAGGCACTCCTGTGCCTCTGATATGTGTAAGACAACTGTCAAAAATAAGCAATTTGATTCAGTGCTCCTGGACATGCAGGAAAACACTGCTCCATTGGGAGATACCAACATCAAAGAAAAGGGCAAAATTAAGATAAATGTCACCAAAATAATATTTAAAAAAAAAAGTTGAAATAAATGTAAAGATTGTTTTATTTTTTCCACTTGTCTTTGGTAATTTCCTCAGTCACAAGGACTAGGATACAGTGACAGAGACCTGCCAAGGACAGAATTTGGTTTGGTTTTATGTATTTACCACAATAATATAAAATATATTTAAAGTTACTAAAATGACATCAGTAAAAACCCATGGAGAGATGAAGTTAAATTTTATAGCTGTTGTGAGAAAATCAAAACAGAACACCCCAAAGTGATTAAAAATATTTCCTGCCTACATAGCATGCAAAAAAATTCCCTTGCTCATGAGAAAAAGCAAGAAGCACCCTCCCAAGGTCTCCAGCTCTGACAGCAGGGTTCTGGTGAATGCTTTTCAATGGATGCTGTAAATGTCATGGGAAGGAGGAGACGATCTGTGAAGGTCATGCTCCTCCCAATGTGTTTAAGAACATGCTAATTTCCTCTGCCAGGTGTGATCTCTCTTTCCTCTTTCTCCATTTGTGTTTGAGGTGGCAGATTGCTTTCAAAGGCAGATATTATTCCAGCCCTCCCACTTAGAACTTGTCTCAGGCCCTGTGGTTTGTGCCATATTTTCTTAGAAATACATTTGTCTTCCTCTAGAAGGAAGTGGGAGGCAAAACTCAACTCCAAACGTGTTCCTCTGGAGCCATTACTCTTGTTTACACGTGGTGTGAACAGGAATTCCCAGGAATTCACTGTGCAGCATTCCCAGGAATTCACCGTGCAGTGTTCAAGCTTTCTCCTTTTTCTAAGTTTAAGCAAAAGCAGTACATCTCTTCCTCAGAGCAGTGAAAAAACATAAAAGGAGATGAAGCAGGTAAACTCATCTGCTCCCAATATCTGCTTCTAAGCTCCAGTCTTTCTCCTTGATCCAGTGTTCCAGACATCTCTGTGAAAGACTGGTACTTGCACCTGCAAGTGTATTGTACCTTTCATAATGATCCCAGAAACCAAGTGGCACCTGTGAGAGGGCTTTTGTGGCAGAAAAAACATCCCACATAGAGGAAAATCTGTTTTTCAATCTCAAACCTTGCTGATTCACACATCTTTTTACCAGGTAGTTTTTTTTTTTTTTTTCAATGCTTTTCTCCAGTTCAACAGGTATTTACACAACTGGTATATTTTTTTTCCTGGTATTTAAACAACTTGTCAAACAAGCAAAGAGAAAAAAGTCTTGCCCATAGCAGTGATCTGTGTTAAACTGAAAAAGAATATGCTGTCTAAAATGAAAATTGCTAGTTAGTGGTCACAGCTCAAATACTTCTTAGTGGGGAGCATTTGGCATGCTTGTTTAGCTCAGCTGTATGTAAACACTAATGCTCTGCTTTCTGCCATTGTATTCCCTGCAGTGCAGTCAATAACCCATATCATTCTCCCACATGATTTTTGTTTTCCCCTCAATCTGATGCTCAAAAGCAACATGGAGCCCAGTTATAGAACCTCACTGAGAGAAATGAGCAGAGCTGTCACAGGCTTTGGGCTCGCTCAATTAGACAGATCTCAAACTGTTACAAGCTAGTTAAATCTGGAGAGCTGTCACCCTGCTCAAGTCACTTAAGCTTCTGGGATGAAATATGAATTTGATAAAACTGAGGCAGTTATTGCCCTTCAACTGCTCTGCTGTTTTGTTTTTTAATCTTCGTAGGGAATGTCTCTGTTGCGATCAAAAAGATTCAAATATTTAATTGGCAAACAATGCAATGTATAATGTATTATCACACTGAAACTAAAATAACAGATGCTGAACTTTTTAATTCCTTGCAAAATGAGTAGAAAAGATTTCTATGATCAGAAGAAATGTCTCAAAGTGAAGTAGTTCAGGAAGACTTACAAAAAATTATAAAGGGAATAATAGGCAAACAGGACTAGATAGCATTCTTCCCTTTCTTCTCAGTGAACTCAGATCTGAAAATCTCAAACTAATTCTTCTAGGTGTGTATCTCTCTTAAAATAGTCTTGTTTCAATGAGAACAGAAGGTTTGAAATGTGATGATAAATTCTAAAAAAAACCAAGAAAAATTGTTATGGATTGCAGCTTTGATGTTTTCTCTGCCAAGAATGCTGGAATCATAAAATTATAAAATATCCTTAGATGAAAGGGACCCACAGGAATAATTGAGTTCAACTCCTGACCCTGTTCAAGACAGCATCAAGGGTCACACCATGTGCCTGGAAGTGTTCAAACAATTCTGTAAAGCCAGGCCCATTGGGAGGGTTTAGGGGTAGGTAATCTGATTTACTCTGGGTGGTGCATGGGGGAAACAACAAAAATCTCAGGAGGTTCAATTACAAACAAATTTTACTTTCAAACTTCAGAACAACCGGATAGAATAAGGCACTTGGCAAACTTTCACTTAGCAAACTTTAAAACATCCAGACAGAACAAGGCACTTATCAAAGCATTGACTGGACTTTTTGGTCAGGTTTACAATCTATTTTGAGGAGAAGGTGGTAGGAAAAGGAAGAGAAAGAAAAAGGAGAGAGAGAGGTAGATAACCACCCTAAGATCCACCGTGGTCGCAGCAGCTTTTAAATCTGGGGTAGCATCTCGCTGTCCTTCTGTGGCATCTGGTGGCTTGGGCATTTCCCCAGGTGCACCTGTGCTAATTTCAGCACCATTTTGGCACCTGCACTTTACACAGAATCTTCAGGGCTTGTGGTGTTCCTATGCAGTCAGCCACTCCAAGGATACTGTGGACCTGAACATCCCCTGAGGGAGATTCATGCCAACAAATTAGTAGACTCTTGGATAAATATGATGAAACTGGGAGAGTCAGAATTTTCCAAATTTCAAAATTTTTCACAGTGAAAAATTACTTTCCTTACAAGAATAGTGTGTAAGGAGTCAGTAAAAAGATGTGTCGATTTCTGAAGAGATTTTAACGAGTTGGATGCTGAGATTAGCTCAGCTGGTCAGAGCATGGTGCCAATAATACCAAGGTTGTAGGTTCACTCCCCATACAGACCATTCACTTAAGATCATCACTTGATGATCCTTGTGAGTCCCTTCCAACTCAGAATATTCTCTGAAATCAGAAACAGTTCTGTGAAATCTTCCTCACCAAAGCTTCTGCAAACGGTTGTAGGAGGAAAGTTTCTTTCCAGATTAAAATATTGCTAAAGGACAGGAAGAAAAGGTTAAAAATGAAAACGTGTCAATGGCAACTTATGAAGTGTTTGAAGAGCCAACAAGGAGAGGTTCAGCAAGGGGAAGGAGCTGGTGGGGAATGTATTGCTCCAAGGCAGCCTTGGCTGCAGTGACCATGAGGTGGTGGAGTTTGAGGTGCTCAGGGCAGTGAGAAGGGCACATAGCAAGCTCAGGGTTCCGGAATTCAGGGTAGCAGACTTTGACCTCTTCAGGAATCTACTCAGTAGAATCCCTGGGATATAGCCCTGGAGGTAAGAAGGGCCCAAGAATGCTTACTGATATCCAAGGATCACCTCCTCCAAACTCAGAAGCGATGCATCCAACGAGGAGGGAATCAGGCAAATGTGCCAGGAGGCCTCCTTGGATGGATAAGGACTTGCTGAGGAAACTCAGAGTGAAAGAGTTGTGGTGCAGTTGCCAGGCTGGAGAGAAGGGATCCAGAGTAAGCTTGACACACTTGAGAGGAGGGGCAATGCAAACCTCATGAAGTTCAGCAAGGTGAAGTGCAAGGTCCTGCTTTGCAGCAATGGCAGACACACCTACAGGTTGGGTGAAGGAGTGATTGAGAGCAGCCCTGAGGAGAAGGACTGGGGGTGATGGTTGACAAAAGCTCAATATGAACGGGCAGTGTGCCCCTGCAGCACAGAAAGTTAAACCTGTCCTGGGCTGCATCAAAAGGAGTGTGGCCAGCAGGTCATGCTGGAAGGAGGTTATTCACTCCTGCTACCACAGGTCATGGATGAGGTGAATCTCTCCCTCTACTTTGCTCTTGTGAGACCCCAGCTGGAGCATTGTGTACAGTTCAGGTGTCCCCAACATGAGAAGGACATGGAACTGTGGGAGCAAGGCCAGAGGAGTGTCACAAAGAGAACTGGAGCACTTTCCCTGTGAAGATGGGCTGAAAATGTTGGGGCTTTTCATCCTGGAGAAGAGACGGTTGCATGGAGGCCTCATAGCAGCCTTCCAGTATCTGAAAGGGGCCTAAAGGGAAGTCAGAAACTGGTCATAGGACAAGGAATAATGGGTACAGACTGGAAGTGGGGAAATTTAGGTTAGGTATTAGGAAGAAATTAATTTCACTCTCTGCTGTGAGGGGGGTAAGAAACTAGAACAGGTTGCCTGGGGAGGCTGTGGATGCCCCAACCCTGGCAGTGCTCCAAGCCATATTGGGTAAATCCTTGAGTAACCTGGTCTAGTGGGAGGTGTCCCTGTACATGGCAGGGGGGTTGGGACTAGATGGTATTTGAAATTCCTTCCAACCCATAACATTCTGTAATTCTAACATTATTGAGAAATTGGGTAATAAAATAGCAAATGAAATTCAGTATTGATAGGTTGCAAAGTAGGACACATAAGGAAAACCAGCCTTCACTACATTTACAAAGTTATGAGCTCAAAATTAGCTGTTATCATTTTGATAGGTGGAGGCAGAAGGTACAAAAGGGTATAGAAGAAGTTTATAAAAGGTGTGAAAATCCACCAATTCTGATTAAAAACACAAATAGCCATGAGCTCAGGACATCCCTAAGTCATGAGTTATTGAATGGATGCATGAGTAGGAAAGCACAATACATCTCCCCTTTTTCTTACATGGTTTGCTAAAGCTTTTGGTATTAGTTTGCTGAACTGACAGGACAATGGAGTAGCTGGACCTGTACAAATGCTCTTATGCCCAAAAATAAATATATTACTAACAGATATAAAAAACTCCTCCAAAACACAGAAAAAATACCCAAAACAACAAAAAGCACAAAAAAGGGTGTGTGGTGTATTGATTTGTACAACTTTGTCAAGAAATTTCTGGTGTTGAGCTCTGAAGAATTTACCTATGATGTCAGCATTTATGAAAATGAATAACCTTATTAATACATGCAATCTGACAAATATCAAGAAATGGTGACTTCCTTACACTTACAATTCTGCATCAGCTGGCTATCAGGATGCTTGGCAGAGAGTTTCTGTGATAATTTTTCTCTACAGTGCGGTAATGAATTGGATGCTCAGAATAAATTCATTCAGAGAGAGGCCAGATGATTTCCAGTGGGGCTGAAAGACAAAGTTAATGTTGCAGAAAAGGATGAAAATGGGAATCTTTAAAGTAGATATTCAAGTGCAATGAAGTTCAGAGGGGGCTTTAAATCCAGTCTGACATTCACTTTGCATCCATGAATTGCCAGTTCTGGTACAGGGACAATTGCTCTGCTCTGTCACTAATGCTGGAGCTCAGAAGCAGATTTGTGTGGTTTGGATGGTCCCTCAGTCAGTGCATGTGTTCAAGGGCTGTTACATTGCACACACAAGAATGAATTCCAAAGGGCTCCCTCCAGCCAGTTTCTTCCAGGCTCCCTATGTAAGAAGATTTTAAGAAGCCCCTGCCCCTTTGCAAACAGTGTTAGAGACATAGAGGGCAGGGAAACCACTGTGCAGCTCAGCAGTGGGGACAGGAGAGGTGTGGGCACTGTGTGGGCTGAGCTGCCTGCAAAGGACAGGACAGCTTTGGGAGCAGCTCAGCACCAGCCAGCCTTCCAGAGCAGAGTTCTCCTGGAGGCTTGGCTCACAGGTAACAGTCAGGCTTTATGGCTTTGTTTAGGCACTCTCTCTTTAATTCCACTGGAATCCACTGAGGAAGATCAGGGTCAAGTTTCAGTATGGATTTCAACCCCTCCTACTGCTGAAACATCTTGGAAAGACTGATGTGATGAGCTGAAAGGCAGCAGAAGTTCGAGACAGACAAATATTGTGCACTAGGGTTCCTTGAGCACAGGCTAAAAGAGACACAGGCTGGCCCTGCTAAAGTAAAGCAAACTCATGGTGCTCAAAGGAGATCAAACTAATCACAGAAGAAACACAGCTGCCAATGCAGTGCTTCATTATAACAAATGAACACATTTTAGAAGCATGTCTGAGTGGAAGAGGTTGAAAACAACAGCTGTATTATTGTGTGGGTGTTATTTTTGATCATCAAGAAGTAAATGTTTATTGTGCTGGATGTCACTTCCTTCTAATTAAATCAGTATCTTAAAAGAAACTGTTGCATCTTCTGGTGCATCAGTTGCTAAGTACTCCCCAAGAGGGTTTCTGGGTCCAAAACCCAGCCTGAAGTCTCTCTTAACAGTAAGATATTTCAAGTAGCCAGATGAACTTATAGGTGGGGCAAGTGACACTGAAGTAATTTTATTAAAGATAAAGTGAATATATTTTTTTTCACAAAAACTAAATACCATCATTGCTGCAAAGTGCTGGATAGAATTGCAATCTGATGGAATGTCATGGGTGCTTCAGACAAAGTTTGCTAGCAAAGCTCTGTCTGAGTCTAAGGTGCAGAAAGGACTCTTTGGTGTATTTAAACTCCTTCCTAGAAAGGGGTTTAAATGAAGGAAAATCCTTCCTTAGCCTTAGATTTTGTTAACAGTTTAGGTTTTGCTACTTTGTCCTGCAAGTTTAATGATGGCAAATCAGATATATTTCTAAAAGAGAAGTTATTTATTAAGAAAAAAGAACAGACAAAGATCTTAATTAGAATTACTTAGTGCACAGTATAAAAGCTAAAAACACTAGTTGATATAACATAAAGTGCACTATATTAAAGCAATTGCATAAAAGCAATTATATAATAAAGCTGGCAAAAAACCACCATTAAATAGAGGTTGATGTATCTCACTACAGTCCAGCCATTAAATACTTCTTTCTTTCAGTCTCTGGGGTGTAACTGTGGAGAATGTCTCACATTCACAGGAGAAAGTCCATATATTTCAAGCATGTGGAAGAATCTGACTGTATGGAAAGTGGCCAAGCAAATACACTTTATCTGGGCAAAGCAACCTGCTACATGGAATGGCCACAGGTTCCAGTGGTTTGGGAAACACAGGAGCAGCCTGGCTTCTGCCACCACCTTGGTGATGGACACAGAGAGTGACAAGAGGCATGAGTTCCCTGCTCCATGGCCTTGCCCCTTCAGGGAAAGGGCCCTTGGACTGGGATTTGCCTCACCTTGCTGAAGAAATTCACACCTCAGCTGCTCATCACTAAGGTCCCCTGGAGTAATAGGGGGAAAACTGCACATTTGGGATTTAAATTGTCTGCTCCATTTTAGCTGTGCATGATAGCATGAGATTATTCTCATTAGAGCTTGCTTCTCTCTGGTGATAAGGGAACTGGAGGGTGAATAATTCCATGCCTTTTCCATGGATATGCCAGTCTGAGCAAATGAGTCCCACTCTCATTTTTTGTCCAGCAACATCCCAATGTCAGCAGTTCTTAATGTCCATAACACAAATCATGGAGTGGCTCAGGAATTGGTTTTTTTTTTTTCCACTGTTGCAAACCAAGAATTTTTCAGTCATGAAACTTTCAGAAGGTATGTACTAGTTGTGGAAACTTGCTCTGGGGATGTTCCTCATGTTCAAGACAACATTCCAGGTAAAAATACTCCTGATTAACATAAACACATCATGAACAGAGCCATAGCCCAGGTATCAGTACACTTATCTGGGATTTGGGTGGTTTAAATGAAATTCTGGCCTCAGCTCTGCTGAACCTTCCACAACATGCAGAGTGCCCTGGCCACCAGAACACTTGATAAACTCTGGTGTGTGCTTGCATGTGTGTGTGTGTCTAAAAGCATCAATGAACAAAGTGAGCTTTCCTTTGATCTCTGGCTGCACTTCAGTGGGAATGTTACTTCAATAAATATTGAACTGAAAACTGAACACAAATTTCAGGATTTGACCTTATATTCATGTGGTTAATTCATATACACTTTCTACAGTAAGATACAAAATAATTAGATGCAGGCTGTTTTATGAGAATCAATAACTGACTTGAAAGATTCCATACTCCAGAGCACAATTTATACCTATTAACCTGAGTCTGCCTGAAGCATCCTGTTCTTTCATCATTATTGTTTAAGTAAATGAAAATGAGGATTGAAACTAAGAACCTTTCCAGGTTGTGAAAATGTGGCACTTGTGAAGCAAGCCACTTATCCATCTGCTCTTAACAGAAATGCTATTTAAATGCAATATGCAATAGTGTTTGTGCAGTGCCATTTAATTGCAAGCAGGTAATTTATCATACCAGGTTGAAAATCCATGCTGTGTTTTTGGAAAGAAATCTCTTATTCCATTCTTTTGCCTGGAGCAGTATCATATGAAAATTTCCTACAAATTCTTATTCCTACAAACTTCCTAATTTTCTGAAGATTGTCTCATCCATCTTGTGATGCACCAGTGGTCTTGGTTGGTGTATTTTACAAAGAATGCTTGAAACAAGAGATATCTATTTTTTCCCCATACAAATTGGTTAGTAGAGAATTTGAATCATACTTCCTGCTTGATTTCCTAGGAGAATAGAACTTGTGGCATTTCATTCTTTTCTGCTCTTTTCATCCCTTCCCATAAGCAAACCTGAAATTTGCTGTCAGATTTAAACAAATTTCACTTTTGTTGAAAATCTATATTTGAACCTTGTACTACCATTCTGCTCTTGGGAGTCAACATCTGACAAATTTTACTAGGTATTTTCTTTGCCTCTGCCCTTCATTCTAATACTGCTGAGACTTCAGCCTTTCCAAGTTTTTCATAAAGTATCACTGAGAGAAGAAAAGCACTGAAGAGAAAAAAGATGCTGCAGAGGCAGAACCAAGTAAATCCAAACATGGTGCTTGCTTTCCTCTATGCCAAAACCATGGATTGGTGAGATATTTTTGCAGCCCATCTTATTTGCACAAGTATTTCACCTCTAGCCAAATAGTTTACTATAGCTGTGGACAGTGTGTGGCCAATTTTTCTCCCTGTTTATCCTATCTTTGCCTGGCGAACTTGGTGGGACAGTGAGCCAGGTGTGTCCCTTTCCAGACTCTTTGGTTGTGAGTCCTCTCATCCAGCCAAAAGTGAAGGTTGAATTGCCCTCTGAAAGTATCTGTTTTCCTAGGAAAGATGAGGGAATCCAGAAAGCTGGCTTAGCCTAGACCTGTTGCCCATAGTAACCATGATGCTGTGATGATGCACAGGAAGGAATCCTCTGAGGGAAAAAAAACCCCAAGGGACTGATGTCATTTGAAGACCTGTAGGAGTGGAGAATTTAATTTCGTGTTTGCAGAGTCATTTCTTGGTTTCATCTCTGCTGCAGATTACCATGGAACTTAAGGAACAGATCTAGAAAATAAAAAAATTATTGAAAATATTAAATTAGAAAGGAAAAAAAAAATTAATTGTTCTCCTAATAATTTGTTGCACCTGATAAATCTTTGTCTCCTTCTAAAAGTGTTAAACTGGTTGAAGAAGAAAACCTAATCTCTTGCACTGTCAGCCAAGCCTACCTCATGGAGTTTAGCCAGGACAGCTAGTTCCCATTAAATGTATCTGCCTTCTATGCAAGGGGCAGTGTTTTGACTCTCCTAAAAGTCATGAGCCTTTTGCCACAGATTTTAGTTGAGGCAGCAAATTGCCAGCAAAATTCAGAATTTAGAAGGGTATTTCTAATATCCAAGACTAGTTTGATCTGCAGAGTCTGAAAGACTGAGATTCACAGATGTGAATCTCTTCTGTGTAGTTGCTATGGCTGGAAAGAAAGAATTTCCCACTGCCTGTCAGGTTTCCACTGGGCTCAGAACATCTCTAGCCTGTGTTGTTGTTGTTGTTGTTGTTTTTTTTAATAACTCTTTTTCCTGTAATGTTATATTACTTTAAATATACATAATATCCATGAAGAATGTGTATCTCCCAGTTTACCTGGGACAGTAAGCTACAGAAAAGGCTTAATTAGGAGAATAGGAGAATATGTAATTCATGAAGTTGAGTGCTTACATCAATCACTGAGGTCAGCCAATATTTTAATACAGATTTACAAGAATAATGAACACAGGTAAGAATACATCTATTGAATAGTTTGCAGTCATGCCACAGGCTGACATTTTGTTTCAGAAAACATTCATTAAATTATTTGGCATAGCAACCAGATGAGTAAAAATCAAATTATTTTTGGATACACACCAAAATTTCTCTGTTACTGATGAATGCATAGTTTACTGTGAGTCACTCACATTGAATCCAAATAAGAATTTTTATGATCCAGTGGTAGAAAACAACAGAAGTGGCAGAAACAGGGGTTAAATGAAGAGAAATTAAACTGAGGGGTGTACATGCTGGACAATCCCTGACATTTGAAGGTCCCAGCTCTATTGAAAACTTTTCCACCTTAACTCTGCTCTTTTCAAACCAATCGGTTCACAACCCAACCTGTCACGTTGTAATAACATCAGTCTAAACATTCCTTTTCCAACTTAGCTCTTTCTATGATTTGGATTAATACAGATTTTACAACCATCCTGAAATCCTGATTTCATATGAGATTTTTGCATGATTTCTCACAACCATGGCTTGCAAACCTTCCACCTTGCAGCATGTGACAAGCCCAAGCTGTCTCCAGGCTGGTTTTACCTCCATTTTGGTACATATTCTGTGATATATGTACACTGTGTATATGTACCTGTACATATACAGATTCATATACTGTGACTGAGCTCTGCAAAAGGGTGCATGAAGCAGCCTCCAAAGGATTTTCCTTCCACTGGAGCTCATGCACTGAGAACCTGACAGAGACAGGTGAGCAGCCTGACAAAGAGAAAAGCTTGTCGTGCCAAAAGGAAATATTTCAATGTGGCATTTCATAGCAGGAGATATTTCATTAACCTGGTTTTCCCAAATTGCAAATACTTCTGAATTGCCTCAGCAGATGGAAATTCTCTGTCTGATTGTTTCCCAGAGGAGGAGGTGTGGGCTCACCATTCCCCCCACTCACAGGTGCAGCCCTGCTGGCCCTGGAGGTGTGCCAGTCTCCTCTGCCCTCCTGTCCAACACAACGTGCTTGTCTGCAAGAAGCATTTCCACAAACATCGTGCTCTTTTGTTCTCTCTTGCTTTGCAGGGAGGCAATGACCCATAACTTAGGCTGTCAGGTCCTGCAGGGAGACAAAGCACTTGCTTTATGAACCAGGAGATAGCAAGGCAAGGAAACAGCAGGCAATGTAATGCCTGCCTTTCTCCAGGGCTTAGTTCACCTAGCTTGCCGTGAAAACTCCTTTCCTTCATGAGGATAAACAATGAATATTAATTACCCTGCTCACTCTTTGGGGTTTTTTTTAAGACAATGAAGCCATTGCCAAGGAGGGAAATTTGTTTTGTTCCTTTTGTCTGAAAGAAACTGGGAATGTAAATTCTGGAGGTTTTAGTTCCACTCCTATATCCTCGGGTGCTAAACTTCTTGCTGAAAATAAGAAGGAAAACCAGAGCTGCCCTTCCCTTATGAATATGTAAAAAAAAGAAAAAAATCCACTGGAGTATCTGAACCATATTCATGGCTTTCTGAAGAATGGTGCAAGAGGAGCCTGAGTCCACTTTGCTGAACACTTCACCAAAGCATCTGGGAGATTTAAGTGCTCAGGTCGTTGCTCATCTCAACTTCGCTGTCATGGAAGAAAACATTACTTTTATAGCCAATCTTACTGTTATTGTCCCCACTTTACAAAGAGAAAGCTGTGACACATATGACTGAATAAAAGATCAGTTTGCAACAGTAAGTTACCTTAGGTAAGCACCAGTGCTATTTAATGGGTAAGAAGGACAGTAAGGATTTTCTTTTATCTTATAAATAGCAAATATTTCATCTCAACTGCCTGAATGCAGTTGTCAGTGTAAACAATTCCTCATTAAAAATAAGCCGTGGCAGTCACATCAGAAGTTAATGGTTCTTCAAATGTGAAAATAAAAATAAGAGTAGCTTCTCTCTATGATTTTAACAGAATTATTTGTTCAAAGAGGAAATATTTTATCCAGGCTTATGGTTAAGGTCTGTATCTGGGTACACATAAGAAATAGGTTTTGTCTGACAAACAGCAAGCACCACCTGCAAAACCTTCAGTTGGCACTCTAATTCTGGACACAGAAAGGGTGAGAAAATCCACATCTTCATAGAAGACATGGTCTGTTATGTCAGCATAGTATCATATTGTCTACCCCCCCCCCAAAAAAAAAAGGACAATTGCAATCAATCAATTTGCATATTGTGCATATTAGAAATTATGTGACCGTGAGGCTGGCAACTGGGGGAAGGTTTATGATTTATAGGGGAGCTGCAGGCAGAGTTTGTTTCCTTTTCCTTCAAATAGTTTAGTGCTTACTGGGGAAAGCCTGAGGAGGGAGGCTACACTACTGCAGCCCTGGGGTCAGAGATCTCCTGAACCCAAGAATCATCCTGGCAGGTCAGATCAAACCCTATCCAGCCCAATCAGATCAAACCCTACCAACCCAATATTGTCCCTGGAATGTTTGAAAAATTCAATTCTATTTAAGGAGGGTATGCAAACTTCAGCACTTTCAGTGGTCCATTACCTTGATACTGCCCCAGCATCCAAACTTCTTTTACTAAAGTCATTAAAAATATGATTAGGTGAGATGTGCTGTGATTTCTGACTTTCATTTGCCTTCCACCTTATAGATCTTTAAAATCTGAGTCACATTCTCTTGTCAGTCTCTCCCTCCAAGATCCCAGCCCTTAAAGTCTCTTAGAGTAAAGCAGCTGCTTCATAGCCTTAATTTTTTGTAATTGCCTTGTTGGCACTTTCTCTAACTCCACTCCATTCCTCTTGAGATATGAAGGCCAGAATAACCCACAGAACTCAGTACAGGACTTGTTTATATATAGAAGCAAAATGATGCCCTTGATTTTATTCCTAGGTCCTCTCCTGATGATCTTAAATATTTTATTGGCCATTTTGGCTGCTGCTCTTTATTTAGTTAGTTTTTGACCTGTCAGGTTTTGACCTGTCATTTTGGCTGCTGCTCTTTATTTAGTTAGTTATTGACCTGCTCCAATATATCTTCTCTGTTAGGTAGTAGTTGAACATAAAGGAGATAAGTTTCACATTACTTTTGCATCACTTCATATTTCTCTGCCTTGAATATATCTGCCACCTTTCTGCCCACATTACTTCTTTCAGGAGTTACTTGCCTTTGGTATAGCACTGGACCTCCAGAAAAAGCTCAGTACTATCTGCAAACTTGGGAATTTTATTATGAAATAGCTTTAGCTTATGAAAATGCTTAATTAAACTGGTTCCAGCACTAATCCCAGCAATGGGACTAGAGATTACTGATTCATGTTTGTCCTGTTGTTTCCAAGTTCTAAATAGTTTTCAATCTGCAGATTTATAGCCTTAATACTTTTTTCCTAGAAGTACCAAAGCAATTAAGACAGGACAGTTAAACAGAACAAATAATAAGTTCAACAGGCACCTTAGGTACCTATTAAAGATAAGGCTTAGACACTTGAGGAACTTTCTGTCAGACACTTAGGAAATGGGAAGAAAATAATCTAAGTTAGATTTTCTGCACATTATGCAGTCTTGTGCTCTTTGTCCTGAAACACTGGATATTTGGTCTTGTAGTCCATATCACCTCAGACTGGTTCACCAGTCTTTGCTTTCCTCTGTTCATTATGAGCTGTTGCAAAAGTAATATTAAAATTGTCTGTTTAGCAATATTGAGGAACATAATATATGCGTTCTCAGATGATGTCTGAGAGCCAGTTATGGGCTATCCTTGCAGTAATTTTATTTTTGTTTTGTGTCTTAAAGATTGTTTTGCTTTCAGCCTCGATTCCTCTGTGGAAGGCACAACCAAAGTGTTTGCAAACCAACAAGCCTTAGTGATTAACAAAAATCACCAACCAAACACAAGGGTGATGGACTAGAGTATTTGTGGTGCCAGGCCTCAAGAGCTGTAAATGTGGGCCTATTACCTATTACCATGTGTAGCACTAGTTTAGTACCAAAGTGGGGAACCCACCCTGTGCTGATAATTTGAAAAGACCTCAAAGTGGCTGTGCTTATTGGTAGACTCACATGGATCATGGACTCCATCTAAAGGGTTGAGTTCTAAAGCTTACTTCATGTTTTATTCATGATCTGACCGTTGTTAGACCTCATGAGCAATAAGTCAAGTAATTTTTTTCTCTTTTGGGTCACAAGAAAACAAAGCCTTTTATATTTTCTTTGTGACAGTACATGTTTTCTTAAACCTGCTGCTATTTGACAGAAGGACATAAGATAATACAGAGCAGAGGGACTTCTCTGCTTTTTCCTGCACCTGATGGTACTTGCTTCCAAATGGACACTTGCAGTTTTCCAGAATGCTTTGAGATCAACAAAGTTATTGTGATTCTCAAACACCCTGCATGGTTTCTCAGAAATTAGGTTCTATTTGCATCTATCTTTTCAATTAAAGTACGTGCTTTTTTTCCTAGTCACTTTTTCCTGAGGCATCTGTTAGGACTAGACTTTGAAAATTCATTAGGGTACTTAATCTCCCTAATGAGACCTCCCTAGGTCTCTTTAATCTCCCTAATACTACAGCTGATCTGGGGATTTACTTCTCTGTCATGTTCTGGCTTGACTATTAGTCTTCTATGCCAGATGAATCAGAACAGCTTCTTTCTTTCCTATGGTCTCTCTGTGCCACTGTCCTGGCTCTCCAGTGTCCTCCCAACCAATACAGCTGCAAGTGGAGCCACACAGAGCTCCCAGCCAGGTGTTGTGGGGGACAAGTTTCCCTTCTCCTATTCCATGAGATTTGTTTTCTTTTTCATCCATTCAAGTTTCTCCTTAGGTATGTTTCTACTGTTTTTTAAAGAAAAAGTGACTTTGTCCAGCCTTCCTTTCATGTAAATTCCCTTTCAGAGGTGCCCTGTAAACCATGCCTTCAATGATCATGGCATATTCCCTTTCCATAGCAGAGTGTTTAGCTGTCTTTTGATAGTTCAGACACTGGAGGTAGTTCAGACTTGGCATTATTATTTCTCTTGGTCTCTAAGTTCCACTCTGTCCTCTTCTGATGGCTTTTGAAGCCCCTGCCCTCCCAGTCTCTCTATATATTCATAAAGTGCACAATGCTGGCCTTTCAGATTTAGCAGAAGAGGTTGTTTTGTTCAGTATTCAGGTACCTTCTCGATGAAGACAAAAGAAGGAAAGACAAAAAATATGTATTGATATTTCAATTTGAATTAGGAACACTTAAAACCCCTAAAATTGATGCAGAAAGGGAGTAAGTGGACAGGTCAGATAAGAAAAAGGCTTTCGGATCAAGGGTATCAGTTTCTTCTTCAGTAAAATGCAATCAAATTCAACATTACCCTGATAATCAGCCAGAAGAAAAAACTCTACAAGGCTTAAAGATCAGTTAACCTAAATTAACCTTTCTGTCTCAAAAAGCGGAAACTATTTTGTTATACACTACCTGAACTCAAGATTTTACCATCCAGTGGGACAAATGCTATTCACTTGCATATGAAGAGATTAGTTTCTATTTTCTAAAGGTTGTAGCTATGATTACCATGGTCTTTTCAATAATGAATAACATTCAGAACATACCAAAATATAAAAATACCTAGTCTTGCTCACCAAGTGGTAAATTAGAAGGTGAGTTTTTGTAGGTTATTGCTGTCTCTATTTACTGTAGATATCAGATTATGTGAATGCTGGTGGAGTATTTTCTCTCTTGATTGGAAAATCACAAGAAAGAAAATATAGAATATTTTTCATACAAATATGTATTGTTTCATGCATCCTTAGATATGTAATTATTAGCAATCACTGCTCTGCATGTGGTCAAGAAGAGTGGCTCTAGGAAAGTTGCTTCAGAGCCTCACAGTTAATACAATCATTCTTTTCAACTGACTACGTTTGCACTTTTCACATCATCAACTGTTAGAGGGAAAACATAGAACCCATTCTCCAGAGGCTACCAAAGCTTGATTTGAGAGCTGATTAGATGAGGGACAACTGCAAGGCAATGAAATAAATGGTGTGTAAGATCCTTATCCTGAGAGTCAGAGAACAAATGAGTAAAACAGTGACTACAGCACAACAGCGATTTATCTGGTAAAAGGTTTGAGAAACCAAAACAAAAGAAAGAGTGGTATCAAAAAGAGGAGCATGAAGGCAGACAAGCAAATAATTCTGGAGGCATTTTTTAAAGCAAATTTTAAGGTGAAGGCTCTATAGAAAAAAAAAATTTAATTAAGTGATGGATATATATTGTGGGGTAAGGACAGGATTTGAAATCAACTATACAAGAATTTACACATAGGAAAGCTGGGTTGTGAAATACCTGGTCAGCAAAGACTAATGAAGTTACACTGATGTGATGCAGAGGGGTGTAAGGCATAAATGCTGTGATGAAAATATCAAGCCAGGACAATTATCTGTACAATAGATAATTGAAAACTTTCTCCCTGGCAGGTGAGGAAATGGATATAAACATGCACGAGAACACATGAGAAGTAAAGCTCATGAAAGGTTTTGCTGTGGGACAGATCAGCAGGAGGTAGCTGCACATCTGTCTTAGTGGCTGTTAATCTTGCTTGATTTTCATGCCCTTAGACTTTTTAATCTCTTTTTTAAAACCTCTCTTATGTGAAGAACTGTACTGCAATATTGCAAAAGCATTTTAGAAGCCAGACATATGATGTAGAGGTTCTTCCCCTGTTCTCAGGCTTAGCTAGAACCTGATTTGCCAGGCAAGAGAAGATTTGTGCTTTTAAATGAACCTTTTGTAAATGTTTCCTGTGTATGAATACCTATTTTACATCCAATGTGCAAGTTAGCCTGAAAAAATGTAATAGCTGGGGTGTCAAGATTATTACCCAGCTGCCTGGAGTCTAAGGGGCAGTGAGGAAGGGCTGGACTAAGCTGGTGTAAGCAGGATGAGGACATAACACCTAAAATGACAATTTGCAGTGAGATTTGTGTTCTTTTACTCACTAGATAGATGTGCAGAGTTGTAAGGACATAAAGGACTCCAAACTACAACCTTGAATACACCATTTAACAAGATGAAAAGCAATGGATGAGTTTGGTGACAAAACCAGCACAGCCTGAATTCCTCATTATGGAACATCAGGCACCCGTGCTCAGCAGCTGGGCAGAGACTATGATGGACTTTTTTATTTGTCACAGTGGGGATTGCAACTTATAGTGGCCTCTTAAAGACACAATTTGTACTCATGTCTTATTTCTCATTCACAATACAGCACTTTTGAGTTTCAACCACTGTTTTAATTGCCTTGAAGACTAGTTAAAAACACCACTGGAGATCTTTTTCACTACTGTGAATCAAAATAAGCTTTTTAGGATCCCAGGGCACAAGTGAATACAAGTACAGGGACTCCCTTTCCTGCCTGCTCACTCAATGCTTTGCATATGTCTTGTCCCACCCCCATCATGGTGGGAGACCCACTCTGTGCATTTCAGACACCAAATCCCCACACCTGGGTCCCCATCTCATCTTCCTTTTTATGCTGCTATCCCTCTAATTCTATTCCTCTTTTCTTCAAATGGCTCTTCCTTTGTAGATTCCCTTTCCTGCTTCTTCCTGGTCTTTCTTCTGCTCATTCTCACTTGTTTAAGTGGAATCCCTCTATCCCTCCTTGTAATTTCTTCACTGTAACAGCTGGAATTCTCCTTGGAATGACCTTCATGGGCAGACTGATCCTTTTGCAAATAGGAAATGCATGTTACCTCCCTGTGCCAAACCCTCTGCCTCTGCTGTCTGCAGTATCCTTTCATCTGAGGCTGAACTTAGACTGCATGCCAGCAAATTGACTTCTGCAGCTGGAACTCAGTAACAGAAAACCAGAAACTGGCACCTGGTCAGTTTTTAGGCTTGCATTACAAAAGAAAGACCAGTTTGCCTTTCTGATGAAGAGGAAATGTATAACAGCAACACTATGCACTTGAAAAATCTCATTGAGAAACACCAAAGCTTACCTAGCTCTGTACAAATAAATTTGCTGTTCCAAACATTGAATGAAAGCAATAGAGAAGAACAAAAGATCAGCTTTTGATACAGATGAAGATGAAAAATCTTGAGCATAGAGTGCTGAGAAAAAATAAGCAAAAGGATAAAATGTGAATCACATGGCCCAGTTTTAGCCTGAGCTTCTGGCTTTATCAGAGATATTTCAGATTGTTTCTGTGGAGAGGATGAAACTGGACTTGTCTGCTGAGGTATTTATTTGTTGTGGTCCTGTTTGCTTAGTGGGCAGAGCCCATTTTCCCAGAAAAGCAACAAGCAGTCAAGGGGAGACAGTACTCTTGTACTGCAGCTCAAGCACCCTTCTCGCCAGTGCCTTAGAGAGTAAAAGCTTTCTTGCTCTTATTTTCCCTCAACCAGATTCCATCCATTTGGGTACCCTCCCATGAAGCTAGTCTCCTTCCCCAGCACTAGGGACCCCAGAGATTTCCATGAGAGCTGTGCTGCTCACTCCTCAGACCTGCATGCAGGCAGCCTCATTCCATTGCCATGCACCCCTCCATGTCGCTGTCGAGGCGGTCACGACATAAAGCAGAGACCACAAGCAGTCTCAGTTGGCAACACTTTATTGTCAAACATGGCTGACTTTTATACACTTTCTAATTGTTTATGCTTCTTCTATCTTTACTATTGGCCACAATAAATCAACATAATACTATTGGTGAGAAGTTATAGTGACTTCAACTAACTTTCTAAAAATGCTTTGTCCAGCTGCAAAGTTCTTTTATCTTTCTTCTCTCAGTCTCTTTGGTTACAGCCTTAGAGAGAGCTCCTTATCAGCTTCTTCTTACTTCTCAGCTTCTTCTCGCTCCTTTAGCTAACAGGCCTGCTGTTAGCCCCTTCCACACCTCTATGGAGTTGTTCTCCCTTATCTTCCATGAATGGAAGACTGAGGCCCTCCCCACAACCTCAGTGCCATGGTACCAGAGCCAGGCCCTCAGCACAGAGCATTTAATTTGGGGCTCATGTGTTGCACAGCCCTGAGCAGGGAGCTGGATGTCCTGGGACAGAGAGCCCTCCTGCACAGCTGGCCCAGGCACCCCATGCTCTCTGATGTCTCAAAGAAGCCTTTGCCCTCCTCCTCAGGCACATCAGGTTTGCTGTGAGACAAATCTCCACCTCCACTGTGAGGGAGCAATACAGCCCATGCAGGTGCATTTGTGGCTCACAAGGTGGGGGCTGGTCATAAGTGACAATTGTGGAGAGCTTGAGATGGCTCCTCGTGCAGCTCATGAACTTTGTCACTCCACTGTTTGCAAACTGTCAAGTTAAACAGGCATGTGCATTTAAAGCTGTTATCTGTCTCAGCAGTATCCTTCCTCAATCATCTGGGAAAAAACCCACATTAAAAATCAATCTAAAATACTCAATACAATCCTCAGTAGAGCCTTTAAGAACATTTCTTACTGAAGCTCATTTCAACACTATATTCTCTTAGGATTATATTCAACACTATATTCTCTTTGGATTTTCCAGGATACCTGACACTGAAATTGTTTGCAACAGGTCTCACTCAGTGTGTAGTTGTTGGTTTGGTTGTCAGTGTTTGTTTTTTTTTTTTTTTTACAGGAGTGCTAATAGCCCTATAAAACCCCCAGAAAAAAAGAAAAAAGAAAAAAAAAAAACCCAACCCCCCCAAAAAACCCCCCAAAAAACCCACCCAAAAAACCCAAAAACCCAAGCCCAAAATCTGAACTGAAAAAAACCCAAGTCACTGCAAAAAAGGGTGTTTTCAATATATGCAAGGATAATCATAGTGCTAATGGTTTAAAAGGAACTAATTAAAAAAAAAATATTGCAGCTGACTGTGCTCATTTCCATGCTGGAAATAACATTTTGAGATGCTGAGTCACAAACAGGTGGGATATTCTGTGTCAGAGAGCAATTACAGACAGACAGGTTTTTCCTTATTTGCAGAACAATAAGGAAAAGCCCAGCAAGATGAGGGGAGCTTTGGTTTGTGCCAGCAAGTGCAGCACCCTGTCACATGTAATGGAGCTGTTAGGACAGACCCTGTGACATCCAGCATTAATCTGTGCACTAATTAACCTCTTACTGGTTTCTGCCACCTAAACTCCTGTTTGTGTGTAGAGGAAGAATAAAAGAGGCAAAACCTGGGATGGGACAGGAACATGTGTCTGTAAGGCTTTTGATGAACTGCCTCCAGTTCTCTGTTGTCTCCACAGGATTTCTAACTCTCTTATTCCTGAACTAGTTTATGGGAGGGCAGGCTGATAGTCATGCACAGAGTCTAACAACAGGCCTGTGCACCAATGCTATCTCCATCTGATACTGGTTTGTTCAATGCTCTCCTTTGCCTGGGGCAGTATTAGAAGTCTTCTGAGGCAGCGTGGGCTGGAGGAGGGACTGTACATATGTGCTCCACTAAGCTCATCTTTCATTTTTCTAACAGTAACCTGGCTGAAGGTATCACATCTGCAAATATCACACACATGCTTTGCTCCTCCTATCCTGCAGAAAGACATGTTTTTGTGCTCTTTGGATCCCAAGCCAAGAAGCAGCTTTATTGCAGGGATAGATTCCCACGGACTGAGGAAAAGTCCAGCTTCCACTCAACCCCACCAAACAATCTCAACCCTCAGAGTCATGCTAGCCCCCCTCCCCACAGCAGCACCCACAAAGAGCCCACCTGCAGTGATGTGCATGGAACCAGCACATTCCCTCTCCATGTCTGGGTGACAGCAATGCTGCCAGCACTGCTCGGCAGAGCACAGCTTTACATGGTGCAGGCAGCACCAAGCACCTGCTGCAGCATGTTAGCAAAACTAGAGAGACTCAGAAAGCAGCCTGGGGACATTTCTTGGCTTGAGTAGTGGCATCAGGTGAGACACGGTGCAAAAAAAAAATTCTAGAAAGAACTAGAGGTGTTCAGAAAACTGACCAAAGGTGCTCCATCACAGGAAAGGGGGAGATCTGGGCTCTTAGCTTCAGGGGCAGAAGCAGTGAGAGCTAAAGTGTCTCTAAACCAAATATTTGAAAAGCAGACATTGTAGGGATTGGCTGTAGAGTATCCTGGGAGCTTCATGGGGTCACTGAGATAGGGACAGGATCTGACAAGGCAATTCCTGTGTGACAGCACTGCTTTTGCCACAGCTGATCTACCAGGATGAGATATTCCTTGCCACAGGGAAAATGAGTAATAGAAGGATGGCATAACAACAGGATTTTGTGGTTTTTTCATTTTGTTTCTACTGGGGAAGGGAGGTTTGTTGTTGGCAGAATATTAATGAGTGGTCTGGTTTGTGTCCCAATGCATGAAGTCACACAAAGTGCTGCTTTTAAATAGAAGCACAGGAGCTGAAGCTGACTGTCTGCACAGGGCATCTCTGCCAGCTGTACCCTGGCAACCAGGGCCCTCTCCAGGATCTAGCCAGAAAGCTGGTGCTGGGGCACATCATCTTTGTCCAGGGACAAAGATATGATATGGTCATCATAGAATCATAAGGTTGTTAAGGTTGAAAAAGACCACTAAGTTCACCAAGTCCAACTGATCACCCACCGCTGCCATGTTCACCACTAACCCCCGATTGCAGTTGCCACATCTCCCAGTTTTTTTGAGCACTTCCAGGGTTGTTGATCCCACCATTTTTCTGGGCAGCTAGTTCTAATGCCTGATCATGTTTTCAGTGAAGAACTTTTTCCTAATGCCCAATCTAAACTTCCCCTGGTGTGACTTGAGGCCTATAGTTGTTTCTTTAGTCGTTCCTCATAAGATGTGCTTCAGACCCCTCAAGATCTCTGTTTCCTTTCCTCGGTGCTCCAGCACCTCCATGTTTTTTATCTAGAGAGGGGTCGATATGATATGATATGATATATGATATGACATGATATCATATCATATCATATCATATCATATCATATCATATCATATATCATATCATATCATATATTATATCATATAGGGAAGAAAGCTGAATCCCTCTGTTATGTCCAGAACCAGCTGTACCAGTAACATTGCACTTCAGGAAGGCCACAGATTCCTCACTTTTTGAAAGTGCTGAAACTGTGGAGAGTCATGCTTTGAGCCTCATTACTCCCCAGTCTGGGCCCTTCCCTCAGGTTCACCAATTGTCCCTTTCCCTGACAACCTTCCCCCTGCAAGAGGCCTCCTATGGATCAGGGAGGAGAAGCACTCTGAGCACTCTGAGATCCCAGTGTGGCACTGAGGAACAGAGGCTGCCAGTGCTAGGATCCCACGCTCAAGGGAAATGCTCTCCCTTTTGGGGTCCCCCTACCTATCCTCTGGCTCTGATGCTGGGACACAGCCAAGGTGGGAACACAAAGTAAATCAAAGCAAAAAATTCTTCTTTAAGAGTAGGCTTGCCTAGCCTGGAATGCTCTTCCCAGCTTTTTCCTTGCTCTCTGGGAGGCGGACAGGCATCATGCCACCCCAAACAAGCTCTGAAATGTCAGAACCATCAATCACAAGTGACAGCCTTGTCATGTGACGATGTAAGTATTTGAGAAATTTGGATTTGACAGTCCTTCAGTATCTGACAGGAAAGATTGGCATGATATTTATTTCTTTCTCTTGAAAGAGCCTGTGTTCCAAACGCAACTGATAGATGACACATCCTCTGCTTCCCAGCACTTCAGGGTGGGATTCCCATGCTGCTGTGAGTTTATGGAGATTTTAATGCAAACCCAGTCTCAGTGCTCAAGTGGGCTGTACTGCACAGGCTGGCCATGAGACAGAGATCTGGTCTTCAAACATAATTTATTCTGAACATTTGCTCCATCATTGACTGTTGACATGATGACTTCTCCAAGTTAAATAAGCAAGTGAAATAAGCACCTGAAAATAACAGATGCTGTTTTAGCAATCTAACACAAAACTGAGTACTGAAATCAGTATCACTTGGGGATACATTTTAGTTGTAATTCTCTATTGATGGATTTTCTTCCTGTCCCTCTCAGAAATGAATGTTACAGCTTATTCTTCAGCCTGGTCCTCAGAGGAAATGAAGCTTCCTTGGCCTCTATGTGTTTGTTCATGCCTGTGTGTCTATTCCACTCTGCTAGCTTTTGAACTACAGGCAACTTTCAAGCCACTTTAGAGAACAGTTTCATGAAAATAAGCACCCAAGTTAAAGCCAGGTGAAGGACAGAGACTGCAGTAGTGTCTTTACAGAGCAGAGGTATTGTCAATCCAGCAAAATCCAACTTTATGGAACAGATGGCAACGTCCATTGAGCTTTGTTAGCTCTGTTGTTCATGTGATTATTTGTTTTCTGTTTTCTGTACTAAAGCTTACAGAAGAGGCCTAAGCTCTTTCTTGTTATTTCCACAGTAAATCCTGCTAAAGGGTATTTCCAGGGAATCAATAAATCAATCAGTTGGCTTCTGCTGGAATAATGTTAAGGAGTGCTGCTGTGAGCTACCTTCTGACACTTTGGTTCAGCCCTTGGGCAATGCTTGGTCTTCCTGATCTTGCCAGGTGGCATTTTGACCAAAATTCAGGCCAATGTTCCATTGAGAGCTGCTGAATAAAAATGACAGATCTTCACTATACATGGGATAGACATGAACTCACTTCAGGCAAAATCCATGCTGTTATGTGCAGGTGTCTGGGGACAGATGATGTAATAAGTTTAGACTATGTCCAGGCAGTGACAGAGGTAGACAAGTCTGCTGCTTGCTGCCTACCAAATGTAAATCTCAGCCTTGATGCCTTCTGTCAAATGGGGCTAGAAAAAGTGGCTCCAAATTTTCAGTATGTTCTTCCTGGACTTTCTCCTGTGGAATGGGGCTGGTCTGAGCAGAGTGAGAGTGTGGGGTGGATGCTCTGCTTTGCTGCAGCAGCTCCAACCTTCTGAATAAACCAGCTGGCCTACCAAGTGTGCCAGGTGAGATTCACACATGCTCAGTCATTCTGCCCATTTCAGACAAAGGAACTCCCTGGGGATTCCCTGGTAAACCATCCTACATCATCTTTGCTGCTTTAGCATTCCTGGCTCAAAAAACCTTCCTGTCTGTTTCAAACCATTTTCTACATCCCTGCTTTTATTTTTACCTTTGCATTACATTTGCAGATGTTGTCATGAGCTTTAAATATGACTAAGCTAAAGACTTCTCCATGTAGCATAGGCATAAATACCTTTGTAAACAGTTCCTCCACTGATGACATAAGGACACTTTTTCCTACTCAGGAAGCTGCCATCAGCATGCAGGAGCAGTCCCTGCTCATTCCTTTTGGGTACCCTTGGCTGGCAGCATGGTACCTCCCACACCCTCTTGTAGGCAGTTGTGGGGCTCCTTGTCCTCTCTGGAGGTATGTTTTAATTTTCTATATCTCCCCTTCAACTTCCAGTCATCCTCCATCCGTCCCATTTGTCCTTTTGCCAAACAACCTTGGCTGCACCCCATGGCCCTCCTGTGTCATCCCTGTCCCTCTGGCTTCTCTGACATTGGGAGGGGGCAGAAGGTCAGACCACTTCCTCCAAAATCCTCTACCTTTACCACCTGACATCAGTGTTTTCAGCACACTCTCTGCCTGACTCAGCTCCTGTCCCATAGGCAAAAAGTCCATCACAGCCTGTGCTCCCTGCTCCTGGGGCCATCTTCACACCTGCATCTCCTGCTGCCAGAGCATCACAGTCCATGCCTTGGGGTGTGAAAACAGGACATGTGCCATGGTGCAGGCAGCTGAAGGGCTGTTGAGGTGAACATTTGAAACAGTGAATGTTTTGGAAAGCTTCTCTGCTATCACAGGGGCAGATGTTCCTCTGCATGTTGCATCTGTGCTCTGGGAAACAGCTCCTCCTGCCTCAGGGTGCCTTCAGCTCACCAGGCATCTGCCTCCCTGCCTGGGCACTGCCAGGGAAGACAAGAAGCTTTAGAAGAGGGCTTTCCTTAGCATAGAGAAAACTCCCTTTCAGACTGTGCTTCTTGTTTTCTCCATTCTCATTCACTTGCACTTTTCCACCATACCATGGAAAGCTACTTGTGGCATTTCAAAGAATTAGCTTGATCATTGCTATAGATTTCTGAGAACTTGATTATAACACAATATGTCTCAAAAGGTCTTTACTGTCCTTTCACTATGTTTTTTTTGTCCTTTTACAACAGCAATCTTTCATTTCATCTTCATTTCATCTTTTTCAATGGCCTTATACAAATATGATTTACAAAGAAATGCCCTGATAGCACTTGCTCCTGTATGCATTATCTCCACTTACCAACTTTTGTTACCTCAAATGCTTCCTATTTCAAAGAGATTTTTTTAGCTTTCTCCTCACAGATACAAATCCCATTGGAGGTTTACTTCTATTTAAGGCTTATTTCCTTTTTATTTTTGTGCAATCCTCACATTCTCCCCTGTGGAAAAATACTTTTGGCAGCTGCAGAGCTGTGCTTGCCTGGCATACTGGCCTTTCATGGCCATTTCTCAATACCTGCTTGAAGTTATATGTTTTATCCTTCTCTTTTGGGTTTGCATGGCCAAGCTTTGGTAGTAGGGGTGTTACAGGGGTGCCTTCTCTGAGAAGCTGCCAGAAGCTTCCCCATGTCTGATAAAAACAATCCCTGGCTGCTCCAAGATGTATGTGTTGCTGGCCAAGGCAATTAGAAATCATGGTCACACCTCTGTGATAACACATTTAAGATGGGAAAAAAGAAGTTATTGAGCAGAAGGAATTGCAGCCAGAGAAGAGTGGAGTGAGAGCATGTGAGATGAGCAATTCTGCAGACACCAAGGGCAGGGAAGAAGGAGGGGCAGGAGGTGCTCCAGGTGCTGGAGCTGAGATTCCCCTGCAGCCCATGGTGCAGACCATGGTGAAGCAGCTGTGCCCCTGCAGCCCATGAAGAACAACAGGGACTCGGAAATCCACCATGCTGGAGCAGGTGGATGCCTGAGAGGAGGCTGTGAACCTGTGGAATGCCCATGCTGGAACAGGCTCCAGGCAGGGACCTGAAAGGAGATGTCAGCTCTGGAACATGTTTCTTTGTAGGATTTGTCATCCCACGGGGGACCCACTCTGGAGCAGCCTGTCCTCAAAGGACTGTACCCATGGAAGAGTGACCCACTTTGCAGCAGTTTGTGGAGAAATGTTGCTCATGGAATGGGCTTATGTTGGAGAAGCTCATGGAGAACTGTCTCCCATGGGAAAGACCCCACACTGGAGCAGAGGAACAACTCCTCTCCCTGAGCAGTGGGAGAAACAACCTGTGATGAATCGAGCATAATACTAATTCCTTGTCTCCCTGTTCCCCTGTGAGGGGAAGAGGTAGAGCTGGGAAAGAGACAGGGGTGAGGGGAAGGTATTTTTAAGGTCTTATTTTGCTTCCCATTATCCTGCTCTGATTTTGTTAGTAATAAATTCAATTAATATCTCTAATTTGGTCTGGTTTGCCCATGGTGGTTTTTGGTGAGTGATCTCTCCCAGTCTTTATTTCATGAACTCTTTATTATATTTTCTCTCCACTGTCCATCTGCAGAGGGGAGTTAGAGAGAGGTTGTGGTGAGTGCCTGAAATCCAGCCAGGGTCAACCCTCTACAGCTTCTTATGGAAATATAAAACAAATTATGTATCTCATTCATCACCTAGAAGCAAATCTAAGTGTTTACTGCGTGTCAGGTAAACAATGCACTCTGGCTATTTGTTTCTTGGGCAAAAATACTCCTTTCTGCAAAGGCAGAAAACAAGTGAGCTCTTAGTATCCACTTTGCATTGGTTTATCTTACACATAAAGCAGAACTGAACCCCAGAGATTGGCAGACTTCCCCACGGGTTCTGCCAGCTACCAGCCTGAGGGACTGGAGGCCACTGCTGCTGCAGTGGGCAATCTGATGTGAGGCAGCTACCAGAGCAGTCATCGTATTTCTGCTGCCTTTGGCACCCCTCACAGGTTTTCCCTCTTTCCCAGTAGCTAGCTTGTGTAAAGCTGGCCTGGATGCCCTACAGAAGCTGCAGAGGAATCAGTGAGTGACATGATCACTGAAAAGTTCTTTTGACACATTTCAAGTGATTGCACGTGCAATTTTGTGCAGTACTTGAAGCGACACTTCTGTGTGATGAGAACTCCAAAATCTTGCTTCAAGCTCAACTTTTAAGAGGATAAAAATACTGTCAGAAGTAAAAGAGTACTGAGGATGGAGAAGAAAAGAGTTTAATTTTTCTACATTTTATCTTTGGCATCTCTTGGGGTTTTGAGTCTTTTGATTTAAGATGAGCCCTTGGCTACCAGTAATAACCATGTTATAGCATGTCATTAGGAGCCAAGCTTCCTTTTATACTGCACAAGTTTCTTTACCTCATAATGTCTCTTTTAGAAATCTCTTGCTTGACTTTTTTTGAGATCACACTTGATTTTTTTTTCTCCTCAGCTTTCATTGCATGGATGACTTATAACAATTGTGTGATTGATATGATACATTCAGGTATTTCTTGAACCTTTTTCCAGTGATGACTTCCTAACAGAAGTTCTAGTCAGACTTCCAAAACCTGCAAACTTGTATTTGGCAGAGGTATTACAGTCCATGCCTGCAACTCCAGCTTTCAAAGTCATTCCATTCCTGCTGTACAATCTTCCAAACCTTCTTTGAACTAATGGCGAACCCAAACACCTATTTTTAGTAAACTTCAATGAAAAATATCCCATGTATGTGTCAGGTCTGTTGTGAAAATACAAGGTAAGAGAAACTTCAAGTTTTCATCCCTATCTTTGAAGCCTTCCCTGGGAAATTCCCAGCATAACATTGTTTACTTTTTCAGTAAAAAGTAAATCATTATTATTTCATCTCTGAAATAATAATGATGACAACAACAAAGTAAACAAAGACAGAAAATAAAGAAAAAACCCACACTGATTGCTTAATTTTATTATCATATATAATACATTTTATACTTTATCATTTTATAGTTTTTCTGTTTATATTTTCTACTCCAGCTTCAACAATAAATTATGATATGGGACAGTTTGTCACCTACTCCATGAAAATTCAGATAGATAAGATCCATCTTAGAGTTTAGAAATATTTTTAGGTTTTGAAAATCAGCTTTTTACTGAAGAGAGATATTAGGTGCCATGAAGCACATTTGATAGCTCATAGTACATTTTATCCTGTTTTCCTTTTGCTTCACTGGCTTTGTTTCAAAAGTTCAAGATTTGCCCTGAAGCTGTGCATGCTACCAAAGCTGAAATATTTGCCACTGTTGCCCAAGCAATTAATCTGTTTTTCCCTGTTACTATCCCTCTCTGTCTCTTGAATTAGTTTATTTTTCTGCTATTCTTTATCATACCATTTCTCATTTCATAGATTTAGTGGAAAATAGTTAATCTTCTGTTCTTCTTTTCCTCTTCCATTATGCATTTTAGGGAGGATATATTTCAGGCCTGTCAGATTTGCATTTATGAGTTTTTGCTTCAAATTTGTTGTAATTTTCCAAACATCATTCCCATTAACTATGTGTTCATTTAGAGCCCTTAATTTCTCTCTCTCTCAAAAAAAACAAAAACAAAAAAAAACCCAACAACCAAGAAACAAACCCTTTTGAAGTCAGAATTCTTAATTACAACATTAGTTGTGTTTATCTTTCAATTTACTTTAATTTCAATGATCTTGGTTCCCAGAATTCCAGAGTATTTTCTACAGCCACCAGTAATTAAAATCAGCTAAAATAACATTGCCTGTGCCTGATGGCAGGACAGCCACAGCAGCTTTTTGCTGGCAGTGGTAGGCAAGCATGGAGCAGATCTGCAAATCTGCTTGCATGTGAAGTGAAGGGTGAGATTACCCAGAGAGAGTGTAAGGAGGGAAAAGAGCAAGCAAAAGACAGACCCTCATGAACAAAAAAATACTCAAAGACTTGCAGAGAAGCCCCTGGTGAGATCATAGTATACTATTGTTGTGGAAATAAATGACACCAAAATCTCTGTAGTGAATATGTGAGAGTAAATTGAGCAGTCTTAGATGACTGATGATTCTCACTGGTTGATCTGAGAGGTCTGGATAACAAACAAAGGCAACACATGTTCTCCAGCTGAAAGAGAAGATAAAATTATGGTGCTACTTTAACTTGTGAATGTGCTTATATATTACAGGTTGTATATGTCAGTGTTCTCAGAATAAATCCAAACTAAATACTTGTTAAATGCTGTGTTACACATCCAGAACAATCTCAGAAGTGAGGAGTATGAAGTACTGCTTGTCATATGCTACTGCTTAACTATGGCTTAAAAAAAGATAATGTGCCTTGATTGTTTTATTGCACAGGTCAGCATTTGCACAGGGCAGGTGTGCCCTGGGCATCCCCTCAATTTTGCTACTGCAGCTTAGTTGTGCCTGAGAGCTGAATGCATTAGGATTGATCCCAGAATCCCAGAACCACAGAATTGTCAGGGTTGGAAGGGACCTTGCAGATCATTAAGTGCAACCCCTCTGCCAAGTCAGGGTCACCAGGTGGGCTTTGAATGTCTCCAGAGGGACTCCATGACCTCCCTGGACAGCCTGTTCCAGTGCTCTGCCACCCTCAGTGTAAAGAAGTCCTTTCTCATGTTGAGATTGAACTTATGTTTTACTTTATGGCCAGTGTTACTTGTCCTGTTGCTGAGCACCACTGAGGAGTCTGGCCCCTGCTCATGGCCAAGGTATGAGCATTCTGGTGTGTTGCTCATATCTCAAGCAAAAGCAGCATGGGTTTTCAGAAGTCATGATCAGGAACACAAGCATGTCACCAGGTGATAAAAAAAGAGACTTTTACCACTCTGCCAGAAAGCCTTTTCTTTTTAGATAGTGGCAAAACTGCCACATTACCTTGCTGAGAGAGAGCCAGCTGAGACTGGAACAACCCAAAGAGATGATCTTGCTTGACAGTAACTCAGCTTCTCTGTTAAGAAGCTAAAATATCACATTGCTCCCCCTCTTTAATTTATATATTAAAAAAGTTGCTAGTGAGAATCTAAGTCCTGGATTTCTAGTGAAGAGTCTAGAGATATATTCCTTCAGACAGTAAGTTCCTTCACTTTCTTTTAATGACTTGCCTTAATGCTGCTACCTTTAGGTGGGAATAGGGAAAGGGACCTGAGTGCTGTTTGACATGCTGTGACATGCTGTGACACCCTGTCCTTCCCTCTGTGCATATAGGGCAGTACAGCTCACATGATTGCTGGGAGTTAAACTCTGTTTTCTGAAGGAAGTACATACACATCCACTCAGGAATACAACTTACATTCTTTTACTGATGGTTCACTTGGGCATACATAAAACTGCATTGGGAAAAGCAGTATTTAATACATGCTCAGCAGTAGATTTTACTGGTGAGAAAAGAGGCAAGGATCATGACAAGCTCATCTGGTTATCAGGTAATTGTCTGGGGCATCTGTATCAAAGCTACAGAGGATCCCAACTCTGTTCTTTTAATGACAGTCACTTTATATTGTTATTGATTCATATTGTTAAATATGAAGATAACAAATTCTTTGTTGCGTTCTTTGTTGCTTTGGTCATTTCCCAACTCAATATACTTTTGAATCCTTATATTTTATATCTCTCAATATTTTTTTAAGAAAAAAAGCATAATTTTAGATCTGCTAGCATATATTTCATATTTGTTCACATTTCACACCTAACAGATATGCGGTAAAAAAAGAGGAGTTAAAAGAAAAATTGGCACTCTATTTTGAGCTCCCCACAAGACACTGGATCTTTTGGGTGGGGAACTCAAACTGGAACAAAAAGTAACAGCTTCCTTCTACTAGATCTTGACAGTTTTATGTTATGCCTGTTCTTGTTGCTTTTGTTTCATGCTGTCCCTATTTCTGATGTTTCCATTTTTGATACCTGTGCACAGCAAAGACAGAGGAGCCAAAAGAAAAACTGGTCCCTGGGGAATGGATTGTCATCCTCCAGTGAGTGATAATTAGAAATGTAAACAATATCCTTTAGAGTTTTAAATAGCATTTAGTAGTGGAAAGGAGGTTAAATCTTCTGTGAATTCTCTGAAAATTCTTTTCCTGTGTAAACAACCTCCAGAAGTTATTGTGGTTTAGGTTTTTTAAAATAAATTTTCCTTGCTTCACTATGGTCTAATCATAATCTAAATACACATTTGATTTTCAATACAGTATTTGTCAAAAATCAGAGCTTAGATTTTTGCATAGGGAAGTGATATGTCATTTTAAATGTTGTTAATCTGAAAACAAAGAAGATAAACAGCAAGGCACCAGATCAGAACAGGTCCCCCCAGTTGCATGTCATCCATTCTGGTCATCCATTTAGTAAGCACATTTTTATTTCTTCTACAGAACAAAATCATGTTGTCATTATCTTTTCCTCCCCATTCTCAATAATGATATCTACAGTTGTCCAAGGTCAGCAGCCTAAAGACACTGCTTTTTTCTCCCCAACACAGTCCAAATGCAGATTGAAAATCACCTTTCAAGTGGTTTTCAATCTGAAATCTTCTAGTAAGACTTCCTGGGAAATCAGTTGCTACAAGAAATTATTTCTTTATGCAACCTACTACATGCTTTTTTCTTGTATTGTGCAACAACCACAATTTTTTTGCCCATAATTTTTATATCTTGTATAACTTGAAAATTTAAATATCTAAAGAGGTAATTGCTATTTCTTCCCTCAGCTTTTTCTGTAGGTTCTGATGAACCTACAGAACCATCCAGTCAAAGAAGGTTTGGATCAGAAGGGATTTGAATGCTCTAAGGTCTCTCTGGAGTCTTCCCTTCTGCCATCTGAACAACCCCCTCTCTCTCAGCCTGTCCTCATAGGAGAGGTGCTCCAGCCCTCTCATTGCCCTCCTCTGGACCTTCTCTATCAGCTCCAAGCCTGCCTTGCACTGGGGAGTCCAGAGCTGGGTGCAGCACTCCAGGTGGGTCTCACCAGAGCAGAGGGGACAATCCCCTCCCATGACCTGCGGGTTGTGCTGCTTTTCATGCAGCCCACGATGGAGTCGGCTTTGTGGGCTGTGAGCGTACATTGCAGGTCATGTCTGGTTTTTCATCCACCAGCATGCCCAAGTCCTCCTTCAAGGATTCATCCTCCACTCTTTCCTGGTACTGGTGATTGCCCTGGCCCAGGTGAAGAACTTTGCATTTCACCTTCTTGAACTTCATGAGATTGGCATGGTCAGGCTAACAGAGTGAAGAATTATGGTATCTCTTGTGGTGATAGGAGTAAGATCATGGGCTGCATAGCCAGAACCTTCCCAAAAGACCAGAATAAAGGAGATTTCTCTGAGACTTGATCATTTATTGAAGTTCATACTCAAGAAAAAGCTGTTGAAATAGCAAATACTGTCGATAACTTTGATCTAATAGTGTAAGCTCCAAGTGAAACACTTTGAAGTTAAAAGAATGTTTAAGGAGCATTTCATTTTTGGGATAGGCTAACAGTGGACATGTGGAGAATTTCTGCTGGCTATTGTGACTTGGCTCTCATGAAATAACAGATGCCTCATGCACCTGAGGCATTAGGCATTACAGCTCCACCTTAAACCTGTATCTGGAGGCTGGACTTCAGGATAGGACTGACTTCAAGGTGCAAAGTGTGATGAGGTTAAATTACTCCCAGCTTCTTCAGCTCAGAAAGGTTTTCCTAGGTGTAAGGATTTATTAGCACTTGGTACCTCAGGAGAAATCTGGTGTTTAATTTGCTGAAACCCCTTCTTTTGGCAGAGCAGAAGAAAAGTTTGAAAATCTCTCACTGGAGAACAGAGAAAGGTTTATATCCAGATGGCAGCACCTGCAGAAGGATTTGTGTTTGAAGCCAGCCCAGGCACAGTTATGTGACTCATCTGGCTGCCCAGTCTGTTCTCCACTGTGGATTCACATAATTGATCCTCCATCCCAGAAGTGCAGAATGCCTTTTAGTTAGCTCTTGGTTTATTACTCCTTTTTATTCTTCTTGGATACAGTCAATTATCCTTCTACATGATGATGCTTTTAAAGACATATCCTGACACAATTTTGTATTCTTATTTTTCTTTCTGCCATTTCTCTTCTCGATGTTTCTTTTTTCTACTGCCAGAATTCCATTGAATTAATAAAACAGTAGTTATCTGAAATGATGCTTCCTATTAGATGCATAGGCTTTATTTTTCTTCATCTACTTGCCTTCCTCTGGTCTTGATTTGAGTTTCAGATTCAAATTTGTCTTCACAGCATTGACTCAGAGACAAAAAATGAGAACCATTCAAACTTCAGGGGAAGAGGGAAAACTTTTGGCACATTTGATTTTTCAACGTTTATCCTCAAGCTAATAAGAAAATTTGATGGAGATCAAGTGACATGGCTGAATGCATTTATTTTAGCTTTCAAAATTCAGTTGAAATAAATAAATTTTTCTTACAAAGGGAGAGTTTCTGGATGAGTGATAAATATTTCACATAAGGATTGCTTAGCTGGGAATAAACAAGAGAGGAGGAAGAGTTGGGTGTTTTAGCTAACAGAATAACTAAATCTCCATGTTATGTTAAATAGGATACTGTCAAAGAGTATGTAAGAATATGAGCTACAAGATGAAACCTTCCATGGAGCTCATTCTCTGATATCAAAAATTATAGACTCAAAGGGGGTATCTGAAGGATCATGATTGCATGTTTTCAGAAGAAAAATGAAAGACTTTTGCTCATGTTCAGCATAGCACCACAAAGGCTGAACTAAGATTGCTGCCTCTAAAACTTCTGTAAGAGTGAATATCGGGGTAACAGAACTAATCTTTAGGGTAAATAAGTAAAATGTCCCAAATTATATATATGTACAATTTGGATGTGAGAAGACATTTTCAGTGTCAGGGTGGCCATACAGAGATGGTTGTCCAGTGGAGGTGTTTGAGGCAAAGCACTTAAATTGTTTAAAATAAGAGTTGAAAGACTTCATAAAAGTTCATGTGCATGAAGGAAAATGATGTCTGCAGAAGTACTGTGAACAGCTCCCGTGCTGCTGCCATGCCTGGGTGCCTCAGACAGAGGAAGGAAGCTGGGGGTAAGCAGGGAGGACACATGCACACCATGGCCAGAAGAAACAACTGAACATGTCCTAACCCAGACCTGGCCTTTTAACTGTTGAGCTGCTGCCTAAATGGATGTGTCCTGTTGAGTTTGTGTTGTGACTGTAGTGACACAACTAAATTGGCTAAAAATTGTGGGAAGTTTTGGACTACCCATCCTATATTTTTTTTTGTCATATT
The DNA here is from genome assembly GCF_051311805.1 of Agelaius phoeniceus. NCBI lineage: Eukaryota > Metazoa > Chordata > Aves > Passeriformes > Icteridae > Agelaius > Agelaius phoeniceus. The sequence goes on from NC_135266.1 coordinate 17,437,030, forward strand.
CAATATTCATTAAATTAAATCCATTAGATCTACTCAGATCTTCCAAAAACTTTAATTTAACATGGTGGCATTTCATAAAGAAAAAGCTCTCTTTAACACTGCACATGATAGAAATGATAAAGTGATAACTTTGAAATGATAACTTCATTTCAATCATCATTGATTTAATTTGACTTGAGAAGCAGTATTCCAAATTGTTTATTTACCAAGCATAGGATCTCAGTTCTCCCGTTTATCAAACACAGCATTTCTGTTCTCTCATCTCACCAGAAAAAATACTGCCCAGTCCCAGGTTGTTAATGAAAATGTAACAATGAAATTTAAATTAAAAGTTTTGATAAAAAGTATGGATTTATTGTGCAAGCAATTCTCTGCTCTGACAAGATGGTATTTGTTTACAAGATTTTGTAAAAGAGGGGTTTAAAACCATTAATTTTGCTGGCTTAAGAACATGTATTGCTTGGAAAAAACCTCAACCCCTGCCAAAGGCTTGGCCAGGAGCTGATATGGCATTACCATGTCTTAAAGAGATATACCTTGCAGATTTCTAACTACTTTAGAGTCTGTATCCTTTGTCCTTTAATAATCAAGTAAGGTCAAACTAACCCTTATTGCTATGAGCAGAGCAAGGAACCAGAGGGAACATCCCGCTGCTGCCAAACTGGACCTGTGGTGCTCCTGCTCAATATCTTGTCAGTGATCTGGATGAGGGGATTAAATGCATGCTCGGTAAGTTCACAAACACCAAGTTGGGTGGGAGTGCTCTGCTAGAGGGTAGGAAGGATCCACAGAGGGATCTGGACAGGCTGGATTGATGGGCCTTGGCCAACTCTGTGAGGTTAATAACGTTCAATAAGGTGAAGCATCGAGTCCTACACCTGGTTCCCAGCAATGCCATGCAGAGCTACAGGCTGGGGGAAGAGTGGCTGTAAAGCTGCCCTGGGGAAAAGCACCTGGGGGTGCTGGTCAGCAGCAGCTGAACATGAGCCAGCCATGCCCAGGTGGCCAAGATGGCCAATGGCACCTGGCCTGGATCAACAATAGTGTGGCCAGCAGGACCAGGGCAGTCATCATCCTTCTGTGCCCAGCACTGGTGAGGCCACACCTCAAATCCTGTGTTCAGTTTTGAGCCCCTCATTTCAAGAAGGACATTGGGGTGCTGGAGTGAGTCCAGAGAAGGGCAACAGAGCTGGTGAAGGGTCTGGAAGATATGTCCTATGAAGAGCAGCTGAGGGAGCTGGGGGTGTTCAGCCTGGAAAAGAGGAGACTCAGGGGAGACCTTATCACTTTCTACAATGCTCTGAAAGGAAGTTGTAGCCAGGTGGGTGTCAGCCTTTTCTCCCAGGCAGACAGTGACAGTACAAGAGGACACAGAGTCAGGCTGCTGCAGGGGAGTTTGAAGTTGGACATCAGGAAATATTTCTTCACTGAAAGAATAGTTAAGCATTGGAATGGACTACCCAGGGACGTGGTGGAGTCACTATCCCTGTGAGTGTTCAAGAAACAATTGGACGTGGCACTTACTGCTATGGTCTGCTTGACATGTTGATCAGTCAAAGTTGGCCACTTTGGAGGTCTTTTTCAACCCTAATCATTGTCTGATTCTACTTGGTAGGGCAGTTCTGCAAATACAGTGAAGCTGTCCAAAGGCCTTTCCCTGAGAAACACACACAAACCAGCTGAGAGTGCTGGTGCTGGATCTCTACACCTTGGCTCTGCTTCTGTGATGGTGGCAAACAGTGTTAGGTGGAAACCTGGAGGGAATTAAAAAACCTTCTATGGTTATTAAATCAATTTTTCTTGCTAGCTTTGTTGAGCTTGAAAACTGATGTCCTTTTCTCATGCTTGTCTCAGAACCCTCCTTTTCCCTGTTTGGCCACAGACTATTGTAAGTTTTTTGGCACAGGGGTTAGTTCCTATTTGCAAAAGTACCAGGACATTTCAGAGAAGAGGATGAAAAACTGAGGTAGCTTTTAACAGAAACAGAAAATTAGAAAGGACTTCTAGTTCCATTAAGGATACAAGGTCAAAAAGTAGCCTAAATTGCAATGTGCTTTTATTCTTCGGGTCATACATTATATCTCCCACAGTGGTTTGAAGTTGGTTCTGGAACAAATGACCAGGCTTGCACATATTGTTAGCCTAAAATCCAATTTCTCAGTTAGTTGTTTCCTATTCTAAATAGAAAGTAATTGGTCTTTGAGCTTATCTGAAACCCTGTCTCATGCAAAAGAGCAAATTAGAGAACCATGTGTTGGTGTGTGGGTGTAGTAGACGAGGAGGGGAAGAGAATGGATTTCTGTTTATTTTATATCCCCAGATGCTCTATTAATTGCTTTCTTTTCTTCTTTCCTCTTCTCTCATTATGACAGCAGAATCATCTTATGTCTATTGCTATATATTATCCCTGTGTCAAATGAACACATGATAGTTCTTATGTTAGAAATTCAAGGATGTCTTAAAATAAAAAAGTCTTCTAAAATATAGAAGAAATGACTGATAGGTTTCCTGATTTTGATAGAAGAAAGAATATTGAGCTTTTCACTGGTCACAGGACAGGTCTTTTGCATGATGTGCTGCAGAGGGGAAGAAGGAGATGTTTATATACATGAATGGGATTCACTCTTGAATTCACTCTGACTATAACTACACTGTTGGGCTAATGCTTCTCATTAAATTAACTGAGGAACAGAACAAAAGGAATTCCTTCATCCCTGAATTATCTTAAAGTGAGAGGTCACCCACTACCACATATATAAATACATAATTTGACATGGCCAAATGTGTGCTGTGTAATGTGATGCTGCCACATCATTTGTAAGCTGCTGATGAGAGAGCACAATTATTCTCATTTACAGATGTGAAATTAGAGGAAAACATTTTTTTCACAAAACCACTATTAATTCCAGAGGTGTCTGAGCTTTTGAGTCTTTTCTGGAAAACCACCTGAACCCACACACACCAGATGCCAACCTATGATTCTCATTTGTGTGCTGGCAGTGAGCAATGCTGGGCATTTACTGTGTCTGGGGAGGGTTTTCCCCTCCCTTCTCAGTGTATTAAAAGAAAAACACACCAACCTTGAAGCCCTTTATCCAGGCTGTGCATGGCATCTGCCACAGGGCAGCTTTCCTACCTGTTGATAAGAACAAACCCATGAGTGAGGGTGTGAGGCACTGGGGGAGGCAGCACTCCATGCTACATCCCCTGTCTGGGGAGCACAGCTATCCTGAAAATCCCCCTGGAATCCCTCCTGCTCCCTAACAAGGGGCACAACTCCTGCAGTTTGTCACTAAAGGAAGAGAAACAAAGATAAACGATGAGCTGAGGAAGGAAAAAGAGGAACAGACTCAGTGTTTACAACAGGCATGAAAGAGAACCCTACTGTATTTCACATCTTGCAGCCTGGCTTCAGTCATAAGGAGCTAGCAGGCAGGCAAACACACTAGTGAGTACCTAGATGCAGGGAAAGAAATGCAGTTTACACAGATTGAAATTGGTGAGAAGAAAATTATTAGGAGTTATGGGTGGAAAATCTACAGCTTCTGCAAGTATTAGAGTGCCCTGCTATTCTACATGTGAAATACAATTTTTATTTGACAGGCACTGTGTTGACAACTTTTGATTGTCATGTATAATGGAGGAACTTCTCTTCGCAGAAAAATTATTTTTCCTAAAACTCATCCCAACAGTTTCTTTAAAAAAACCCAGAGTTTCTGTTTACTTATTAATGCTTGCAGAATACCAGCCCCATAGTATTGCACAAAACTTATTTCCTTTTCTTTCACTCTACTTCTCTCTCCCTTGAAGCCAATATTCCTCCCAAAAGTAATTGTTCTACTGTAAATTTAGAGTGTGCTCAATAGTTATTGAAGTCGAGGATTAATGGATCTGTCTGGGGGAAGATAATCAGGAAATCTCACCCCTCAGCTTTTCTAATACAGTGCAACCTTGCAAATGTTATTTCATTCTTCAGTCTCTCTCTCTACAAGCATTTAGCAGTTCTCATGGTCATTCAGTCCATTATAGGAGTATGAAGACCATACTTTAGAAGAGGAACCAGTTGTGCTCAGGAGGAATTTTCTGAACTAACTGACTTACTGAGGAGTCTTTGGCACACGTGCAAAATTACTTTGATAGAAAAATACACATTATCAATGATGACCATTTTTTTTTACCATCTACACAAAATATGTACAGATGCAAAGAGCCCCTCCTGTGTTTGCTACAAGTTCATGTCTGGCATGTCAACTGATCTCTCAGTTCTGCACTTAGATGATAAAGATATAAATATAATAGGGCTCCCTTTTAAAAATTTTATTTTCTGGCACTCCTTCAATCACAAAATGACTGTCCTTTGTTACATTCCATCCTGCTGATAAACAGTCTCTCCTTATGTGTGAGATGTTAGCATGATGGATGAGTGCCAGTTGGCAGAACTTCCTATCATAATGATGGGCACCTTCTCTCCCAGTCAGCACCAGCTCAGTGTGCTGCTCTACGTGCCCTTTGCACTGCAGAGGAAACTGCCTGACGGATTTTTATGGGGGAAGGAAAAGAAAATGACAGATGCTCCAAGCTGCAGCCTTCAATGTCACATAGGGTGAGTTTTCTCATGTGTGCACCACTTACAACCTGAGTCAGAGCTTCCTGAAGTAATTCAGCTGCTAATTCAGGCTGTTGTTTAGAAGAGCTCTCAGATAATCAGGCATCAAGTACTTCAAAAGACAACACCACATGTGTAACAAACCTTCCTTTTTTGTCTCAATTCCCCTATGTATTTTTCCAATTTAATTTAATCTATCTGTTGAAGAATTAAAGCAGCATGAGGGCAAAATTAATAAATGCTCTCTTTTTTGGTTGGAGAAACAGGACTTTGTTTCAAGTGCTCTTCTCCACAGGTTAGTATGGTGCATGCTAAATAATTTAGCTGTTTCAAAGGACACAGCTTGGTAAAGTGCTATGGGCAATATAATTGCACAGGCTTTTTAATGACACACTATAGAGGGAGCTCAGGAAATTATTTCTGTTTATATTCTGTGGGACTGGGCTGTGGCATGCTCAGTCCTGCCAGTACTGGCCCATTTGGTCAGCAAAGGTGAAAAGTCTGGACCCAGCTAATATCAGTGGATGGGTCCAGGCACTTCCACTCCTTGCCTTGGAAAAAGGCCAGGGTGCAGAGCACATCTTGTGCATAGTGCAGATAGTAGGGAAGACTGGTGTGGAGAAAGGAGTGGGATCATTTGTCCATGTGTCTGGACTATTCTGTCCATCTGAACAGTTTGAATTAATATTTGGGCTTAGAGTCATCTTGCTGCTGGAGACAGAAAAAACCAGAATGACATAGGAGTGAGTAATCCCAGGGTCCCTTACTGGTTAGTGGGAAGGAACAGGCACTTCCAGACTGGATTCATTCTTCTTTGGACAGAGATGAATCATGCTACAGAGATACCTCTTTCTCTTCATTGACCATGGAGGGAGGCCAGGGTGACAACTTCAATGCACATATCTACAATGTAAAAGCCTTCCTTGTGTAAGATGAGACTCTCAACTAGTGTCAGTTCCCAGAACCTTAAAAAGAGAAACTAACTTAAAAGACAAATGTGCCCTGTGATTTGTGAGATGAGTTTACCTCTTTGCATATCCACAATAATCTTGCTAAGTTACATTTGGTGAGATGAAGAAGCAGATGAAACCAAAAAGAGATAACCTCGGGTCATACTTGATGAGGGCAGAGTAGGGAAAGACAAGAACAGAAATCTACTGACCTTTTCATTATTTAAAACCAAACCACAAACCAAACCAAACCAAGGAGTAGAAAATAAGAAATAAAAGACTTGTGAGTAATCATGAATTGGGTAGCTTTGATTTCTGCAGAGACCCATCAGGAGTCAGCCATTTGGAGCTGAATCATTCTCTAAAGCCAGGAGTCAGGCAATCATTTTCACTCAGTTGATATTGAGCACAATTCATGGTTTCATCATGCAAAGTGAAAAAATCCTTCAGCACTGTTACTGTTCAGTTGGCTGAGAGGTATCTTTTCAAAGATTAATGGGCAGCTGCTGCTTAACTATGCTTACTCTCTACTTGAGCAAGGATTAGACCGTTATTTGCACCTGCATTACAATTTGTGCTGCCTAAACTACAAAAGAAAAGTGTTACCATTTTAAGTCCAATCCTTAAAGGAAGCCTTTAGCAGCTCTGCTTTTTTTTTTTCTTGTTGGCTCTTTGTTTTGTGCAATCTAAGTATACCCATCCCTAATGGAATTTTTAATAAAATGTCACCTTTGCATCAAGTATGCCACACATTGCAAAAAAAGCTGTATTGTGCCCCATCTAAACCCACTTCAATTGCTTTCTAAAAGGTTTTCACAAGACATACAGCATTAGGAGAAGATCCATTGATCTCCCATTTTCTGGGTACCAGTGCTATTTCTGTAGTATTTCCTGAGTGAGTGAAAAACCTGTGAATAAAATGGAGGTTACCCATGCACTTCATCTGCGACCAGAAAAATGCAAATGGCAATTACACTGCCCTTTTCTGTGGAAAGACTCATGCTGATGCGTCTTAGCTACCCAGGGAAGGCTTTCAGGACAGGAATGTCACAGCTCTGTGGCCTGGCCAGGCACCTGGGTGAGACACTCCTGAGTGCTGACTCCAGGGTGCTGGGACCAGCACTGTCAGAGACAAACACAGAGACCATTGTCAAGGGTGTGGCAGCCCATTGCACGTGGGGTCATGCAACAAGAGCCTAATGTTCATTATGATCATATCTTTGGTATTCAGTAGTTTTCAGAAGGGGGCATATGGACTTTTTGAAGACAAATCCTCACTGTGCCATGATGTGGCAGACTTGTCTTCTGATGAGAAAAAGTAGAATTGTCATCATGGCCTTCACAGGAATGACCGAAGATTGGAGAAAGGGGAAATTACTGGAAACAATGAAAAGGAAAAATCGCAGTTTGTGACACATTCCAAAGCCACAGAGTTTTATCAAATATCCCCAAAAAACAATGAAGGAAGGATATCAGTCAATATCCTTGGAAATCATTACTCCAATAATTGGCAGAAATGCTTTTGGGCTGGTGTAGGTTGTTGTGAAGTTTATACACGTTTCAATCTGCATCTGCACAATCTCTCCTGTGTGACTATTTCTTTGCCTAGAGTTTTTAACATGGCTATTTAATACAGTGTTTGGCATTTACAAAGTATTATTTGCCTGTGTGGAGAAGTAGTGATTGATATTAATAGACTTTTTCTTGTTACAAGAAGTCCATACCCTTTAATCAGAACAGGTGCTGGAAGGTCTTTCCTTAAGAAACAAGCAATGTCTGAAGAAACCAGACAGAAAAAGCAATATATTTAAGGATTTGTCTTTTCCTCCCCTTTGCTAGTGTAATTAACTACTTGTTCATTCCAGCCCACGTGCCTGCTGTTCTTGTTACTGCTTTTCCCTAAAAGCCCAATTCTTTCAGTCTTTCCTTTTAGTGGGTTTTCTTGTCTCTGTTTTCTCCATTAACCATCTAAGCTGTGGGAATTTCAATTTTTTTAGCAAGTCTGAGTGGCATCATTCAAACAGTCCCACTCCCACTTCCCTGGGATCCTAAGCCCCATGGTTTTGGGAACTCCTCCTCACTTTCTGACAACTGCATCTTTGAAATTCGTTATGGCATCATATATGATATGATAAATCATGTATCACAATGATATACACTTATTTCTTTAGATATCTTAGATCTTTGAGGGTGACTCTAATCCACACCATTACCCATCCCTGGCACAAGTATCTTTCCTTCTGGTTGATTCCACTTAATAAATACCCTTCCCCATCACCTGTTTCTCCTCATGACCCATATTTTCAATTATCTGTTTTCACAGGTCTGTGATACATATTTCAGTGGCGAGTAACTTTTATGCTTGAACTGCAGCTCCTTTATTCCAGGCTCTGTGGCTTATTCTCTGCAGTTTGGAAAACAGCAATGCTTTTATCTTGAAATTTACTACAAGAACACTATAAAAGAAAGTACTTAGATGGAAAATATGAGGGATTAGAGATAATTAAACTGCTCAATGTAAATTGCTCACAACTTCTGCCTTGTTTGGAAGGTGGGTTTTCCTTTTGAGTTATGCTAATTTAGCATTATATCTATCTATCTATCTATCTATCTATCTATCTATCTATCTATCTATCTATGCCTTAATTTATGGACCCAACTCCTCACTACAGAGAGATCTGGTATATCTGCTGCTGCCTCCCCCAAGAAATTATTATCTAATCTTTTCATTTCCTTATTCACTCAGCCTAGTATCTGGTTAGCCACAAAACACATATGTGAGATCTATTTCTTTGATGACATTTTAGCTCCCTGAAACTCCCTTCCTCCTTCCAGATTTGAACCAGGTAATTTTCTGAAAGGCTGACTTTCTGAAGCCAGATGATATTTTTTTCCATCTTAAGGAATGCAGTCACCCTTCATTCTGATTCCAATTGCTTTCTAATGCTCATGGCTCTTGCAGTGTCTCCTTTTCAGTTGTTTTCTTGGCTCTCTGTACACAAAAGCTGTAAAAAGCTGTTGCCAGCTTCAAGAAATTGCTGCATTGTCTCTGCCTACCTGTATTCCTGTCCTGGATACTGGGTTCATCAAAGCTACCTATTCTGTAGCTATTGTTCCTTTCTGGAAGACAGAGCTGAAGATCTCATGCTGTGTTGGCATTGGTGGTGTAGTAAAATGCAGGTTTTGGTCAACCCTCTATTATTGGTTCCTTCTTTGTTCCAGCCCAACTGGATATTCAGCCCTCTAGGTACTTCCAGCATGATTAAGCCCACAAACAGGTTTTAAGGAGGGCATACTTTTTTCTCAGCAATTTGTTTAACTTGTTTAACAGGTTAAAATTGCCATTCTGTGTGTATAGCCATGGTAAAGAACTGGCTGGCATTTCTGGTAGATCTTAAGTACAGAAAAGGGGTGGCCATTCCCTGGAAATCCAGAGAGTTCATGTTTATTCAAAACAGCTGAAGTCCAAAACCAGGATAAGTAAAATCACATAAGATTCAGGACTTTGGTAAGACTTGATACTTTCCAGGTCCAGTGAAGTGCAGCTTAGAGAGCACATAAGCACTGGGAATAGATGAGCACTCAGTGTCCTGCAGGTTTTCAGAAGACAGGTGCAATTTTTACAGTCCTGTGTTATCCAGTCCTATGGTGAGCCTTGTTTTCTATGCATCTTTTTGGAAAGATTGAAGTCTAGAAACTCATTTAGCCTGTTAATACATGCTTTCAAAAGGGAGGACGGAGACACGTACAGAAATTGATTAAATCTTGCCAGTATATCTTATTTACCAGAGCATTTTGTTAGATCAGGATTTATCATGGAGAAGAGGAACTCTGTTTCTACTGTTCTTTGCTCAGAACTGTATTCTTTGAAGACTACAATCTTGAGATGAAGACTGAAAAATATTTATTGAGCATCTGTGACTCAGGGACTCTAATGGCAGTATGTTATATACCATAATAGCAAGCAGTAAGATTTGGAGTAACTCAGTGGGGAACAAATATAAAACTTACTTTCCCATTTGCCCATTTAGTCACCCCTAGAGGAAGTTTGAACTGTTGTAGTGAATCTAGCTGAGCACAATTTTCTTTGGGACTCTAAGCTTCTCATCTGTTTTTACTGTCCTTGGAAAGAAATGGAAAGGTAATAATTTTCAATTAAAAGTCCAACAAGTTGTTGTGAAATTTTATGCCACATTCTCGAGCCACTTCCAAGCTCTTACTGATATTTTCAATCTCCTTTTTCCTCTCAAAGAAGTTAAATAACTGCATGAGGATGACACCAGAAAAAAAAATGGATTACGGTTATTTTGTTATGAGGGCTCCACTGGGACTTTGAGGGAACCAATTCAAAGAAAAAACCCCCACAGAACAAATTTACAGGACCAGTGGAGAGGAATAATATTCTCATACTCTGCCCATCTTGTATCATCATTATTCTTAATGGCCTGTTCCTGCATTTCTAGAATACAGTGTACCTAGAGCTGGATGACCAGCTGTTCCTTGGGACTCAGTGCATTTGGATTCAAAGCTGCATTTTTGCTGGACACAGGATGCAAACCCGAGGGAAGGTCATTTCACAAATACATTCTGTCAATCTTTCTGAAGCAGTCTCATGTGTTGTACATATACCTTTTTGTGCTCTTTTCCTTTCTTTTTCTTTCTTTCTGTCGTGGTTCGACACCAGTGAAACACCAAGCACCCACAAAAGTCATTCACTTCCCCCCTCCTCTGCCACTCCGTCCCAGCTGGGGAGAGGAGAGGGAAAAAAATTAATGAAGGGTTCATGAGTGAGATAAGGACTAGGAGAAAACACTCCAAGAGCGAAACAGGCTCAACTTAGAAAGGCTCAGAAGTACTAAGTACAAACTTAGAAGTAAAAACTGAATTTATTACTAACAGAATCAGAGGAGGATAATGAGAAGTAAAATAAGCCCTTAAAATACCTTCTCCCCTCCAGCCCCTTCCCTCCTTCCCACCGACAGCGCAGGGATACAGGGCATGGGGGTTTGGTCAGAGAGATTTTCTCCCGCTGCCTCGGGAGCGGAGCCCATCCCCTGTGAGGCCGTGGGTCCCTCCCACAGCAGGCAGCTCTGCATGGCCTGCCCCGGCCTGGGTCCGCCCTCAGGAACCCTGCTGCAGCGTGAGCTCCCCCAGGGCCGGCAGCGCTCCCTGAACTGCTCTGACCTGGGGCTCTGCCCTCGAGTGCTGCCCTCCAAGGACACGGGAGCGGGGCCCGGGGCCGGGCTGCTGCAGCCGGGGAGCGGGGCCCGAGGCCGGGCTGCTCCAGCCGGGGAGCGGGGCCCCTCTCCCCTGCATCTCCCACTGAAGCACAGCCTCTTCCAGGCACCCACCCGCTCCGGCCTGGGCACATCCCCATGGGCTGTGGGTGGATCTCTGCATCCCCCATGGATCCCCAGGGGCTGTGGGTGGATTTCTGCATTCCCCGTGGATCCCCAGTGGCTGTGGGTGGATCTCTGCATCCCCCGTGGATCCCCAGTGGCTGTGGGTGGATCTCTGCATTCCCCATGGATCCCCACAGCTGCCAGGGCACAGCTGCTTCACCATGGGCTCACCACGGCCTGCAGAGGAATCTCAGCTCAGGTGCCTGGAGCAGCTCCTCCGCCTCCTTCTCCCCAGTTGCTTTTTTGTCAACAGAATTTTGTTTCTCCTGCACATCATTTATGGCACCTGTCTGTCATGGTCACTGTAACTTTGGAATGGGTTCTCCCAGACTCCGTAGTTGCCGTCACTTCCTTCAAATTAATTTGCACAGGAAATTCAGACATCCATGTTGTTTACATTGAGACTGCTCTCACAGATCACATTTGCATGGGTATTCGTGTGATTAGAAGTCTTTTGCTATTCAAATACCATAAAAAATTCACTCAATTTTTCAGGAGTGATTTTTCAGAAAATTTTGTTTATTGATGCTCTTTGGAAAATTGATGGACACACTAGCTGATCAGAATTTTGTCTGTTAGGCTAAAGAAGAAGCTTTTTGCCATACACCTTTCCTCCCAAACTCTGTATTTACATGCAAAGAGACTTCTCCTTCCTGAAAATATCTTAAACACGAAGACTAAGCAAAGAAATATTAGAAATAGAAGGTGTAAGTCTAGTGGGGAATGGCTAAAGGAGCTTGGGCTTTTTATCCTAGAGGAAAGGAGGCTCAGGGGAGAACTTTTCACTTCCCGAATCTTCCAGAAAGGAGGTTGTAGCCAAGTGGGAGTCAGTCTCTTCTCGCAGGTGACAAGTGCAGGACAAGAGAAAACTTCTTTGAGTTGCACCAGGAAGGGTTCAGGTTGGATATTAGGAAAAAGTTCTTCACTGGAAGGGTGATCAGGCATTGGAACCATTCCAAGATGCCCAGGAAAGAGGTGGAATTACTATTCCTGAAAATATTAAAAAACACATGGATGTGGCACTTCGGTACATGGCTTAGTGGTAGACTTGGCAGTGTTGGGTTGACAGTTGGAATTTATTATCTTGCAAGTCTTTTGCAACCTAAAGGATTTTATGATTCTATGAAAAATTACTCAATTTAGTTTGAATTAAAGGCAGCATAAATGATGGTATTACTCAAAGTAATATTTTTAAAAAACATGGATAGTTAAAATGGGGTTCCTAGAAACAATAAGACTAAACATTGAATATTTAGAATTTCTCCAAATCATTTTCCTGATTTTGTAATATCTCAGCTGAATTTCACACATGTAATAAAAATTCTTTTCTCAGTATTTTACTGTAGAATCATCAGAAATAAAATCAACAAACCAAAACATCTCTATTTCCACATTTTTGTCGGGGTTCAAAACTAGTAGAACACAAGGTGCTTCTTACAGCTTCTGTTTATAACTTTTTAAGCAAGGAAAGAAAGCTCTGCCAAACTGAAAGCAATTGCTGATTTCTAATGCAATCAGCAACTACAATCTGGGCAGCTGATACCAACCAAAAAGCCAGCCCACATCTTGCCTTTGCTGGGCTGGTTAACTCAAATGTATTAACTCCCCAAAACCTTTCTTCCCACTCCAAGGAAATAATGTATGAGATTGCAGTGTGGAGTTTAGTACCTTCAACTTTAGAATGTTGTATGGTATAGAATTTAAACAGGAAGGAGGATCTTACACCAAAGCAAGGCATGATAAAAAAACATCCCAGAGTTTAAAAGATGAAGTGAAAAAATTCTTTCTTTGTCTAGGGAATTGTTACTTACCAAAAAGAGAAGACTCTGATGAAATCAAAAATACCCCTTAGATCAGAATCAGAAAATCAAATCCATAGCATGTGTTATTTATAACGTGGAATAGTTGTGATTTGCAGCCAAGAGTGTCAGATGAAAAAGAAATCAAAGCATATAGCAGATCTTTTCATATGAAACACAGCCTCATATATCTTCCAGTGAATTATTGCACTTAGCTGCTGCCTCCTATCCAGCTGGCTGTCATGTCCCTGTGTGGGTTTCTCTGTGTCCTTATAAACAGACACTTTGGACATGGTGTCACTTGTCAATGTGGCCATTCTGTGTTTGGCTCTCTTGTGAGAGATGTTGTTCAAAATGAGGTTGTGGGAACAGCTTTTGGGGGCAACCTGGGAGGATGACAGCTCTGGGAGGGTGCAGGGTCTCAGAGACACATCCCACCCTTATGGGACTTCACAGGTGTATGGGGTGGGGACTTAGGATGACAGCAGCCACATTTTCAGAAGATGCCTCTGTAATGGTACATCTGCAGTCAGCATAATTAATTCCATTGACTTCAAAGATACCATGCAGGCTGCTTTACTTGGTGGTCTGGCTGCTTAGATGAAAGAGGTAATGCTTTGTCTGTTTCTTTCTGTACTCTGTGTCCACATTTCTTGCTAACACAAAAAATTAAAGATGTATTTCCAATAAATGTCACCTTATATCAATCACAGCTAACATTACCCTGTATCCCTGTGATTAATTCAGACATATGCACACAACTGTTTGTCTTGGAAGGTTTAGTTCATTGCACAGTAACTTATAACCTGAATTTTAGGAAGCCCAAACCACATGTGGACGTCAGCAAGCACTGCAGTACGCTTCACTACTTGCATAGTGAAGCAAGTAGTGCTTGCTTCACTGCCATCTACCTTCACAAATTCTTTGTGATAACTGTTAGGAAGATGAGCACATTGAGTTAATTAAGAGTCAGACACATATTTTAAAAGCTCAGTATAATTTTCAGTGATAAAATAATAAATCTGTATTACACTTGAAACACAGGCAATTGCATAAATTGTAATTGCTCCTCTTTAGAGCCTTGCATTCCCTCCATATAGCAGAAACCCATTACCTCTGCAGGACCAATAGATAATACAAAGTCCCAGTGTAAGAGATCTCAGCCTGAGTACTTTGGTTTACAGGCTGTATAGGAAGTTTGGTACTCGTACACCTGCACACCTGTTCTCAGCCTCAGAAACAGCTCAAGTGCATTCTTCTCATGTCAGTGTCACCCTGAAGCCAAGACAAGCTCTTCCAGGTACTTCAGTAGTCATTCTCCAGTGGTGTCCTTCTTTGATTTCCCAGTTGAAACGTCTGGGTCTAATTCTCTTTTCTCCAGCTGTTTGCTCTTGCTGGACTTTGCTCCCTAGAGCTGTGGTACTAAGAAACAACTGAATATTGATCTCTCCCAGTTAATTCTCCAGGATAATCTTTTTGTTTACCCTTTTTGCCAAAGCATTTTCCACAGAGATTGCTTCTCCTCTGAAAGACCATCACCCCTTTCAGACACCCTGGTTTTCTAGGCAGGAATGCCTCTTCTCTCTCTTGCCTTGATATATAACTGGCATTTAGCTGCACTCATGCACTTGCCCCAGTCTCTAGTGCTCTCTTGCCCCAGTCTCTAGTGTTTGTTGACCTCCCTGCTAACCTCTGTCATGCCTGTGGTTTACCAGAAGTGAGTGTGTATCTTCTTGCAGGTACTGATGAGGATGCTGAGTACCTGGGCCAGCCCATGAGGAAGATATTTGTCCCCATTCAGTGACCTCCATGCTGACTGAAAGTTGAAGTCTGTCAACAAGCCAGTTATTTTTCTTTCCAGTCTGTGCTATATTTTACATTTTTAAGCAAAAGATTGACATCTCCTGAAGCCTAAAGTGTATGACTATTATATCAGATAAGTTATCTTTAATCATTAAATATGTCATTAAATATGTCATCTTAATGAAGAATGAAATCGTTATTTATTTGATAAGATTTTTGTTATCTGGGACATTGTGCTAAGCAACACTAACTATATTCCTATAATTTAGGGTTTTTAAAAATCAAATGCTTACATTAGCTTTTTCTGGTATTTTAACTACAATTTATGTCAGGCTGGACTGTGAAAAAACGGATGGAAAAAACAGGAAGTTGTCCTCTCCCATCCACTTTTAGGAACTTTGTTCTGTACAGCACTGCCCAAGGTGATCCTGATCCATTTATAAGAATGGAGGAAATTTTGAAAAATAGCCCAGTAATAATACAGAAATTATTTCCCCCAAAGTAGACAATGATAGATGAAAGAATAACTTTTTCTTCTTTCTTGAGATGAAATCCAGAGCACTGAACTGATAAAATACATTCTATTTGAAATTTGCCAAGAAAATCCCCAAATTGAATTATTAATGAATAATATTGATTTCTATTTGTTTATTTAGATGTATTACTGTAGAACAGTTTATTGGAAGGAACCCTGCTTTCACTCAAATATTTATTTTTCAGTGCTCAAACACTTTCAATAACTGCCTACCTGCTTTTTTTTCAAAGCAAGAACTCTGCACATTTCTGGACCTCTTGGCTCTTCTGAATTTTAAGAAAAATGTGTCTTTGATAAGCCAAGAATTTAAGCATTCAATTGAATTTTTTCAGGTGTCCTGTTGGGAAATATGACTTTCCACTGCACCAAATCTACCAGAAGATCCCTGGTCAGTAATGGGGCTTGTTGCACTAGAGGCTCCCCTTTGAGGCTCAGTCCCTGAGGATCTGGCTTGACCAGATCCCAGGCATCTTGAGAGCCCAGGTGACTGACCCCACTGGAATATCAACTGCTTCAGGAGGGTATTGGGCACCAGGGCCTCTGGGCCAGCCTTGGAATGCTGCGTGAGCCCCTGAGGTGATGTCACCATCTGGGGGAAGCCCACGAGGCATTCTCCACTGGCTGACAGCTGTGACCGTGGTCAGAGCTGACCTCAGTCCCACAGTTGCAGATTCCCACAGACAGATTCAGATGGGGCAGTGTGGGTCCTGTTCCCCATCTCTGTCCCAGGACCCTGGCTGGGACCTGGCATGCTGGCCCTGGAGGCTGGCAGGTGATCTTAGTCATTACTCATCTTAGAAGCTGATAAGGGCTGTCAGCAAGTCAGAGCCTGGCATTTCAGGTTATGTCACAGCTAATTTTGCTTTATTTCCTCCTAACCAATGGCAGTCAATGGGCCACCACAGTGTGTAAAAACCCTGTAGATGTGCTGAAGGCACAAGCACACAACATGATACAAGAACAAGGTAGTGCTTTATTCTTTGTGAAATACTTTGCTGCTGAGATATTGATGTGCCCTGATCACCATGTGCCTTGTTCCTCCCTCACTCGATGCTTTCTCTCCTTCCACGGGCAGTGACGTGTGAAAGAAGCAGAAAAGCATGCTGACTGTGTACAACAGAGCTGTGTCTCATTACAGCTTAACCCTGTCTAGTCAAGTCTGTGGGCACATTTCTGCAGAAAAACTGGGAATAACTTCTGTCAGCTCTTGCACAGTTGCTCTTCTGCGCCCTCCTTCTTTCTCTTCCCTCTTGCCCACTGCATCCAGCTCCTGTGATGATCTCAGCAGGCCTATCCACACAACTGACTTCCACCACTGCTATACTGAGTCCACTTCCCACAACAGATCAGACTTGGGAGCAGTTTGCCTAAAATGCAGAGTGTAAAAAGATATTGCTACTCTATACCTTTCCTGAGGATGTGATTCAGAATTGTCACATTATGGAAGCCTCTAGGAATGGTGAGCATTCTCATTTTTACACTAGACCTGATCAGCTGGTCAAGGATATGAATGCAATAGCAATCATTTTGCTTCCCTGCTCTTCTGAAGGGAAGAGCATCTCAGATCAATGATAGTGACTCTCCTAATTATCATGAAAAAAGAGGATGTGGAGAATTACATGTCAGTGTGCTTGGAAATTATTTTAATCAAATGATGAACTATTCAGAAAGTACCTGAAAGATTAAGAAAGTTAAGGAGGCAGTGGGGATTGGTAAGGAGCAAATTGTGTTACTAAAAATCTAATTTTCCTCTGCAGTAGAAAAGCAGATCTAGAACTAATCTATAAAACTTCACTTTGGGAACTCTTTTGATTTGATCTCACATGAAATTCTTATATGCCAGCAAAAGAAATACAGCATGGATTAAATCACTAGATGGTGAATCCAAAACATGTTCTGTATCTACGCTGAGAATTACTTCAATGGCAAAATGTAAAGTGTCAACAAGGGCTCTTCCAGGGGTCTTTCTGTTCCAATTCTGCCCAGTGCTTGCACTGCTGATCCCAATCACACGCTTAGAGATGACACAAAGTTGGGTTGGAACACAAGTTGGAGGTTCAAAGTTCCTTGGCAGTATAGAGAAAGGGCATGAAAATCAAGGACAACTGCAAGGGAATGCTCCAAGGGATGAGCACCCAGCTGCTTGGGCACAGTGCATTTAACAAGTAGCCAGGTTGCTGTTTTGGAGAAGGATCATGAGCAGAACACAACAATGCTGTACTGTTATGAAAAAGGCAAACAACCTACCATGATCTATAAACACACATGGAGCTGGCAAAACACCCAATGTATCAGTAGAAACTGAGCAGGAATATCTTCTCCAGTTTTGGGCACTGTGGTTTAATGAAGATGGAGGCCAATTGGGGAATGTCAGAAGAGCAATGTGAGCACATCTGTACTGTGGAAATATTTTACCCTCTAAAATTGGCTGTAGACAGACAGTTCCCTGGCCTGTGCTAACTCATCAGGTATGTCCTGGAGCTCTCCAGGAGAGTGCAAAGCTGTCCCAGGTCCAACTGGGCCAGTGACTGGTTGTTATGGCCTAAATGTTACATGATCCGTGGGTATATAGAGATCATGACCATGGGTTTGCAGGATTTTTTAATACACAAGGACACAAGAGGCTTTATCTTCTAAATTTCTCTGTTTTTATTATAGATCACCAAAAATGCTATGCAAGGATACATATATCAATTAAGTTTACATATCTATCTCTCAAGCCATTAAAATTACTATCAGCAGTCAATACAGCACCAACCAGTGGTACAGCAACAAGCAATTGCATAGCAGCAATCAATATTATAGCAACCAATAGCCAACCACCACTAATGGGTGTAGGCACCATTACAGGTTACTAAACCCTCATCACTAGTGAAATAAGCTTATCAACAGTTAGCAGAACACATGCTTATGACAGATGACTTCTATAGATGTATAATGCCCATGCCAAATGAGTTAGATTGCAGAAGGGGCTAAACCATCCCATAGATGGGAGAACAAACCAAACCAAACTGACTCCAAAAGTGGGCCCAAAGGGTGTCTAGTAAGATAACAGAGAGACTCTCACTTCAGAGATTATCTCACATCACAGAGCTTGCAGCTGGATCCCCAGCAAGAGTCCAACATCTTGTAAGGAGTTCATGTGGAGAATTTGGCCTGTTTAAGGAAGAAAAAAATGCATGCAGCATGCATTGTTCTCAGTTTTCTTACTAATTTTGCATAAATTTAAGTCCTTTTCAAATCACAGAGGCATAAGAGGATGATGATCATCCCTTCAAGCAACCAGTAGATGTTGCAATACTTGATTTTTCACATATAACAAATGCTAGATGATGTTTTTTTGACTTTTTCCAATGCATTTTTATTTTTCTAGACTGTTTTTCACCTTTTCAGATCATAAATGGTCATTACAGGCCCTTGTTTTTGCACTTTTTGGTGGTATCTCAGAATGTCTCTAGTTTCTAGGCACCCTAGGTATATTTCAAAGAGACCAGCTGCTTCATTTTTCAAGTATGTTTCTGGTTCTCAGGACTGGATCCCAGGCTGGCAGGAATTTTCTCTGTCAATATATTTCAGCAGGCATTTTGTTCTGTTCAGTAATTTTACCCTTCTAGCCAGGTTGCATTTGAGGCTACTCACATTGCTTGTGTCCAGAAATAATCTCTGATGTTGTTTGAATTATGGGCAAAATGCGTGATTTTATGGCCTTTATCCCAGTCTGAAATGCCTGGCACCACCACATGAAAGACAAGCACTGTTTCTTTTAAAGTTTTAAACATGATGCCTGAGAATTTAATTAGTTGACCTTTATTTATTTTGTTGTGAGACATAGTGAATACGAGTCCCTATTCACTGCTACATGCCATTCATGGCTGTGTACACATGAAGCTACACAGGCTCCTTTCTGAGCCTTTTCTTTGAAAGATGAAAACATTTTGAACTCTTTAACCTTCATACAAAAGCTATTCCAAGGCTTTGACTGCTCTTGCCTTCATATATATATGTATTCTACTTCTGTTTTCCTGGAGGAGGAAAGAATCTGAACAGCACAATATGATCACGCAGTGACAGAGGATTATTATTCTGTTTGTTCTCTGTTCCCTTCTCAAGAATTCTTAATGTTCTGTTTACTTTTTTGATGGCTCCTGAGCATGGCATTGAGATTTTATTGTAATTGTCAATGGCAACTCAAAAATCTTTTTTTTTCCTGCTTGCTGATAGCTAATTTAGAGCTCATCATGGTTATGCATGGTTAAGAATGTTTATTTCCATGTGCAATACTTCAAATTTATCAGCATCTCATCTGCCATTTTTCTCACAATCACTTGGTATTGTGAGCCATCTGCAACTCTTCACAGTTGAATTCCATTTTATTGCCTTAAATAATAGAGTATCATCAGAAAATTTCATTACTTCATTTGTCCAGATGACATATGAACATGTGGGATAACATGAGTTCCAGCACACATCCTTTCAAAGAGCTACAAAGTTCAAAGTCTGTCCATTAAATCAATGATTTAAGGACATAAAATAACAACAACAACAACAAAAAGATCAAAAAGATATTTCTTAATAGGTGAGCAGTAGATGTGTCTCCATCTTTCCCTGTGGTATTTTTTTTGCTTTTAGTAGTGCTATGGGGGCTCAGATGGAAGAATACCTACAGAGGATTTCACTGAATATTTCTAAAGATTCTGCCTTTTACTCTTTTGACTATTGTATTGGTTCTACTTTTGCACAATAATCTGCTCTGCTCTGTATCATAGCAAGATCTCACCACCCCATGGGAGCTGCTGGTCCTTCATGCCATATTGTACTTAGGTTTTCATCATCTGAAAACACAGAGATGTTTTTCATTTTCATTCTATCCTCTACATTAGTAATACCACAGCATGAGAAGCCTTTAAGTCATTGTTGTGGGAGCCTCAGGAAAAGTATATTAGAGAAGCCCTGCCACTGAGCTGTGAGGTGCAGAAAGGACCCCCTTGTGTACTAAACTCTTCCTCAGAGAGGAGCCTGGGGGCAGATGGATCTGATCTGAGCCACAGACTGTCAATGGCTTGAGTAACTTTGTCCTGCAGGCTTTAATGATGGCAAATCAGATGTATTCGTATAATATGAATTATTTATTATGACAAATGATTAGACAAAAAATCTTAATCAGAGTTACTTACTACACAGTATAATTTACTACACAGTAAAAAAAAGCTAAAAGTACTAGCAGTGTGTAGTGTAGTATAGTGCACTATATCAAAGCAATTATATTAAAGCTAGCAAAAAGAAACAATTGTTAAGTAGAGATTGATGTAACTCACCATACCAGTGCTTGTGGGCAGATCCCTTTCTCTTAACTTCAAGGAATATCTGTGGTGGGCCTCCCCCTATCCAAGGGAGTAAACTTCACACATTCCAAGCAGGAATATGTTGGAAGAACCTAACTCTATGAAAGTGCTTTTATACTATAAAGTGATTGACTACCCATCATATGTCTCCAGGTGAGTTTAGCAGCTTATCTGTCAAATATTTGCCTCACTATCAGGATGATAATTTGGGGTTAGTTAGCCAGACTGCTTTTAGCATTATTCAAAACAGCAAAACCAGCACGTGGCAGCCCCTCTCAATCCACTATTAATAGCTTTGCAAACAGGACATTTTCCAAGTTGCTTGATCACATTCCAGGGCAGAGCATCTTGCTACAGTCATACCTTCCCACAATATTTTCAAACAAGTTTTGCAAAATCACTTGTGCTTTCACATCATGTCTTTAGTTTTCTCCACTACTCCATAGCACAGATGAGAATGTCTCCATTCCCACCACCATCCTTCTTCCCAAATAAAGTAAGAGTGCATAATAAAGAACTTTCCAGAGGCCATGTTAATGGCTTCCTAAACAGCTAATTTGTAGTCATCAGCTTTTCCCCTTTCTCAAGCCTTTTGCAATGTATACAATAGCTTGGTATTCAACCCAAGGGCCTGGTGTACTGTCAACCATATTCCTGTTTCAATATCTATTCTAAGACGGGCACACTTGCAGTTCCTTTCTTTCCTTCAGCATCTGAGGCCAGGCTTCAACAATTACACTTTTTCCCAGGCATGGTGCCACGGCAGGACACAGTCTCAGTTGCAGCATCAAGAAGTGACATGCATCATTAGGCCTCTGAAATCCTCCCTGCACAGAGAAGAGGATGCTCTCAGTGGGAGTACCCAGCCACAAGAGCATTAACTTCTCACTTTCCTTGGGGCAACTGAGGGAGGATGATATTCATGGTTTTGTTACCTCTCTCTCTTCTTCTCAGTTTGTGGTATTTACAGATCAGGAATGACTGTACATTTATAAAGATACTTGCCTGCATGACTTCCCCCCACTCCATTAGATGGTGCAGGAAACAAGGTCACATTGAAGCCAGGAATTGGATACAAGAAGCAGCACAATTTTGCTCCGTTTCCCCATCATGACTTTTCACTTCTTACTGGTGCCTCAACACAGAGGGGCAACCAGGATGCCACAGTGGGCTAATTTCACCTCCAGAAAAAGGGAATGGAGGCCACTGGAGACAATGAGGATCACTGCATGGTCTCCAAGGTCCACTTGCTACTGGTGAAGCTCTGCCATGGACACTGCACTACATCAAGCCTTTGCTTTGCCTAAATCCTTCTAGGAAACTTTGGGAATTTGCTTTATCTCTTTGCTGACCAAAATCTTCATATTCTGCCCTTGCAACACTGAGGGAAGATAGAGTATGCATTCCTTTCCACAGAGCAGATATACTTGGGAGGACATTAGGTTGAGTGATGGCTTCGGTGGAAAAGTCAGAGGAACACAGCTAAGTTAATTGTGGTGTTTGTTTGGGATATCTGCTGAAGGCATTCGTAGTGGATGAATCCCTCTTCCCTGACAAACCAGAGCCAGAATGAAGCTCCCACAGGGACTTGGTGTAGGGACTGGTGTTCCTCATGTTTGGTGAGGAAAGCCCTCAGTGCACAGACATCTCCCTCTTTTCCAGATGATGACTGAGATGGCATTGCAGAGTGGAGCGGGATGAAGTGTGGATCAATCAGAAATCTTTCACTGAGTGAAGCTATGCAAGGACTAAACCACAAGGAGAGACTTATGGCTGGATATAGAAAAGAACAATTCAGAAAGGGGTCTGGCAAAATCTCTGTAATTAGCTACGTGAGATAGCACTGGCTCACACCTGTGACAGAAAAGCTACTCAGACCCCTTCATGCATCTTTCTGAAGTTTATCCTGTTTGTTAAACTTCTCAGTTGAGCCAGTCACTGCAGTTAAAAATATTTGGTCATGATAGTTTGTGTCTTGTAACGTGATAATTCTTCCCCCACTGCCCCAATTACTGTGTTAATTGAAGCTTGTGGCTCCTATCTTGTAGTAGCAAAATACACAAGCAGCTAAAATAGTATATTTGTTGGTTTTGCCTATTTAGAGAGAATGGAGTAGGTGGTACATAGGCAAAACATAAGTGAGGAAGGTTCAATTGCCACTCTCAAATTCACTAAGGCAAATCATTATTTGAAGCAGCAAACTGCTTTAGTAGGGCTTTACTCCTTGACACTTCCCCATTCCAGTCTCCTGAGTACTCAGCATAGCTCATCTCCAGCTCCCTATAATTTACAGTTTTTTACGTTAGACTCCATGGTCCTGTGTTATTGGATTTGCTCTCTTCCCTTCTCACCCCTGCAGTCAACAACAAAGACTGTCTCCATTCTCTATATTACCTTTATATCTGCTGTAATTTATTGTCTCAGAGATATAAACAGCTGGAATAATCAGACAACCAAAATGTTACATGGAGCAATTATATATCTTTTAAAAGTACACAAGAGAACAGAGCATAATTTGTATTTCCAGTAAAATATGTATGATGGTGGTACAACCTGAATATGGATCATCAAATACTTAATACATGCAGATCACAGTATTTTCTTGTAAGTAAAAATGCAGAGGAGAGAAGGAATGAATTCCCAGGACAGTGAGGAGGAGCAGTGGGTACATGCTGAAATAGCAGTGTGACATACTCTGCTCCCATTGACAACCCAAGCCATGGGCTCTGGCTGTGTTTCCTGGGTGAGGTGCTGCAGTGAAAAATTAATTCCTCTCCCTGGTAATGGAAACACCAGAACAATGAGAGTCCCTTCTCAGACAGCTCCCCTGAGTCAGTGCAGTGGGAACTGCTGCAGGCAACAAGGACTTTTCATTTCCTGCTCATTCACTGCTCCCTCTGTCACAGCTCTTTAAGTGTCTCATTTCCTAAGCCTTTTGACCTGGTGAAACAGAGTAATGAAATTTTTGTGAAAGGCTGACTTAGCTCTCAAACATCAGTCACTGGTCATCATCATGTGAGGTAGAAAAAACTTATTACTAGACCTTTCATGGAATCAGGGCATGAACTATAGGTCACCAAAAGCCAGGGTTATTTTTTTATTAGCTGCAAAAGCCTTCAGGTACAACTGTCACAACCAATTCTCTTTGAAGGGGACCACAAGGACAGCTGACCCCAGAGAGAGCTGGAGAGGATTGTGAAGGGGGTGTGCAAGCTCCAGAAGTTGGTTGTACCTTGCAAACTGGATAGCTTTTATCTGGGAAACTTTTCCTAGAGAGAAAGGGGTAAAGTTGGGTGTTTGATGGGCTGTCCAAAGGGATGTAGTCCAAAAAATAAAAAGTAAAAAATAATTTTTATTTGTTCTTCTAGCTTTTGGGGATGGATTAGTTTTGGGGCGGGGGGATGGCTGGGTCAGGGTGGGAATTGCACCTCTGAACTAAAGAGAACACTGGAGAGTCTTTTAAATCATCTGTACTACTTCAGCTGGCACAGTCAGAAGAAATCAATCTCTGCTTCATCCTCTCTAATTTCACAAATGAAAACATCCACTAACGGGTAAAAAGTCATATATATTTGTGGCTTGGCAGCATATTACAAGAGTGAGAAGCTGTTGCAGATCACTTGAATGACAGCAAGATTTGTCTCCTGGTTTACCCTCAGCTGGCAGCTCAGCCCCATGCAGCCAATTCCCATGGGCAGATGGGTGTTCTGTCATCTGCAACAAAGACCACCAAAGATCCCTGAAGCCCTCTGACCCATTTCCAGCAAGGTCTAGAAAAACAAACTGTGTGTGATAACTAATTTGCACAGAATGCAAGAAACTTAGCTCCAGGGTGGGGAAAACTTACCTGTAAACAGGTATCCCTGTTAAGCCTGGGTGCACACATCCTAGGACACCCATCAGCTGGATCAAAGCTTCAGCTGTGATTGGTGATCCTTCCTTCTGCCACTTCCTTCCTTCCTTCCTTCCTTCCTTCCTTCCTTCCTTCCTTCCTTCCTTCCTTCCTTCCTTCCTTCCTTCCTTCCTTCCTTCCTTCCTTCCTTCCTTCCTTCCTTCCTTCCTTCCTTCCTTCCTTCCTTCCTTCCTTCCTTCCTTCCTTCCTTCCTTCCTTCCTTCCGCCACTTCCTTCCTTCCGCCACTTCCTTCCTTCCTTCCTTCCTTCCTTCCTTCCTTCCTTCCTTCCTTCCTTCCTTCCTTCCTTCCTTCCTTCCTTCCTTCCTTCCTTCCTTCCTTCCTTCCTTCCTTCCTTCCTTCCTTCCTTCCTTCCTTCCTTCCTTCCTTCCTTCCTTCCTTCCTTCCGCCACTTCCTTCCGCCACTTCCTTCCGCCACTTCCTTCCGCCACTTCCTTCCTTCCGCCACTTCCTTCCTTCCGCCACTTCCTTCCTTCCGCCACTTCCTTCCTTCCTTCCGCCACTTCCTTCCGCCACTTCCTTCCGCCACTTCCTTCCTTCCGCCACTTCCTTCCTTCCGCCACTTCCTTCCTTCCTTCCTTCCTTCCTTCCTTCCTTCCTTCCTTCCTTCCTTCCTTCCTTCCTTCCTTCCTTCCTTCCTTCCTTCCTTCCTTCCTTCCTTCCTTCCTTCCTTCCTTCCTTCCTTCCTTCCTTCCTTCCTTCCTTCCTTCCGCCACTTCCTTCCGCCACTTCCTTCCGCCACTTCCTTCCTTCCGCCACTTCCTTCCTTCCGCCACTTCCTTCCTTCCGCCACTTCCTTCCGCCACTTCCTTCCGCCACTTCCTTCCGCCACTTCCTTCCGCCACTTCCTTCCTTCCTTCCGCCACTTCCTTCCTTCCGCCACTTCCTTCCTTCTGCCACTTCCTTCCGCCACTTCCTTCCGCCACTTCCTTCCTTCCGCCACTTCCTTCCGCCACTTCCTTCCTTCCTTCCACCACTTCCTTCCTTCCTTCTGCCACTTCCTTCCGCCACTTCCTTCCGCCACTTCCTTCCTTCTCTATGATTCTAACCATTTGTGTGTTATCAGCAGTTTTCAGCACAAATCCAAAACACAGCCCCATGCCAGCTGAAGTAAATTAACTCTATCCCAGCAAAAACCATATCAAAACAGATTTTTCTCTCACTTCTTTCCAGCAGCTTCAGAGATACCAACATGGCAAATAATCAAGATAAGCAATAAATTCCCAAAATGTTTATCTTGCAGTTATACACTTATTGAAGGCTTCTTGCTCACTTCTGTTTCTCATTTCCTAGTTTTCTGCAAATTGCCTGGATGCTATCCTAATTTCCTGCTGATAATAAGAATTATATTAAAGTAGAGATTAAACCTTATATTTAAAAAGAAATTCTGATATCTATGATACTAAAATAATCTTTCAGGAGTGCAGAGAAACTCACAGAACTACTGAAGAATAGAGAAGATGAACAAGTTCTGAAAGACAATTTAAAAATAGTAATAGAATTTGTGTCTAGAGAGATTCAAGAAAACATTCTGCAAAGACAGGGGACAGATGCAGAGCATCTAATAAACGTTTCATCCATGGCACATGAGTGATGAGCTACCCTGAAAGGTTTGGGCATTTTGGAAGGCAGGACCAGAGTGAGTGTCATGATGAAATTTATTTCTCATCCTGGGCTCTCAAAAAGTGTCTTAGGAGCGTGCCTTCAAAATGTTAATTAATCTAATGGGAATTTCAGGCTTTGTGATCTACTTCAACAGCTATAATAAGGCATCTCTTAACTAGGTTTGAAGAAGATTAGATTATCATGGGAATTGAAATTTCCATGGCATAAGCAGTAAGTCATGATTTTATGCAGGCTGCTATAAATCTCAAATACAAGCATGTCTCCACTGAAAGATGCCCTTGAATCTCTCAGTTCCACTGGTGTTTCCTTCTTGGCTTACAAAAACTGACATGCCAGCAAGTTACTGGGAGGCAGCCTGGAGTGTGAGTTTGAGGTGCTGTGGTGCAGCAGAGCCAGGTCCCTTGGGCAAAGAGCTTGTACCAGGGCTGGTGTCGTGATGTCCATACCTGACTGCTACTGCATTTGCAGCTTCCCATGGAAAGGCATTCCTCTGTGTACTGACAGAATCAAGTCTTGGAGCTTCCTAAGGCAAATTCTGGAATGTGGTGGTACCAGCTAGGATCTGCACTTACCTCAGGCTGCCGAAAGGCAGGTATGCCACCATCAGCTGTAGGCAGACTGGATGCACTGGGAGTCACAATAATTGCCATACTTACATGAAGTGTTCCAAAGATCCGAGCTTTGTGCAGAATACAGTACTGGGATTAGACACTAGAAAAGGCTAGAAATTTAGAGTTCCAACAGACCTGTGCAGCTGATAGACTTGTATCCCATCAAGCCTGAGTGCTGCTCCCCTGCCCTTTAAATGCTCTCAGGCACGTGTTCACCAAAGCAAAGTTGAAAAGTGTGAACCTGTGATCTGCCTCTTCAGCCTTGGTGCCATTTTTTCTGAAGATTAGAAAGGACTTCTGTTGGAGTCTGCCATTTCAAATGGGAGCTGCCTTAGGATGAATAGGGATGGTTTGAAACAAATGTCTGTGCTAAAAATATTCCCTTTAAGGGGAGAATTTACCATTAACAAACACTCATCACAGGAATGACTCATCCCATACATGGCTAAAATGACAATTAAAAATTGCATTTTGAGAACTTTTTTTTTTTTCTAAAGCATCTCTAAACCCACACATCCATGCCTGACAAACACAAGAGCAACCATCAGCAGGCAAGGACCATTCATATACCGCCAGGAGAAAGCACACACTCACATGCCTCTCCAGTGTTCAAAACAAGCCTGTTTCTCCACTTTGGAAGGTGCAGAACGCTAAAGTCAACCCAAACCAACACCTAACTCCTTGTATCTCTCAGTAAGAAGAGTCTAACAGATTCTCACAGCCTCTTTGAAGCCAATGGACCACCCAGCCTCAATGCAAGGCAGGAGTGTTCTGTGTTCTGTTGTGTGTCCATCTCATAATCATTGTAGCACACAGGGAGAATATGAACTTCTCATTGATATTATAGTTTAAATGGACTGACAACACTGATAAATGATTCATCAAAAGGACTGCTTTATAAAGGAGCTGTCAAGATTTCCTACAACTCATCATTTAGAAGCATGAAAATGAATGTTATCTTTTTGTTTCCCTGATGCCTGTGGAGATGTAGCTCTTATAGCAATGCTACCTATGAAAGCACAGATAATTTCTTTTCTGGTGTTTGCACTTTGTCTATACTGCATTTAGTTTAATTCACTGCAGTGAGAAGCAAAATCTAAAAGCAAAGAGTCATTATTTTGTCTCCACCCATGTGCCTTTACTTTTTTTCGAAATTATGATTAGACTCACCTTGACATCTTCCATATGCTGTGAACACCTGTGTTCAGATGGAAAACTGGTCCTGTGCTCTTAGAAAAATTGAGCATAACAATTATACTCCATAAAATAATGTAACAGAAAGGATTTAAATGTTTAGAAGGAGTGAAATCAGTGTGATTGCCTCTTTTCAATGAACAGGGTTCAGCCTAATCTAGGTGAGAATGTAGCTCTCTGCAGTGCCCCTGCTAGAGGTAATAGCAGAGCCTGCAATGTTTGGAGAAGCGTCCTGCTGTTTTGATCTTCAAAAAGAGTAGGATAACCCTGTTTTCTTCACTGAAAGTAATGCTAGCCTGTATGGCCAGTCACTTTTTCAAACTTCAGTCTTTCTAAGATATCTCCATCACTTTTTTTTAGTTGTCTCTCTGCTCTTTTCACCAGGCACAGTAATATTTTTATCAAAAAACATCTTGCATTGCTTGAGAAGACTCACCCCATCCATCTTTGCTGTTTTCTTTGAAGCCTTATTTTCACATGTCATGTAGAAAAAGTCTGCAAAGAAGCCAGTGCTGCAGGTAACACTTTCTATAACATTTTCAACATCGGAAATGTTTCCATTCAAGTTTCTCAATGGATGAAACACCACAACTCAGCTGTAGTGATGTTTCATTTTGTTCTTCCTGCGCCTCTTGTTCCTGGAAAATATCTGCTGGGTAGGCTTTGGAGAGTGTCATTGCAGAAAATTATCCTGGGCTGGTGAAGCAGCAGGGAGAGCGCACTTTCCTCTCAGCAAAAATTTTTTGTTTCCCCCAGTTCCATTTATTTAATTTTTCAGTGCAAGAGAATGTGTTTTTAGATCCTCTGCCTTAATTTGAATTTTAGAGCCTGTTCTAAGGTCTGTTGTGTTTGTGTGAATGTATAGTGACTTATCAGATCTGTTCCCTTCTTACATGGAAACTGCACTCACAAGTTCAGTGGAGTGTCTCCTGAAGCTTAACAAATTCAAGTATGGTTACTACAAACAAATGAAAAATTATAATAAAGAAAATAATAATCTACCTTAATCAAAGGCCAATAATCTCTGTTGCAGGAGGATTAGCAAGAAGTTGAGGTTACACAAGAAAGCTTAAGAATCAGTTCTCAATCATATTGATGAAACTGAATTAAGTGGCTTGAGGGACCCTAGAGTAACTCCCAGTAAAGATATCCTTATTTACATTTGACCAGCTCTGAATGAGGGTGCACATAATATTCCTAATATAAATATAATATGGAAATAAGCTTCATTAACTTAATTTCCTGGTAAGGGTGTCCTTTAAGCCAGTGGCAGAAAACTTAATAAAATCCAGTAAAGTTAATAACCCCAAACCTAATAAAACCTATTAGGTAAGAGACTTATTTTCTTATTTTCTTATTTTGACATATTTTCTTAATGAGTATCTTAATAAATCCCTAAGTCTGATAGTATGAAACAGAAGAAATGTATTTTTCCAGTAGAGCATTCCCAAGATCTCTCATGCAAATAGAAATACAATGTGAACTGGTAATTAATGTCAACACTGGACAAGATGCAGTAGAAACAAAGAGAAGCACAGTTCTGCTCCAGAACATTTCTACTATCTGAAAGTAATGTCAGGCAGCATAAGGTGATTCTTTCTACCATTCTTTGTATTATATGACAAAGCTGTTCTAAGAATTGTGGGTGTTGGTGGACAAGGAGCTGGCCATGACCCAGCAATGTGTGCTCACAGCCCTGGAAGCCAGCGGAGTCCTCAGCTGCACCAGAAGAGGTGTCGAGGGAAGGGATTCATTCCCTCAACTCCACTCTCATGAAACTTCACCTGGAGTTCTGCAGCCAGCTCTGGAGACACAGCATGAGAGGGACAAAGGGCTGGAGCCCCCCTCCTATGAGGACAGCCTGAGAGAGCTGGGGCTGTTTAGCATGGAGAGGAGAAGGCTCTGAGCTGCTATCAGCCTGGCAGCACCCAAAGCACTGAAATGAGAGCTGGGCTTTTTACCATGGCCTGTAGCTCTAGGGCAAGGGGGAATGGCTTCACCCTGAAAAAGTACAGCTTTAAATGAGATGTCAGGAGGAAATTCTTCATTACTGTGAGATGCTGGAACAGGTTGCTCAGAGAATTTCTTTACTTCTTCATGTGTTCAAGTAATGAGATTGCTGATGTACCAGCACAACTCATACTGGCCTTGTCTGCCTGAGCAGAAAGAAACCAGACTGCAGACTTGTAGAATTTGCAGTCTCTGGGAACTGCATTGCTTGCAGTGCTGTGAGATGTCTTGCAACACTTTTCTCTATAGATTTTCCAGTGAGTATCAGGGAACTTCCAATTTGTGCAAAGTGCTACATTAAAAAAAAAAAAAAAACAAAAAACTAATGGGATATTACTGTACTCCACACCTTTTAATGCTAAATGCACAGTGAAAGGTCTGTTTTGATAGATGTAATGTGAAAAATACCTACTCAAATGCAGTATTCAGATTATTTCATAGTGTTTAATATTATAATATGCAGATCACTTGGAAGATAATGCAGTTTTATATAATAATATATAACAGAACTGTAGTCAACAGGATAGAAAAAGAAATTGAATTTTTAAATGAGGGATGGTATAAACATATAAAGAAAACCTTTCCAATAAACAGTCTTTTGTCAGTTGTCTATACTGTTTATGCTTTAAATAATATTATTAATAATAAGTCAAACATGGAACAAAGTGTGAGCTGCATTATGAATCTGAATCAAACAATGCCAAGCAGAGGAAATTGAAGTTAGTGGGACATTCTGCCTCCTGCAGCACTTCTACATTCCTGTATCTGTAGCCAGCTCACGATGTTTGTAATGAGGATGGAAAAGAGCCACGGACTTGGTGGATTGGATTGATGACCTCACATGCAATAACTCTCCACAAAAGCAACATCTCCTTCAATTGTGAGCTGCAATTGATTCTTAGAGGGCCAAAAACTGTTGTGTAACAGATGCTCTAAGTGGTATGGGTGTTGAAGAAAAGGTCACTCACAGTTTCCTTCCAGTGAGCCAGACACAAAGCCCACCAATGCCAACATGTCACAGGAGAGCTTTCACAACATGCCTCTGTATATTTCCATTAATTAATCAACCTTATGCAGCTGAGTTTCACAGCCAATAACTGTTAGATGTATCCAATTATTCTAATACAATTGCTCTGAGCCCTTTGTTTTTACAGGCAATGCTGACTGCAGCTTTTCATTGCTCTGTCTGTGGCCTCCTCTCTCCCCTGCTCCCTCCACAGCCCCTGGTGCTGCATTCACATCTCCACCACTGCTGCAGGTCAGTGGTGGCAGAAATGGGAGCTTCAAAAAACCTCTGCCAAGCCCTTTGGGTTTGCACACCTGTTGCCAGTCCAGTGCTGCCCATTGGAGCAAACTGGACCTGGGATGAGGTTCTCGGTGGGATTTTTGGTGGCACAGCCTCTGGTCTTGTCTGTTTGGTCACTGGAAGATAACCCTTTCTGATGCTTGAAAATTCACAGAAAAGCAAGTGGATAAAAATGTTTATGAAACTTGTAGGTTTTCTTCTAACTAAGAAGCAAGAGATGGCATCTATTTTGTCTGTCATGCTTTATTAGCTGTAAGTTTTGTGAAATTCAGTATTCACATTTGACAGTCTTCAATTGAGTCTGTATTTATGTAGAGGACATTCATGAGCAATTTTAAAAGCATAGTGCATAAAATTAGAAAATATATCAAAGTCACAGAAAAAATCCAAATTGCAACACGTTTTCACTTTCTGGCCTTTTTTCTTCTAAATTTCCTTCTAAATGCTATTTCAAGAGAGCTGAGACATTGACATTAATGCAAATTTTCTTTTAATAGGGAAATTATTTTCCACTGTTTTTCATAGCAGATTATACAGCCTCTGGAAAAGGAAAGCAAAGCATGTTTCAGATGAAATAAACTGCACTGTCTCTGTGCACAGCAGTACAAGATATTTACATTCTATACAAGTGGCTGAATGCATACATACATTACTTTACAAAGCAATAAATAATATTCATAGGAGGTGTCAAATTCATACACATTTTATGAAATATGTACAATCTTGTAGTTTGTAACTAAGCTTTTGCACACATGCACTTGGAAACTGAAATGAAAGGAGCTGTGTCTCCTGCTGTCCTCAGAGTGCACTGCTGATAAAGCTGTGGCTTCTCATCCTGCTGTTTAATTTTTATAAAAAGCAAATACTGTGTGGTCTCTTTAAGATATTTTTAAGTGCATGTCATGGTAATGGATTGCCACCCTTCCTGAATTGATTCCTGGCTTGTTCTAGATTGCCAGCAACTGGTCCTGATTGCACATTCAGAATGATTGGAAGTGCTCAATGATTTTTCCTCCAGGAACAAACAACCGAACTTGAAATGCCCTCCTGGAGTTTAGTGCTCACCACTCCCTCAAAGAGCTCCACTTTTTGGAAAGAGGTGAGTTCTGCCTAGAGGCAGCTAACTGCTGAGGAAGGGCATAAAATTAGAGTGTTTTTCAACCTAGACTCTGTCCCTCAGATGATAGTGTGAAGTTTGCCTCTTCCCTGAAATGTAACACTACACTTATAGGGAGAAACACACACACTTTTCCCAAGTTTCCTTTTGTTCATCAATAAATTGTTTTTTCCTACAGATTGTCCCTTTCATGGTACATATGAGTGTGTATCAGATCAGGGACCAATTCTCTTGCTCTTTGCCTTCAGCCTCTGGCATAGATAGCAAAAGTGTAAGTACTGTAGGCAAGAGATTGGCTTGAGAACTTCCTGGATTTGCTATAACCTTCTGAATTAATCTATGGCAATAAGACATTTTTATTCTGATTATTCCTACCTGTTCAGTCTGCTACATGAGTAACCACATGGCACAGGGGAGACAGGCCATAAATCAGACTTCTGGTCTAACAGAGCTTGAGCAAGTTGTGTAAAGTGGTTGCACAGGGTCCCTGTGGCCATTGGCAGTGCTTTCACAGCAAATTCCCCTTATTGTGCCGGGGGGAATTTGACAACCCCAGAGGGACAAATGAGCAAAGACCTGAACCACCATCTGAAGAGGTCTCCTATATGCCTCATTAAGATGACTTGTGGGAGGTAAAAGACCCCTTCTCCTTGTTAAACCTAAGAGCCAGCATAAGGTGACACGAGATGGTGGTGACAGGGCAAGAATAGAATAATGGGGCATCAGGTACATCCTTCTGCTGGCCAGCAGGGAGACAGGGCTGGACAGAGAGGGGCCCTGGGCAGAGAGACTCAGATCAGTGTGCTGGGACTTAGCTGGACAGACATCAGCCATTTAAAAATTAGGCTTTCAGCCCATGTGGCCAGCTAGAGCTGGTCTGGGAGATGGGAGATGGGAGATGGGGCCTGGGTCTCATGCAAAGGGTGGTGTCCAAAACAGGGGGTTCAGTGTGCGCTGGATGTGCCTGTCCATCTCCATGGATTGGTGAGGGATGTGCCTGTCCATCTCCATGGATTGGTGAGGATGTGCCTGTCCATCTCCATGGATTGGTGAGGATGTGCCTGTCCATCTCCATGGATTGGTGAGGATGTGCCTGTCCATCTCCATGGATTGGTAAGGATGTGCCTGTCCATCTCCATGGATTGGTGAGGATGTGCCTGTCTGTCTCCATGGATTGGTGAGGGATGTGCCTGTCCATCTCCATTGATTGGTGAGGGATGTGCCTGTCCATCTCCATGGATTGGTGAGGGATGTGCCTGTCCATCTCCATGGATTGGTGAGGATGTGCCTGTCCATCTCCATGGGTTGGTGAGGATGTGCCTGTCCATCTCCATGGATTGGTGAGGATGTGCCTGTCCATCTCCATGGATTGGTGAGGATGTGCCTGTCCATCTCCATGGATTGGTGAGGATGTGCCTGTCCATCTCCATGGATTGGTGAGGATGTGCCTGTTCATCTCCATGGATTGGTGAGGATGTGCCTGTCCATCTCCATGGGTTGGTGAGGATGTGCCTGTCCATCTCCATGGATTGGTGAGGATGTGCCTGTCCATCTCCATGGATTGGTGAGGGATGTGCCTGTCTGTCTCCATGGATTGGTGAGGATGTGCCTGTCCATCTCCATGGATTGGTGAGGATGTGCCTGTCCATCTCCATGGATTGGTGAGGATGTGCCTGTCCATCTCCATGGATTGGTGAGGATGTGCCTGTCCATGGGTTGGTGAGGATGTGCCTGTCCATCTCCATGGATTGGTGAGGATGTGCCTGTCCATCTCCATGGATTGGTGAGGATGTGCCTGTCCATCTCCATGGGTTGGTGAGGATGTGCCTGTCCATGTCCATGGATTGGCGAGGACAAGGTGGATGCTCAGCAAGGCTGGGTGCCTGCTTTTATCAGTGCTGTAGGCAGGAGAGTGGCACCCCACACCTTTGGAACTATGTTCAACTTCGTTGCTGACCTCCAGGGCCAGTGAGCCACCCATTTCTACCTGCCTTAATTTGGGTTTAGGCAATCATAAAACACAGATAGAAACAACACCTTCTTTTAAAAAAAATTCCTTTAACCCTTTGAAACATTTTGGACAAGGAGACTTGCTCAATGGACAGGTGTTACAGTCTTCCTTCTCTGCCTCAGTGCAAAGCCTGGTGTCAAATCCACCCCCATGAAAACCCAGCTGCAGAGGGATGTTGGTGTGGATAATACACTGACTCTGGAGCTGGAAGTGCTGACACAAAGCCCAGATCCATCACTTCAAAGCAACACACTGGGTGGACCTGACTTGCCTGGAAAACACAGAGTAGCCATTACAAAGAGATGTTCAGCATAAAGCAGGCATTTTGCCAGTAAGTGTAATTAATTTACATTAAGATAGATTCAATCTTTTATTTCAAAAGAATTCTAGGGTTGATTCTCTTTAATTCATATCCACTTACAGTGAAACAGTCAAGCTAATCACAGAAATCATTTGAAGTAGCTATTTCCATAAACAAGCAATTAGGCACTTATAAAATGACTTTTAGATGTGATTTTAATATAAAATGAGACATAGTCTTCATTGATAATCTTAGCATTAAGCAGAATGTTATTCAGTCTCTATTCTTTAAAGATTTTACAATTGCTGTGCTCAATTATTAGGAAGTAATAAAGACATAATATTAATCCAGCTGGCCAGCAGTGAGGGACTTTCCAAGGAGTGACTCTTTCCAAAGGGAACTCTTTCATCCCTTTTGTGGCATGACCTGCACAGCTGCCCTACCTGTGTGAGGACTCATGGGTTAAGTATGAATCCTCATGAAAGTCCACCAATTTCAAGGTGCTGAGTCTTTCAAGGCGGCCTGAACAATTAACAATTAAACTTCAGCCTTCCTAGGGGAGCCGCTACAATGGAGAAATAAGGTACAGGAGATCTGCAGCCTGGGCCCAAGCAGCAGCACTGGGGTGCCTGAAGCACCATTTGGACATGTGTAGTGCCTCTTCTTGCAGGGGTGCAGGAGGAGGCTGTGCCTAGAGCCCCAGCTGCAGTGGGATGGCAGGGGTGGAACCCTGCCAGCCCTGCTGGGAGGAGAGAGGGGTCAGGGCACGGTGGTCTGAGCAGGAGTGTGTGAGCCCCAGGCTGGCCCAGGCTGCTGGCTCTGGGGAGGGTCTGGCTGCAGAGGTGTGTGTGAGATGTACAACCCCTGCAGGAAACACCCTGTGCCTGCCAGGGAGGGCTGCCGGAACAGCAGCAGCTTGTCCAGCCCGTCTGCTGAGCCCCCTGCAGGCTGGCTGGACTCATCTGGAAGGGGGTGTCTCCAGCTACCCAAGCTAAAATACATGTTACAGCCTAACAACAACTTTTCTGGTCCTAAATAAATAGCAATTTACAGAAGACCCAAGTCAGCTAAAATCAGCTATCTCCCCTCCATGATTTTCAGGGTTAAAAGACAGTATCACATATAAAGATGGTGTTATAAAAATTAAAAAAAAAAAAAAAAAAACAACAATGAAGTGAGGGTAGCACAAATATTTCAGTAAGGGGCAGAAAACTCTCAGGTTTGAACAATGCCATCTAAATATTTCCTTGCATCTTCAAACTGCTGCCATCTTAGTCTTGGGAAGGGCAATGCCAGTAATCTCTAATGATTTATGGTGAATGACAGATGCCCATCACCTGCTGTGGTTTCCTAGGATGGAGAGGATAAGCTACTCTGTTATCATGGCCCAGCACTAACAATGAGCAGTTAGCATTCAGGGGATTGCTCACTGCTCAGATAAGCAGCACTAAGCTTCTTGCCTTTAAAGAAGGCTGAAAGATAGGGATTTTTCCCCAACTGAATACACACAAATAGTTTTCTGCTGTAAAAAAAATTATTTTGTCAGAAAAATGAGGAAGAAGGTATATTATTTCTGCCAAACC
Source organism: Agelaius phoeniceus (assembly GCF_051311805.1). Lineage (NCBI taxonomy): Eukaryota > Metazoa > Chordata > Aves > Passeriformes > Icteridae > Agelaius > Agelaius phoeniceus. Next base: position 17,473,138 of record NC_135266.1, read on the forward strand.
ATGCGTAAAAGTATAATCTTTCTGGGGTTTAACTTTTACATTCATCCCACATAAATCAAGCTAATTGGGAGAATCAGGTTTACACATATCAGTAACAGGCTTCCTGCTTCCTTGTTAGGTGAATAGAGATGCTTTGAATTTTTGTTTGTTATTTAAAACAAAGGAAAACTCATTAGCTTATGTATTTTTGGGGGATTTAAAAAAATAACTATTTGAGTTCAACAAATATTTTCATAAATAAATGTTTGTGTTTAAAACTAAAACTCTTTCTTTTCACCATCTAAATTTTTTCTTGCCATCTTGATATTTTTTCACCATCTGATATTTTTTCTTGTTTCCACCTATTGTTGCAATGCAGCAGAATTATACACCTTTGATTTTTCATATTTAAACATATTCTAAAAGGCAACATTTGAAAATACTGCAAGAAAAGTTCCTCTTGTAGACAGAGGTGAGGAATATGAATTGGTTTTTTGGTGACAGTATTAGCAAGTTTCTATAGTTTTTGGTCCTTTGTGGTGATTTTTCAAACCTACAATAAATAGTTTTAGAGCCAAATTGCTCAGAATAATCCTAAGCTAAAGCAAGAACAACTGAAAGCTGTGATTTACTTGGCATCTTCATCTCCCACCAGGTTCAGGAAGGGAATTCAGGAATTTCAGAAAAAAATTAATACCTAATGAAGAGCAATGTTTTATCCTATTTAATTTCTCCTCAGCAAGCAGGGACATAACTCAATGTAAGCATGAACATAACTCAATATAGAATCAAAAAATGGTTTGGAAGGAGCCATGAAGAGCATCTAGTTTCAACCCCTCTCATGGGACCGGACACCTTCCACTGGATCTGGTTGCTCAGAGCCCCCTCCAGCCTGGCCTTGAACTCTTCCAGGAATGGGGCATTCACAACTTCTCTGGACATCCTCTTCCAGTGCCTAACCACCCTCACAGTAAATAATTTCTTCTGTAAGTCTAAACTTAAATTTCCCCTCTTTCAGTCTGAACCCATTGCTCCCTGTCCTGTCACTACAGTTCCTGATGAAGAGTGCCTCTCCAGCTTCACTGCAGTCCCCCTTCAGGTACTGGATCATTAAACATCTCTGTTTAATATTAGTTTTGCATTTCACACCACTTCAGCAAAAGGCAGCCATGTATTTTTTTTAGTGCCTCTCTGCCTGGCAGCACTTGTGACCTGGAGGAAAGCAGAGCTGCACTGTGGGAACAGCAACAGTGCCCTGCTGTGCCACTCACACAGCCTGACCCACACTGCCACCCTGCAGACAGCTGAAATGGCACAACTGCCATGTGTCACACAGGACAGGCCAGAGTGAACCCAAAGGGCTGCCTGCTTCAAAGGGAATTTCACCTTTTCACTTTAAAATTCCTCAGTCTCCCAGGAGCCAGGCATTCCAGGGACATTGAAACATAGCATTCCTTAAAAACCATGGCCTGAGTCACTGCTGCAATGCTTCCAGTGCTGATGGAGAGAGCTGGAAGCAGGGTGGGGAGCCACCCCAGGGTCACAGCCAGGGACTGCAAAGCCTCCCAGGACTGGGCAGTACCTGAGGGCACAGTGCTGGAGTTGCCTGCCAGGATTTTATCTTGGGCACAGGTTTTCTTGGGATATGCTTGGGCACAGCTTTTATCTTTGGCACTTGGAAAATTTATCAAACAAACAAAACGCTGCAGACAACGCTCCAGGTTCAAAGAATCAGCACTGCAGCTGTGCCAGCAAACACTGGGAGAGCCCTAGATAAGGGATCAGGCTGCTGCAACAGTGTAAAGTACATGGTGTTTTTGAAACCAAGGTAATGAGACAAGGAGTGAGAAACACACATAAGAAATTGCAGCTACAAATATTTCAGTTACATGCTGGCATACTTCAGAAAACATTTTTGAATCTTCCTTCCTTCCCTGATCTCACCTGCTGCATTGATATTTTTCGTCATTTTAATATGAGGATGAAATAGAAATAATTCCAACCTCAGGTTTGCTCTTTCAGTGGTATTAAAAAATGAGTGCAAGTTTGGGAATGCATTTCAAAATACTTTTTGCAAGGAACTTTTTTTAATGTATTTTTTTTCACAGACCCATTGAATTGTCTTAAAGATATTGAACAGGGAGCCAGGGATCTGAATAAAATGAAGACTGTTAATGAAAATTGACATCTCATTTGAGAAGACTTTTGATCTAATTTTCTAAATATTAAAATAACTTGTATGTATCTTAGATTCTGATGAAAAGATTGCATTTTGCATGGAGCTCCCCCTAAATTTAAGCCTATCAGATGCAAAAACAAAGTAAAAAGAAATCATAGAATCACAGAATCATTAAGGTTGACAAGACCTCTAAGGTGATTGAGTTCAACCAGCAGTGCCAAGTCCATCACTAAACAGTAGTGAGCAACTTGAGTAGGAGTGAGGCTGTGACACATGTGGACAACCTGCAGCTGCATTTCTGGAAAGCACTTTTCAGACCAGAGCCATAACCTTTTTCTGTTCTTGGAGAAGTCACTAGCTCTGGTTTGAAGTATATAATCAACAGCACTTATTTAAATCTACAGTGCTAAATCTTCATAGCTCTCCTGTGAATGCCTTTCTCAGGGAGGCAGGGTATTTGATTCAGCATAGCCCTAAGGGAGTTATAACCGTACTCTTTTCACCATATTTATGATTTTCTCATTTTTATGATTCATGATTTATGATTTTAGTCCCTTCCCTCAGAAACAAAAATTCAGAAACTTTTGAAGTCTCTTGTAGAACAACAGTAATCTCTCGTTTGTTACCAAACAGGAGGACACATTGTGTAGCTGTTGAAGTATGTAATTCCTGGTGTGTTTGCTGTTGAAGTATGTAATTCCTGCTTCCCTTTGATTAAATTCTTACAAGGCTAAAGAAAATACTTAATAAAATTACCTTAGGCCAGATAAATTTTCCTCATTTTGAAATGTCATAAACAGCTTGGAATTCAACCAAACTCTTTGAAATGGTTGCAGACTGAGCTTCTGGTATTGTATGTGGCTTTTTAGTAAAGATTAGGGAAAGCACTGACAATTTTAGTAAGGGAGGACCTCAGATAGCTTAGTAAATTGAAATTAACATCATAGTGACACAGTCAGCCAAGCAAGGGCATTGACTCATGGGTTAAATAACCCTATCCCATTAGTTTTCAGCCTGACTGGGATGTGGGGGCAGTGATGACTGCAGCAGGGGGTGACACACAGGTGGCAGTGCCCAGGGCTGGGGGGAGCAGGGCAGTGTTACCCTTGGCAGCACAGTGGTGTGGCCCCATCCTCAGCTCATGTACCTGCATGTCCAACCTCATCCAGAGCACAAAAGGGAAAATGAGGCGAAGTTTTCAGAGCTCTGCCTTTGGCAGCAGAGCCTGTTTGAGTCCTTGGAGACAGCAGATCCCACCAGTATCCCAAAGCAGCTGCAGGGCTGAGAGCTTTTACACTGCACACATGACTTTTTCTACAAACACAGAGCAAATCCAGGTAAAGTTTTACCAGCTTTAATGTATCTTTTGGTGTGGTAATGAAAAGGATCATCATCAAAGAGGATAAGGACCACTAAAACCCAATATTCTGCTACAGTGATAGGTTTATGGCCTCATTTGGCAGCAGTTTTATTTATCAGGTGTGCAGCTTCATTGAATGTCTTATAGCCCAGGTGCTTCAGGAGTTTATTATCTGCAGGACACTGTGCTCCTGTTCCAGAATAGATGGTATCTGGAACAGGAATTGTTCTGGGGCAAACTTTACTGTAGACCTATTTCTCCAATCTGTCAGCCAGTTTTGGCACTCTGTCTCCACAGATTTCTGTGAAGACAGTAGGAAAAAATGTAGGCTGGACATCACACCTTGCATTGCTGATAGCTTTTGCTGAAAAACTAGTGTTTTACAAAGCACTACTACAAGAAAAATAGCTGTACATCAGTTTCTGCTATTGCCTGCCCTTAGTTAAACCCGACCCAAATTTTGTGGTATCACTTAGGTGATGGAACTTTCACTATCTCACACCAAGACAGGAAGAACAAAACAGTATGCTTGGAAATTGCCCTGCTGTCTCTTCCACAACATGGCAAAAGCTCACACAGTTGAAAGCTGTAAACATATTCCAACTCACATTTATTCACGTTACTGCTTTCACATTGACGTGGTGCAAGATACTGCTCATTTCAGATGGGGCCACAGACATGCCCCAGTAAACTCTTAATATCTTTTAGACCATGAATTAACACTGTACTCAGGACATTAATAAATACTTGAAAAGTCTGTAAATGACCTATGTTGAACTCCTTTGTAAAAGTATTTACCTTATTTGAATGGATTTATTTCTACCTGAAAATACATTACACCATGAAGTGATGGATGTAACTGTTCTGACAAATTGTGTGCACCTGTCATGGTCTTTATCACTGCTGCAAGTCTGCATAAGTTTGGGATTGAGCAGGAAATGATGAAGATTCTACAGAGCCAAAAAAGATTTGATCTTAAGGTGCTCATTTTGCTCTCATTGAAAGCACAGCAGCCCTTCCCAGGGAGATCCTGTGGGCTGGTGCTCAATGATCTGATGCTCTGGCAATGCCTCAGTCCAGGGAGAAATGCTGGATGCTTCATCCTCAGCCCAAGATGAAATGTTGATTGCTTCAAGCTCCTCTGAGCTCTCTGAGCACACCACACCTCCCTGCACGCGCGTGTGCATGTGTGTGTGCGCTGCTCACCATGCCCATGGAGCAAAGTCCAGCAGCCATGCCCATCAATTCATGTCTCTGACTGTGCCCTTTAGACACAGCCTTCGTGGCAGATGTGGTTGCCATTGATCAGGCTGAAGGTGGCCAGGGAGTGGTTGGTGCTCTTGAGGGAGGTCATTCGTGTGGTGCTCCTGGCCATGCTGTGGGAGCGGATGAGGAGGCGAGCCCTGCAGCACAGCAGCTGGTTGTTGAACTGCTTCCGAAAGCTCTTGCTCAGCAAGTAGAGAGCAAAGGGGTTGACACAAGAGTTAGTGAAGGCCAGGATCCGAGCACAGATGCTGGCAATGAAATGCAGCACTGAGGTGTCCACCTCGGAGTAGTGGTAGGAGCGGTACAAGTAGATGATGTGGGTGGGCAGCCAGCAGAAGGCGAAGAGGCACACGAAGACCAGCACGGTCCTGGCCAGGCGCTTACGGGACTCAATCTGGATGAAGAAAGAAACACAGATTAGCTGCTGTTCCTAGCTCAGACCAGGGGCTGGCTATTTTTGCCAGTGCTGCAGCTTTCCAGCTAACATATGGCACGAGGCACATCCAGAGCAGGTAAATCTGGACTGCAGGTGAACACAGTCAAGAATTCTCCTTGTCTCTCCTCAATCCCCTTCCCTTATAAACAAATAATTCTGAGAATTTATTACATAAGAAGTAGTCTTTCTTTTCCTTTCTGTTTAGAAATAAAATTTCCAGTGGCTTGTCACTTTGCAAAATCCCAGCTTTGGCAAGAAAAGTGGGGACAATCTGCATTAGTTATCCACACATAATATATAGAATCATATGTAATTTTAATAGATTACCTTATTATTATTCTTATTATTATAATTAATAGTCTTGTAGGAGTCTGGGATATTTCACAGAGCTCACAAGCAGGACATTCTGCCATGGGGCCGTGTGGTGTATGTACACAAAAGTGCTGTCAACAGCTCACAGCCCTTTAAGACCAAGTTCAGCACTCAGAGTCTGAAGCAGATGGAGAAACAAAAAGAGGATATTCTGTACTTGGAGGAACACCAAGGCAGCAGCAAGGTGGACCCTTCAGCTGAAAGCACTGGAGCCACCAGGAGAGAGCTACAGGTGGTGAATAGATGGATGACCACCTCTAGGCAGAATCTGAGCTTTGTCAGGGAAAGGTGCTTTCACAAAGCCAGCTAGCACGCAGTGTAACCTTCATGCAGACCAGCCACACTTTTGTTTTACTTTTTGCTTCTACAGGCTTGGAGTCAACCCAAAGGTATTGCTCAACTGAGGGGAGCTGAGGTAAACCATACCTTGTCTTTTGCCTACAAGTGCTGTACATTAAGATAACAAAGCCACTGAAAAACACATCTCTCTTCCTTATGAATGCAAAAGCTATGAAGGAGGTTACCCAAAATGAGAGGACAGAGCTGCCCAGAAAAACCTGCTAAAATGCATCACTCCTTGGGAGAGGTAATGTAGCCAGAGTTTGCAGGATTGGAAAATGTAGTGCTGCTGATCTTTTAGGGCTCCCTAATGTTCTCCTCTGTGGTAATCCCACTAATGCTCCCTGAGACTCCTGGGGGATTAGCTGCATCTCACTTCCTGTACTTAAGTAGGATGTGAATGGCCTGCAACTGCTCCTAACCTCAGCCCTGCTGCCCTTGCTCCTGCCCCAGTGCGGCCACAGCGCCTGGCCAGGCTCCCAGGACACTGCACCATCCTCACTCTGCTTCCAAGCTCCACAGCTAAATCAGAAACAGCATTTTACACAGGCTGATCTATTCTCAGGACAGCTGCAAGCAAGAAGCAGGCAGGAGAGACACTGCAAGCCCATTTGGACTTTATTTCATGCCCCTTTAATGGCACAGACTAAAAATCAGCCATTGAACTCAGGAAGGACTGACATGCACCAGATGATAACATCTCCAGCGAGCAGGCTGAAAATTAAATCCTTTGAGAAAGGGCTCTCCTTGGCTAAACCATATATTCTTTTAAAATGTATTCTTAATTTGATATAGGGCTATTGAGGCCACATCTGCACTATAAAGAAAGGAAGCAATGCAATAAAGAAATCGATACCAGTTATCTCAGATGGAGACGTATAGCACTTGAATGCACTGCAGGACGGGAATGATGGACGGAGGGTGCTAGACCAGCCTGGCCTTTTGCTTTCTTTAGAGCTCTCTCCCCAAAACCAAAGGGGAAAGGGCTGCTTGTACTGCTCACTTTATTGCCACTAATCAAAACAGCCATTGAATCAGCAGAGAAATGGCCTGTGGGGGAAAAGATTTACGCACATTCAGAAGGGAAAAAGGATAAAGATTTCAGGGATTGCACATCATTTGATGGGCAAAACCCAAGTCTTTCCAGCCTTACTGCTTCAGCACAGCACCTGAAGGCTGTGTAAGATGATTTTGTTGGGTCAGTCTAAGGTGGAGGTGTCAGCTGGGTGCAATTGAGTGGACAATTGCTCAGCTACAAATGGCTTGTGTCAGTTTTGCTGAGGTTGAAGCACACCTCAGTTAAAAAGAAGAGGTAAGGCAAATAAGATAAATACCTCAAGGTAAATAGGCTGTTTAGAAACAGGCAAGGCTTCATCCAAGGCCCTCCCTCTGACAAAGCAACTTAGTGAAGTTTTGATTTTCTCCCATATCACCCCTTTGCTTCAATCTGCTCTGCCCCTTTCTCTGCATCCTAGTCAATACCTTTCCAGGCAAGGGTCTCCTGCTATGCTTGCCATGGTAACCACTCTGCCAAAGTCTCTGAACTTACAAACAGGAGGAGATGCTTTAACTGTTTAGCCCTGTATTAGGGCTTCTTTCATCCATTTTAATTCTTTTACCCCACCTAATCTATTAAAATCAGTATGACAGACATGGTCTGTCACGGTATAAATTTCCTTGTATTCCCTCTTTCCTCCCAGATTCATAGAAAATGGATTTTTGAAGAAAGTCAAATCTCTACCTGTTTCCTCACATGCACATTTCCTTCCACAGGGATGTTGTAAGCACTCCGGATCAAATTCTTAGCAATAAAATAATAATATACTGAAATTACAGATAGGGGAATAATATAAAATATGAGAAATGATGCCATTGAGTGAATTTTGGGATGCAGCCCATCTGAATGAGGGTAAGGAGCGCAGCTGATAAAGGTTTTATTAGTCCCTTTGTCATGGAAAGGATGCAGATCTGAAAATACTGCTTCAGGGATGGCAAGCAACATGGATACAATCCAGATTATAGCAGCTCTCACACAAATCTTCATCAGTGCATGCGATGCTTGGATATCCATTGGCCTTACTATAGCTTTATACCTAAAAAAACAAACAAAAAAAGGATATAGTTTATTGAGCTCAACATTCAAACATAGTATTACTGCTTTTCCCTTCCAATCAGAAATAAAAACACAAACAAAACCATTCTTTACTCAAGACTGGATTTTTCTGGTGTTTTTAATTTCAATATTTTCAATAGATTTCTCAATTTAAACCAGAGCCACCTGTCATCAGTTCATTCAGTTTCATGTGTATTGATTATGAGTTCATTTAATTTGTAATTGACCCAACAAAACACAGGGCTCCTGACATTAACATGCTAATTAATATTAATGACATTAATATGTGTCCAAACAGCATTAAGACAGGAAGTGCAATCATAAACTTCTCTTCCAAAGTGTACAGCAGCTTTTATCCCAGAACAGTGTTGAAGGAAACTGGGCTGAGATTTTGACACACTTTTCAAGGTGAGTATAGCGGTCTCCTGCAAATCTTATTTTTTCTCAAGCTACATAGAGCATGCTGCCTGCTTAATTGCTGTTTGGTGGTTTAGCTAGCAAGAGTACCTCAATGCATTGAGGTAAAGTAGCCAGAAGTGCTAACTGAGTCTCTTGCAGAAAATCACCATTATTGCTTGCTATTCTAGATATATAGAGACACTTTTTGACTTGAAATGTTGTCTTTCATGACTTCAGCCTTTCAGAAAATTGTACTTTAGAATCCAAGAATATCAAAGAATTAAGCTTATTTGAAATTGGTGTGTGTAATGAGAGGAATGGAAAACATCAGAGCTTAGTATATGCTGGAGCCCTGCTTTGGCAGGATTTGATGCTCCAAGCAAGCCAGAACTCACATATGCATTTAAAGAACATAGTAGAAGAAAAAAAAAGGTAATTAGGAAGGATTATCTACAGGTTTCACAAATCAGCATGGAGGGTCATTATTATAACAGTTACAAACTGTTGGATATTTCTTCCAGGATGTGCCTCACTCTGCCCATGGTGTGCTTGGCTCCCTGTTGGTCACTGCTCCCTGGGGACCGATGTGTGCCTGGGTCCTGGGCACTCCCAGCCCTCTCTGGCATGGCAGGGTACATCCCATCAGCTCCTCAGTCCATCTCTAAGCTCTTTCCAGCATCCTGGCTCCTTCAGACAGCTGAAGTGGGCACTGGGAGCAGAGGCAGTGAGCACAAACACCCTGCCTGAGTGCGGGAGGCACAGCAGGGCCCCTCCATGCAGCAGCACAAACCAGGCTCTATGGACACTCCATGAGTCCCCACCTGCTACAGCCTGCATTATCCTAAAGCTCAACATCTGAAAGAGGAGTCCATCAGTCCTGAAGTGTTTTAAATGTGTAATTGCTTTATTTGCAGGGTAAGCATGCATTCAACTTCTGATTATATGCAATATCCTGCTCAGCACACCCAGCTTTCCCTCCATGTAGGTATATATGTGTCTACGTATCTTTGTGTATGATTGTGGATTTTAAACACACACACATATTTATATGCATGTACATTTATGTATACATAACTACATACATAGTTACATAGTTATTTTTATGAAGACTGCACCTAGACATTTTATCATTTGCAGGTATTTCTTTATACAGGTGTGTCTTGTGTAGAGGACTTTTCCTTTCATGTACTACCAATACCGTGCTCAGTAGTTTGCTGTTTAAACACATTCTCCAAAGCTCTCCATTTTTCCAGCTGCAGTGGCCACACACAGGATTTTTAAGGCTTGCTTAGCACCTCTTTAACTTTCACTCTGAGATCTGTGGATTAAGTGGTGTCATACCACAAAGCACAATCTTCCAGCACCAGATCATAAACTGAGGCGAAGAACGTCACAGCTCTTAAACAAATATGATGCTCTGGATATTGCAGTCATAAAACAGAAGTGCTAGGCAGATTACTAAAGAGTGGTGTTAAAATAGCTCCATTTATAGTCTCATTGACCAGATATAGGTTATTGACAGAAACATTAGCTCACTGAAAGTCTTCAGTAAATCTTAAAGAAGATAAATGCAAAATGAAATTAGCAATATATCAGGGTATTAGCAAATTTGGTTGATTCAAATGTATGCTTATCAACATGACATGTTAGCATGATTATTTCAGGGATTGTCTTACAAAATGTAGACAGCTGAGAGAATATTTTCTAGTATTATGTTCCAGGAACATGGATAAGTTAAAGAATATAGAGAAACTGCTCAATTTTTATTAGCATTAATGAGCTGGGGGAGCCAGAAAATTACTCCATTTCAAGTTATTGGTACATTTTAATCAGAGATAGCATATACAAACAATTTAATTTGGACAGAACATAATTAGAAATGTCTAGGAATGCTGGCACTGACTACTAGGCATTTAGTGTATTTTTAAAGCCTCCTACAGCAGATGTAAGAGAAGATATGAGAGAGGTTTTGCTTGCAAAGGGTTCAGTGTAGACCCATAGGATGGGAGTGAAAGAACAGAAAGATAAAACAGAGGAAACAAAGCTAGAAAACAGATTTTGAAAATAAAAGTTCTCAGGTGCAGAACCACAGGTAGGTATTTTCTTAATAGCCTGACAATCAAATAAAGTTATTTTGCTGACTTTCTGCATGACTTCCTTGATGGTAGTTAAATTTAAGCAGAAATTTCTATTAATCTCTGTTATCTCCAAGTATTGATGTGTGAGTGATTAGTACTGATCTGGTAGGAATCCCCATTTCCAGCTGCCTCGCTGATGTGTCAGTGGGTCTCTCCAGTTTGTGTTCCAGCATTCCACTCTGCCATGCCAGCTCAGGCTCTGGACAGCAGCTGCAGGGGCTGCTCCTGGTGAGGGCACAGGGGAGGCTACACATGAGGAACTGGCTCCCCAGGCTGGTGCTTGGGCTGGGTGGGACACCACTAGATTTTCCTGTTGCTGGTGTTCAGGGTGTGAAAAAGCTGCATCTCCTGGTTGGCTCCTGAGTGGGGCTCAGAAATGCCTTCAACTCCTTTACTTTTCCATACCACTTTCCTGGCAGGGTCAAGCCTGGGGTTTATAACTTATTTGACATTTCTTCAGAACTTCCTCCAGGTAGACTGGATTTGAGTAGCAGCTCATTCTGCTTTTCAGCATGAGTATTTCCAGTTTGTATGTCAAATAATATTTCAAGTTTTCACAGCGTTGTCCTCTGCCATTTGTTTTTCAGTGAGTTAGCCCGAGGCACGCAACTTTCCCATATTTAACATCCAGCATGTAAATATTTCAACCCACTTTGAAGGAGACATTGATGAATATACCTATACACCTTAGAGGAGCCATGGATCTCATGGAACTGAGCTTTCATGCATAATTTTTAACCCAGGTCGTAACATGGCCTCTTAGAATGTGTGTCACATTTTATGCTCAACTGTCTGCAGTAGATCTAGACATGGCCCTGCACTGATCACCTCTGCTGCTCTCACATTCAGTCTCTAATTACTGAATTATTGTTTGAAATACATATATTATTTTCAGCTAAACTCCTTTCCTTACTGGCTTTTAAAGAATTTTTTGAAAAAGTTTAAAAAACAGAGGTACAATTCATGTACTGCAACAAAGTCCAAAACTTCAAAATATGCTTTGTGAAGATTCAGATGAATAAAAAAAGACACAGTCAAGAACTCATGCCCAACAGCCCATGCCAAACAATAGATAAAAATGACTGAGTTGCTGCTGATCTGGTTTGAAATATGAAAGAGATGCTGCCCTTTACTACTGCTCAGTCTTTGAATTTCTCTGTTCCCACTGGTGAAGCAGCCAGGTTCACTGCAGCTGCCAATCACCTCCCAGCCAGGATGGAGGCCAGTCAGCTCCTTGTCTCACAGTCTCACTCAAAGAAGCCCTCAAAAGAAATTACTCATGGGGCTATCCTAAGTGTGCTTAATGTAACTGCAATTCATGAGGCACTGTGAGGATTCCCCTGCTAAGGAAATCGTCCCCACACCAGCCACAGTGACTCTGGTGCTGTGCCTGTTCTCCAGGGCAGTATTCAAGCCTTCAAGAAAAAGCTGTGAGAAAGGTGATTGTGTTTCTTCAACCCAGAACAGCTGATCACTTTTTAACCTAATCTCAAAAATTCACTGTGGATTGGAAGGAGACCACAGAGCACGTGCATCTCCACTGAATCCTTGAAAACATCTTTTACACATCCCTTAGGATCTCTATCATGGTCATTGGGTAGTTGTTTCTCACAACTGAAACTACTGAAATGACCATAAACCACTACAATGTGGCACACCCAAGGTCTTTCTGTGGCAAATACTTTTCCCACTGAGGTTATTATGCCAGGGAAACAGGAAAACTGTGTCATTGTCCCTGTGTTAATAATAATGTAACTAAGGATAGCATCATCTAATGTACTCTAAAGCTAGGAGTATGCAAACATTGGTTAATACCCTGCACTTAGCCCCAAAGCTGCAGCTTCAAATATAAACACAGAAGTAGCTGCAGCTTGAAAAAGACACTTACAGATACACTGTCCAAAGATACCAACCAAAATATGGCCCCAAATGGATATCAGTGTTTCCTAGGTGTAGTGTCTCTGTTGGTACAAAAATATTTTATCCATCTTTGTCCTCCTCAGCTGAGCCAAGAAAATACAAGTCACCAGAAGCATGAACAGGCTTTGCCTTCAAAGCCATACTGCCTATACATTTCTAAGCACAGAAGGGCTGCAGTTTTGCTCTCTGGGGAAGAAAGGACCTTATCCACAAAGACTGCAGCCTCTGTGCTTCCTTCATGGCTTTTTCCTGTCACCTTCATCCACTTACTTATGCCTGCTACAGCAGCCACAAAAATTAAATGCAAACAACTAAAGCATGGGAAGTAAAATCAGATGTTTCCATGGGATTTTAAATTAATTTAGCTCCATATGGCTAAGTCTCTGGTTTTGTGTTTTGTGGTTTTTTTTAGGGAAGTAATTTTATGCTGATGCTATAGGCAGCCTCAGCTTGCTCTCCCCTTCCATGACTGCCTGGTATTAATGCTTTTCTCCCTACCCTAATGACAGCAAGGAAAGCTAATGTAGATGACCCAGGAGTGTAGGGAGAGAAAATGGCTGAAAAAGACTCTGCCACAGAGTACTGCCCTTTTGTATCTCAGTCCTTCCAAGGTTGTCCATCTTTCTACAACTTAACATCACACTTGCAAGAAATGTAAGAGAAAAAAAGGTCTGCCCATCCTTCCTCCAGAGAAAAGGGACAGTGCCCCTCCAAAATGAATTTGCAGGAGTACTTAAATATCAAGGAAAGTTTCCTCCAAGTAGTATCATCTGTTACTATGCCTTACACCTTTTATATAAAAAGATCCTGTGCCCCACTCCTGAATTTTTATCGTGGTTTAAAATCCAAGTGTATTAAAACCTGTTCAAACACGATTTCAGAAGCTTTGCCCACTCTTGCTTTATTACTGATCCCACTGTTTAGACTGCATGAGGCTGGTGGAAAGATGTACATATTGCCACTTTCTTTCTCTCTGAAGGGAGAAATCCACTTACAAAGTTTTGAATCTGTTTGAACTGTGCTCTATTTTGAGAAGTTGAACTAATTTGAAACTCAGACTTAAATAAAAAAGCAGGGATTGGCTGGAACAAACTGTTGCCTTACAGAAACAGTCATGTAAATTGCTGAGAAGTGAAAACATTGAGTTCCTCCCAGTTCTAGAAAACGAGCTCCTGAAACTGCCATGACTTCCTGTGGTAAGGATGGAAGAACTGCCTCTCAGTCAGCATGTCCCCCATACTTCTGTTCCCACTTGTAACTGAGTCACTTGTAGTGAGAAAAGTGCAATATGCAGTCCCTCTGATCCCCAGTCATCTGTTCCCATTTGTAAGGTTAATGGCACATTGGCCTGAGAACAGACCAAGCACAAATTCTTTCACTAAGATTTTGCAATTAAGTTCTATGAGCATCACATTAATGTTTTGCCCACATAATATGAAGGACTGGCTCAATTACCATGCAAAAAAGCCTCAGGCAACAGAGAAAAATTGATGCCATGGAAAAACTACATAAATGAAGAAGATGGAGCCCTGTTGAGTGTGAAGCTCCACCTGGAGCAAGAAAAGAGTCTTGTTAAATATACCAAGAAATTTATGACAAATGCAATCCACAAACTTTCTTTATTGTTTCCACCATGGATGTTATGAATATTTATAGCTCTGAAGACAATTCAGTAAATCTACAAAATTGCTAGACTGTCTAACCCATCAACACACTCCGACAACCTATTCTGGGTCTATCTGCTTTCTGCATACTTAGTTAAGATTATCATTATTATGCATGATTCTTGAGTGAACATCTGTTATTAAAATCTTTAGTAAATTGCATATGGGCACAAAGACATCTCTAATGGGCAAATCTTAAATACGTTGGCAGGTACTGCCTACTTTCTCTTTTTATTAATTTAACATTTCTCTTTTTATTAATTTAACATTTAAATGGAAAGAAAAAGGAGGCATTGATGGAAGTGGCATAGCTCTTACTTTTAAAGCATTTGTTCAAAATTCAATCTGTATACCTGCATACTGCTACATTATCCTGGAATATGGACAAATAAAAATCCCTGTATACGAATGCCTAAATTCAGAATTGAGACAGAGTGTTTTAGAGACCACTGAACTGTACTACATACTGGTGAAGGAGACCATAAACACTAACCATTTGATAGTGAATGTTTTATTCCTAATCATAACCATCAACAACTTAAAATATTTCAGAAATTATTTATACAAATGAAAAACAATGGATGAAAAGGTTACTGAAGAAAACAGTGTGAGTTCCTTGGACATCAGAAGAATCCCCTTTACACCCAGGGTAGTTATTCCCAGAAGGTGATCTTCAGCTCCATGCCAGGTTAAAGATTTCAGTGGGCCAGCTTCATGGATCCTTGCAAACAGATGTGAGACCTGCTGTCTGAGGCAGGGCTGGGACCCAACCATTTACAGAACCACAGAATATGCTGAGCTGGAAGGGACTCACAAGGATCATTGAACCCAACTCCTGGCCCTGCACAGGATACCCTGAGAGTCAGACCTTGTGCCTGAGAGCATTATCCAAATGCTTCTTGAACTCTTTTCAGGCTCAGTGCTGTGACCACTTCCGTGGGGAGCCTGTTCCAGTGCCCAGCCACCCTCTGGGTAAAGAACCTTTTCTGATATCCAACCTAAACCTCCCCTGATACAACTTCAGGCCATTCCCTTGGGTCCTTCCCCTGGTCACCACAGAGAAGAGCCTGTCCCTCCTCTTCCCCTCATGAGGAAGTTGTAACTGCAGTTGGGTCTCTCCTCAGTCTCCTCCAGGCTGAACAGACCAAGTGACCTCAGCTGCTCCTCATACGGCTTCCCCTTGAGACCCTTCACCATCTTTGTTGCCCTCCTTTGGATGCTCTGTGATAGTTTAATATCTTTCTTATATTGTGATGCCCAGAACTGTCCCCAGCACTCGAGGTGAGGCTGCCCCAGTGCAGGGCACAGAGGGACAATCCCCTCCCTTGCCAAGGGACAGTCCCCTCCCTTGCCAAGGGACAGTCCTCTCCCTTGCCCAGATGGCGATGCTGGGCCTGCTGCCCCCCTGGACACGGTTTGGAAACATCCTTTAATTTCAAAACTGGCAAGCTCCCACTCAGCTGCCCAGCACCAGCTAAGCACTGCACACATTTCTGTGTGCTCAGTGCCCGGGTGCAGCCAGAGGGATGTTCCTGCTCAAGCCATGTGGCACCAGAGCACAAGCTGGTGTCAGGGTTGCAATGTGCTGAGAGTCTGGAGGCAGCTGGCAGAACTGGTGCTGGCATGGGGCCACCAGGCATGAGAAGGAGCAAACCCCAGGGGTGCTTCCATCCAGGGCTCTACTGCCTCAGCCCAAGCCTCCAGGGATGCCAGCAGCCTGGGAGTGGGAGCTCTGCCTGAGGACTGAACTGTGACCAGGGCAAATAAAGCTGCAGCCTCAGACATGGACTCCCCATTTCCCTTGAGAATCTGCCTTATTTCTGCTGAAAGCACCACCTTTGGTGCATAATCACTGAGTAATCTAAGCAGGTGGCATAACTGCTGGATATCCCACAGAGCCAGTTATAGAAATTCATTAGAATTCCTAAAAATGGCAGTTGCTCAACAGAAAAAGTCCTGCCTGTACAATAAATCAATATTGTACCTTGTTTTGACAGAGAAAGAAGAGCTCATCATTGACCTAAAAATTAACACTTCCATAAGCTGTGGTGTGCTTATATTAATTTTGTGGAAATAGAATAAAAAGCTATATATATTTAGAACCAAGGCCAGGTTGGATGAGGCTTTGGGCAACCTGGTCTACTGGAAGGTGTTCCTGCCCACTTCTGGGGGAGTTGGAAGTAGATGACCACTAAGGTCTCTTCCAACCCAAACCATTCTTTGATTCTATGATTCTGTTAACTTTAGGGAAGCAGATTTCCTAAAGTTAAAAGCAGCTTTCAAATCAACTGACTGAGAACACAAATCTAAAGGGGTATCACTAACTATAAATTAGTCACTGACTTCCAGCCTGCTCCCTGGTGTCTCCCTCCTTGCCATGAAAAAAGCACAGCAAAAAGCTGCCCTGGATAAGAGAAAAGGAGGAGTCATGCTAAAACCTCAAAGAAGTAATTAAAAAAATCAATATGCAACAGATGGGAAAAAAAAGCAAAAGTAAATGACAGCAAGTATTGGAGTTTTAAAATGTTCATGACTGATAAGGGAAGCTGAAGGAGCCAACAAATTACCAAAGGTCCCTCTGCAACAGACAAATGTGCATTTTTAAATACATTGGGAATAAAAAAATCAGTAAGTCAGGCATACACATAAATAGTGAAGATATGAACAATGATGAGACAAAGTGAAAAGCAATAACTTGATAGTCATCTTCAGGACCAAATGAGCAGGAGATCTATGTGGTTCTATACTATGTGTGCAGCACTACAGATGTAGCAGAAAACTTGTGAGCTGTATTAAGGAAGCTGTGAGCTAACATCTGCTAACACAAACTAATTTCACACCAGCAGGCCCGAATAATTTACACCTAGGAGTACTAAAGGAACCAGCTGAGGAACAAGTGGAGCTAATTTTTTTACAAATCTTGAAAAAGTGGTGAATTTCCTCAGAAGTGGAGAATTGTCTTCAAAGATGTGATGTTCAGAAAAGCTGGATGGTGTGACCAAGAAAAGTGCGAATATTTGTGCTGCCCATGGCCAGTTGCAAAGGGAGTCAGAGATAGGTTAATCCTGCTAACAAGTGATAATTAATATGTCTGTCTTGTTTAACACACAGCAGATGTCAGCATTGTTTTATCTTGTCACAACATAACAGGGGATGTAAATAGGGTGTGGGCCATGCTGGTGTACAGAGGAGCTGCAGCTTTTGTGGGCATATTGGCATGGGTGACCGTGCATGTAGATATGCACATTTGTGAACCAGGGTACATGGGGTCCTCCCTCTCCTACCCATGCAATCCCTGTCCCACTCCCACAGGATAGGGTTAAAATTAGGACTCCTCGTCTGGGAAAGGGGGAATTCCAGATGGAGACCCTGAGCCCCATGCTCCCGTAGCAGTGCATCAAGCATGGTAGTAAAAAGCAGTGTGTGGAACCATTTGTAGCCTGGGTTCTGGGAACTTTCTCTAGCTGCAGTAATATTTATTGTGTGTATCACCTGCCTTGAGCAGGCTATAAAACCTTGGCTGGAAAAGTCTGCAGATGACAGAGTGGCTAACCAGACTGAGAATGTTGTAGAATCATTGGGGTAAATGGCCATAGTCTAAAACAAACCATTTTAACTCAGTTATGTGTAAAATAGTAAATACAGGAGCCAAGTAAGCTGGAGATGCAAAAAAAGTAATGCTCTGTTAAGAAGAGATGAAAGAAGTGACTCTGTCAGAGTGACTCTTCTGCATGTGACAAAATGAGATATCCTGTGGGATTCTTATGATGTCATGGTTTTAGTGTAATTCCATATAAAGCTAAGCCATATGATCCTTAAGTGCCTTCTGTGGTTTCAGTAAACATAGGTGTCATAAGAGATCATCACCACTATTTGAACCTTCAGCAGCATGTAGGGGCTGAACAATCGATTGCTATCCTTGACTGCTCTCATCATAGAGCCATAGAATAGCTTGGTTAGGAGGGGACCTTTAAAGGATTAACAAGCCCCCTGCAATAAGCAAGGACATCTTCAATTAAGTCAGGCTGCTAAGGACCCATCCAATCTGGCTTTGAACACTTTGAGAGGTGGGGTATCCACCACTTCTCTGGGCAAGCTCCCTCCAGTGCCTCACAACCCTCACCATAAAAAATTGCTTCATTTTGTCTAACTTAAACCCACTGTCTTTCAGTTTAAAACCATTGCCCCTTATCCATTACAGGCCTTGGTAAAAAGTTCCTCTCTGTCTTTCTCATAAACCCCTTTAAGTATTGAAAGACTGCAATAAGATATCCCCAGAACATTCTCTTCTCCAGACTGAGCAACCCCAATGCTCTCAGCCTTTCAGGTTTGCTGTGAGTTAGGTTATTATGCAGTGGTTAGAGGTCAGACAAATTTCAATTTGAAACATGACCTGAGTTCTAAGAGGAGAGGGTAACAGAGTGCCAGACACACCAGAGGTGGCAGAGTGATGTATGCGCCTTTAGTCTGACTGCTCAGAAAGCAGCCTCAGGTCACTGGAGAGATTTGTTTTAATCCAAATCCTGTGAGATACTCAGTAGCCTCTGTGCACAGGTGTGGGCAAGAACTACTGCTGAGTTGATGGCTAATGTGGTATCTCCTAGTCCTGCATCCACGTCTCTGGTTCCCCCAAATAATTTGAACCTTCATGTCTCAATCTCATGCTTCAGGGTTGCCTGAAGGTGTGAAGAAACATTTTTTTCTCTCAGGTGTCATGGTACTGTTTTCTGTCCTGCTTTCCCAGAGAGCTGCAGAGACTGACTGTGGGCGAGTGAGGACAGTATGGGCAGAGCTCTGACAATGCTTCTCCCTTTGATGCTCCACAGTTTTCTGCAGTCCAATTAAACTGATCACTAGCCTGGCATAGGAGGGGAGTTTCTGCAAGGCATCTCTAGCTTTCTGCTTTTCTCTACAGCAGAGCACTTGGCTTGCTGCCTGGGTTGCCTTCAGGTGCCTCAGTACTGTGAGAGGCCTGTGGACTGTCCCTGTTTTCTGCCCCATGGCACAGGGATTTTGAAAGCCCTTGCTCTGCCTGAGATCCTGAGCAGCAGACACTGTGTGGGGGGGTTGCAGAGCCTGCTGTGGGCAGGAGATCACGGCCCATGGTGTCCCAGATTGTACAGGGTGAGGTGGGCACCTGGGTGTCAGACTGCTGAAAAACAAGGTGAGGGGGCTCCCTAGGGACTGTGGTGGAGTCTCTTTCCAAAATAAAGGAAAACAGATAATTGCAAGGGTCGTCTCTGAGTTACAGGATGCTTCACAGAGTGGTTATGCCTGCTTCTACTTTTTCAGCTCAGCTACCTCCTACTCTTCTCAGCCAGGCTCTTGTCCACATCTGAATATCAAATAGTAAGACATGAACTGATGGGTCCACAGTAAGCTCATCTCCTTGCTTGAGTGATGATGAAATCCCAGCGCACTGCTGGGACACACAGCCAGCAAATTCTCTGCAGCCAGTTGCTCTCCTTAATAACAGTGTGTAGACAACCTCATACTATGAGACCATGACAACTGATTGGGGGTTTTAGGTTTTACTGAAATGTAAACAATAGGTAATCTGACTTTTCTTCCTTTTGATTGCTTAAATATTGACAGTCTCCAGCACATTAGCACTGACTCTAAACTCAGATTTCCGTACCAGTCCCACTGCTATAAATGGAAGCTCTAATCTTCCTGGTTATAGAAGTACATCCATTGTGTTTTGGCCATCTGCTCTGGTTAATCAAGATATTAAGAAAGTTTGTGCTGTTTGATCAGTTGCTCTTGGTGCAGATGGATTCAGGGGCTGAGGAAATGAGACCTAAAACTAAGAGTGTAAAGAGTGTTTATATTATACTGACACAGTGTCCAGCAACCAGGATCAGCTGAAGAAGGTAGGTGTATATCACCTGCATGCATCAGCACATGAATGGCAGCAGCACAGACACTGTGTCAGTGGCAAGAGTGGAAATGGGGCTGCATGGTGCTTCAGAGTGAGGGAAGGCTTTGGGCTGGGCCCCAAAGTCCCTCCAGTTTTCTTCCCTGTGACTAGAATGCCCAGAATACGTTCTAAATTACTACGGACTTGGCACTTTACAACTGATGGTATTTTTTAAAAGTGTCATTATATAAATGAACTCAGGGAAATCTGGGTTGATTTTTCACAGCTTTTTATTATCATAGCATGCTTTCCTTAGTCCGGTAGTGGAGATACAAACCAGTGATTGTAAAGTAAAATAAATGAACTGGCACATAGATATTACACCTCCTGTAGTATTGTAGGTAATATTAATAGTAGGGTCTGGAGACACCTAAATCACAGAAGAGATGAGTCCACTAAACAAAGATTTTGCATGTTTAAAAGTGTTTGTAGAAATTCTGGATTTGTTTCTTTCCTTGCACTGCTGCTTTTTTTAGGAATGTTTTTCAAAGTTTTATTTCTTAGATAAACAAACCATCACATGAGTTCAGAGGAACATCAACATTTGTGTTCATGTTGCATTCCAAAGGACCCAGCAGAGCTGAGACCCTGCAGCATTCCTGCATCCATCCCTGCACCCAAGGCACTAAGGTCAACATTTCCAAAGCTAACATCCTCATTTCAGGCATCCCACGAGTGCAACCCTGCTGTCTGCAGCTGGTTTTACCACCGTAAGCCACCTAATCTCCCATGTAATGTCACTCCACATATCCCAGCACGCTGTCACTCCCACCACGGGCTGCAGGCAGCCCCGGCTGGCAAGCATGCTGCAGCTTCCCAGTGCTAGAATCCATGTAATCCAAGGTGCTTAAAGTAAAGATGCTGCTTGTAAACTCCAATTACATTTCACATTACTCTGCTGTGTGCTTGTAAAAACAGCATTGCTTCAGGAAGGTTTCGCTGCGTGAGCACCAGGGCATTTCGATCTTTTACCATGCCAGCCTAACAGGGAGGAACTATGATCAATGCTTGACAGCCTGGCTAATTCAAATGCAAATGTACATACCCTGTCAGTCACGGGAGAAAGCCAATTAAATAAAGACATCTCCCATGACATGGGCAATTAAATAGTTGCTTTTCCTCTTGCTGCGCGAAGATTTTCCTTAATTTCCTGTCCCTTGCTGAGACAGCCTTGGCTTTTCTCCCTGGGCTAGAAGCTCAGGTGTCACTGCTCTCACGGGTGCCTCTGCACTGCTTATCCTTGCACTGAGGAGGAGGGCAGAACCCAAACTCTCTTTTTTTTTGTGGGATAAACTGAGCAGTATCTGAAGAAACCACTGGCTCAACAGTGCAGAGCAGCAGGGCAGACAGCTGTCCTTCCCCTACCAACCTCATTTACAGCGTTTCTAAAACACACAGACATCATGCACACACATGGGCTGCTTGTTTCCTCACTCTGCTCTTGTATACTCAGCACTGGTGCCTTATCACTCATGGAAGGTAGCTGGAAGCACAGCACATGCCTTAACCCTCTCCTGGCTGCTCTGAAAATTTAACACACTTGCAGGAAAACAGGTGTCTCCCGACAGCTCCCACTGCTGCTGCAAATGCAGCCAGACAGATGCAAGCATTGTGCAGACAGTGGAGTGGTCCCAGAGGAAATACATTTATAATATTTATAATATTGTTAACTTTTTTTTGCCCTTTCTTACATATTTTCTGAAATAACAATGAAATCTGAAGGAAGTCTCATGATTGTACACAGACCCATCCTAAGCACCCAGGGATGCTCTGGTTGTCCCTTGCTGCTCAAACCTAGGCAGGCATGCTCAGCTGTGTCCATATGTGCCCAGAGCACTTGCAGTCTGGGAGGCTCCCACTGCAGGAAAAGCTGATGTCAGCAATTTGTCCCTCTGTTTCTCCTTGAGAAATGTGCAAGTGAACAATCAGTCCTCTGGACAATCCCTCATTCTGGTGGGTCAAACCACTGAGTAGCTTTAGGTGCTCTGTGCTGGAGGCTGGCACTCAGCCAAGTGTTTGCAGTCACTGGCAGATGAGAGATTCCTAACACAGGGCAAAGTGGGAATGGAAATAACAAAAATATACCTCAGGAAGGCATATACTTATGCACTGATGATGTGAGCTCAAAAACCTACTAAAACTGGGCCCCTCGTTTTCAGAAGGTGATCCAACACAGTCAGGACGATTTGTGCCATTGTTGCAATGTAGCCCAAGTGTCTCACACTCTCATATACTCTCTCTGCCCATCACACCTACCCACTGCCTTTCACCTTGTGTTTCAATGGTCATGTCTCTGGAAATGACCCTCTTGTATCACACTCCAATGCTTTTCTTTACACATCAGAATTCTTCTCCCTGTGATGTCTCTCAGGCATCACCATGATATGTTCAGTAATGCCAGCAGTTGTTTCCATGTTTGCTTTTGTCAATAGCAGGATGCTGAAACCAAGAGGGTCTTATGATAACTTTTTGCAGATGATGAATTATAGACAAAAGGCCTATAGTACACTGACAAGTCTCCCTTTCCTTGGAGACAGTGCCATGTAATGTTTTTCAGAGCAGGAGGTTTAGGAGGCTTTTCTCTTAAATGGCCTATGGCTTTGATTAGTGAGAACAGGGAAATTCACACACCTCATGTGAGCATCTCAGGTAGGATTCACCTCACTGAACACTAATCATCTCGCCACCAAGCCCCTTTTTTCTGTTTCCCTTCATGCAGTGTCATATCTGTCACCAGAAATGGGTGTCTATAAAACCACCCCACATGCTAGGCTCAGCATCTCACCTGCAGGTGTTGGGCTTCCAGACCCTCCACAGCTCTCAGCCTAGCATCACCACACTGGTTCACATTCAACTCACATTTTGGAAGCTTTCCCTTTACATTTTAAGGCTATTTTCCTAATGATTCTGACATGATTAATACTGGGGTCTGGAGCTCAGGGTGACAGTTTTAAGGAGCTAGACTAATGGGCTGTGAGCTGACAAAATATAGACTGTATTATTTTCTAACAAAATTAACCCAGCACTGCTGATAATTTATCAAAATAGAAACTTCTGTAAACTTAACAGATAAGGGACATTTGTGTTTCAATGCACAGCATATTAGATTCATAGGTCTAACAAAGTTACAAGTTTCATTATTATCTCCTTCGGCAGGGGACCACAGATGCATTAGAAGAGGGTAAAATGATCCCTTGGAAATGGAAACATTTGATCATCAGTGCAGCACGATAGTTAACAGGTTCCTGATAGGCTGAAGTTCAGAACTTGAAGTCACAAAACCCCAAGCTTGGCACAGCTGCTGTTTTCTGTTCTGTTCTATCACTTCAGGCAAAAAGTGCTATTGATGTGCTGCTCGGTAAAAGTATTTGCAATGTTTACTTTATGTAGCAAGTGATCAGATAGCAATAAATACCTTTAACATAGTCTTCTTTACAATGCATTTTTGTTTTCCTTACACCCCTTAAAACAACTTATTACAGCTTTAGAAAGATCTATTTTCCTTAAGAGATACTTATTGTTTTCTTAACATTTTCTTCAGAGCAGTCAGAGGGCATCCAGACACCACATCAAGCACCACATCAAACTCAGGAGCAAAAGTGCAAGTGGTCTTTAACTAGTGCAGCTTTCCTACCTTCACAGCACTTTAAAGCATATTGCTTTAAGACTTTTATCTACACATAGGCCTGTTTGTCATCTGCTACTGGGACAGACAGTGCTATTTTTATATATCCCAACACAGAGGAGAGGACAAACATATTGACCATTCTGTCTCTGAAACACCAAGGAGCTCCTGCTTTTGTTGAGACTGCAAAAAGTATATTGAAATATGTGTGTGAACTACATTGAAATCTGAATAAAAGTAGTCTGATGTTTTAAAGCAGCTTAGCAAGACACAGTGGCATGCAAGAGACTACCCAAAGCAAACCTATTTTCACAATCCCCATGTCTTTTTTGATTACAACAAAACTGAAATAATTTTTCTCTCAGTACTTCTGTTCACTTCAGTATGGTAACAACGTGTTCCTTAATCTCTTTTGGAAGCATTCAGAAAATGAACCAACATATTTAGTGCACATTATTTTTTACTAAACATTATTGGAAACTGAAGTTTCTGAACCAACAACACAGATCAGTTTTGATTGGATAAGGGGCAAACTGTTTAACCAAGGGAAATACACTGGCTGTGGCAACTGCGATTCCTGGTTTCAGGCAAGCTCATTTGAATATCTGAAAAATATTTTATGAAATATTGTCTCACATATTATTAACTTTAAGGAAGCAAGCCACTAGAAAGAATTGATTCTCATTGCACTTTAAATTGCTGCTCCAGTGCCTTCACACTTCATGAAGTATGCATCAATTATCTTTTGGGCAAATATGAACATGCTATCTTTTAGCAGAGCTTCATTAATGGCATTTTCTTTCTCTGGTCTTTAGCTTTAGCTTGATCTGCTCTTGTCCCTCTTTGAATTAATGTAGACTATGAGCTAAATTGCGCAAACATTTAGTTTAGAAAAGGTATCCTGTGTTCAGTCTGCATCCTTCTCAAGTTGTATGCTAATATTCATCAGAAATCACCTGAGGTGGTTCTTCTTCCCTCATCACATTAAAAAGAAACATTTTACCTGAAAATACAAATTTATAATTGTGCATTTTATGGAGTCATAATTATGCAGGCTTCTTTTCAAGGCAACAGCAGCCAAGCTTACCTGTCAGCTGAGAGAGCAGTGAGAGTAAAGACTGACACCCCTACAGAGGTGAGCTGTATGAAGGGGATAAGTTTGCATCCAGTTCTGCCAAACAGCCACTCGTCAGCAAGGTACCTGCTGGCATCCACAGGAACACAAGTCACTAAAAGCAGCAGGTCTCCCAGAGCCAAACTGGAAATGAACAAATTAGGGACATTTCTCATGGATTTCACAGTACAGAAGATCTTAATCAAAGTGATATTGCCAATAAGGCCTATCAGAATGATGATCCCATAGATAGTGGGGATGGCGTAGAGGAACGCTGGGTAAAACCAGTCTTCCCCCAGGAGGGAGAAGTTTGCACTCTGGTTCACAGAGATGTTATAGAAAATGAAGTTATCAGTTTCTAGGTCTAGCAGAAGGCACTCTCCAGATGCCATCGTCCTACTTTGCTCTTCTCGGAAAACAGCTTTCTTCTTTGAAAGTCCCAAATTCATCAAATTAATTTCTTGCTTTAATTTTGCTGCTCCTTGCTGGCTTTAAACAGTCAGAAGAGTTTAAAAGTCATATCACTTTGTGACACATCTTGTCAATAACCCAGCCAAAAAGCACCTGCAGCTTGCTCCACAGTCCTGTTTCCATAAGGTGAAAGCAGAACCTGTTTTAGCATCGTTTGAATTGTGAAACTTGCCTTTTCCTCCTCGACTTCTCTTGCCGTTAAGTATTCCTCAGCTCTGGAAGGCCAATTACCAAATTCAAAGACCAGCAAGTGGCAGGCATTTTCGCAAACGGGGCTGGTTAAACTCCCAGCTTCGGCTCTGCCCGGCAGCTCCGAGTCCGAAAGCCGGGAGTTAGAGAAAGCAAGAACTTTGGGGAGTTGCTGCCACGCTGCATTGCCAGTCTCTCCCGCTTTCGCTGCCTGCCATCGCCAGCCGGATTTAAAGCGAGGGGGGAAAGCGGGGCTCGGCTGGCGGCTGGGATCCTATAGGCAGGATGTTCTGGACGTCAGTCCTTGCGCTGCTTCCCACGGCGTGCGCGGCTGCCGGCGGCGCTCCGGGAGCGGCGGGAGCGGCGGGAGCGCGGCCGCCTGCTGGATGCTCCGGGCAGCGCCGCCCTTAACCCTTCAGCTGACAAAATACACATCTGCTCACTCAGGGCTCCTGACGTGCGTCATCGGCTCGCCACACACTCCCTCCCCCCCAAAAAACCCAACCCCAGATATCCCACCTCCCCCCCCCCAAAAAAAAAACCCCAAACCACCAAGCCCCTCCAAACAAACCGCACAAAGCCTCAAACCCATCAAAACCAAACAGCCATACCCCAAAGAAATCAACCAACCAAACAAAACCCAACCCAGGCAATTTCATACTGCAAACAATGTGTTCAGAAAAGCCATCCCACCTTCTTAACTAAAAGCACACCTATTTTTCTTGCA
The DNA here is from genome assembly GCF_051311805.1 of Agelaius phoeniceus. Taxonomy (NCBI): domain Eukaryota; kingdom Metazoa; phylum Chordata; class Aves; order Passeriformes; family Icteridae; genus Agelaius; species Agelaius phoeniceus. Next base: position 17,499,349 of record NC_135266.1, read on the forward strand.
CTCTGGTATTCAATTATTCCAGTGAAAGAGAATGATGATATAAAGCCAAATTCATCTTCCCCTCTCCTCCCTAGGCAGGTGAAATTAATAAAGCCAATTAGGACAAACCCAACATTGTCGTTAAGGTAGGCAAATGAATATCAGCACAGTGAGCCTGAAGTTTTACAGGGAAACCTTAACTCTGCACACTTTTATGTTAATTTTTTAGTTTGGAGGTAACAATGCCAAGAGACAAAGTTCCCCATTCTATGCAATAATTTCTATTTATGAGGTAGCCATCATATTGGCATCCATAGATAATGCACATTGAGATGCAACAGAAAGAAATTGGCTTGGCTTATAACAGTCTGAAAAAACTCCTTCTTAGAACTGAATTAAGATATAACTATTACTGATGCCTTACTGCTTTATAACAGGCTATTTATGAATATATAGGAGGACTTTTTGGACTGCAGAGATACATAGTTACATTTGGAAACCAGCCTTCAGAATTAAATGAAGCTGTACTTTAAATTTTCTCTCACAACTGCTAATTTTTGCAGGCAAAAGAATGTTTCACCAACTGCTAGAGTTACTTGGAAGTGAAAGGGGAGGCGATTCAAAGTGGGCATTAAAGTGTGATCACTGGTTTTTGCATAAAAGAAGCATTTCAGGACACATTCTGGAAAATCTCCAGGGGTTTGAAAGTGGTGTCCTGGGGTGGGATTTGAAGCAGGAGGCTTCAATAGCTGTTTTTCTGCCTCATTCTCGTGACCTGGGTCAGTGTTTTCAGCTGTTTTTCTGCTGTCCACTCTAAGTCAACAAAGGACTTATGTGTACTCTTAACTTTAAGTAGGGCTACTTACATATGTTTTTCAAGCCAAAGACACATGGCAGTGCTGTGCTAAGAGCTTGAGAGTGCAGAGGAGAAGCCAAATTTTCTAGTGTTCCTTTCAGACAGAAGCCTGCTTTTAAGAAAAGGCTGGAGGTTACCACGGTTAAAAGCAGAGGATGCAGAGCAACTGTGCACATTCTGATCGGGGCACACGGGCACTTCTGCAGGTCAGGGCCAGCTCTGGGCAGGGCTGCCAGGCTGGCTGGGTGCCATTGGGAGGCAATGCCATATTTGGCACAGCAGAGCCAAAGGCACAGAGAGGAACTGTGGAGCTACTGAAGCAGCCCTGCCACACACCATGGTGGGACACCTCTCACAGACTATCCCCCAGCATACCTGGGAGCCTGGTGATAGGGGCTGCATGACAAAGGGATGCACACCTCCTCCCTCCCTCCCTCCCCCCACACTTTGCCTTCTGAGCATTGGGATAAAGGGGAGAGGATGCTTCTGGAAGTGGGAGCAGCCACTTGGTGTAATCCTGATGGACCCCTGTGCCCAGCAGCCTGGTCAGTAGTTGGCAGTACCTACCCTGAGTAGGAAGTGGGGACTTCTTGTCCCCTTTCCCATTCAAATTACTTGTTGGCACTGGGATATGTAAACCCACCACTCAGAGATATAACATCTCTAGCTTGTAGAGCCTTCCCATTCTGAGGAGGCTGTAATCTGATCTTAAGACTCCTCCCGTGGGACACCTGATAAAACTCCATGGCCGGCCGTAGGTCTGCTTGCTCTCGGGCTTTCTGGGCTCTGCTCAGGCTCTCGGGCCCCTGCTCCCCGTAGCACAGGATGGGGGAATAAAATGGACTCTCGTGCTACAAGAAAGACTTGTCTTGTCTGTTTTCCCTGCCGCCAGTTGTGGCCTCCCTGGATCATGATCACATCACTGCTGTGATCACCTCCTCAGCATATCATAAAGCAGCAGTAAAGTTCCAAAGCACCTTTGCACCTCTCCTTCACAGATGACCTGGAAGCAGGGCTAGGAAGCTCTTTTGCACATTCAATTGTAAAACACGTGAGGAAAAGGAGCAAGACAACTCTCCTGATTGTGGCTACTGCCTACAGCAAGTTTTGGTACAGATATTCTCTCTTATAGAAACGCAGCCACAACTGAAATGGACTCTCGTGCCACACAGAAAGACTTGTCTTGTCTGTTTTCCCTGCTGCCAGTTGTGGCCTCCCTGGATCACAATCACATCACTGCTGCCACACGCTGCTACAAATGGTAGAGAATGGCGGGCAGCCAGTGAGGACCTCGACCAGCACCCCTGCGAGTCACCCACAGATTGATACACCCTGTAGGACCCCTGTCTTCCATAGAGGTAAAATGCTTACAGGGAGGGGAATTCCCAGTAAGGGCCCAGCATACTGGGACTGAGCAATGGGACTGACAGAGACCCCCGAGAACTGGAACCATCTGTGTAAAACGCAGCTGCAGGAGCTGGCTCAGCTCAGCAGGACCCTGTGGGAGGATGACAGCCGCACCCTGAGGCCGTGGCAGAGCACGGGAGGATGACAGCCACGCCCTGAGGCCGTGGCAGAGCACGGGAGGATGACAGCCGCACCCTGAGGCCGTGGCAGAGCACGGGAGGATGACAGCCGCACCCTGAGGCCGTGGCAGAGCACCGAGCCCCGCAGCATCATCAACACCCCAGTGTGCACCAAGTGTGGCGGGGCTGGGCACATCGCCTCCCACTGCGAGTCTGCCAGCCTGGGGACCTGCAGTCAGCACAGGACAAGGCACGGATGGACCTGTCCCTGGATGGCCCAACTGGGCGAGGCCCCGGTGTCCGTGAGCTCCAACGCTCCCACAACAACAGCCCCTTGTCCAGCAGCCACCGTGCCACCAGCCCCCTGGATGAGCTCGGCGCCCTTGGAGAACCGTCCCTACCATGGGCTGCACGGGGGGCCCGAGGGTCCCCACAGCTTCCCTGAGCCCATAGCAGGCAAAGTGTCTGGGCATTTGTATGAGCATACCACCTCTGGGAAAAAAAAAAAAAAAAAGTGACTGGCACAAAGTTACTTAGCAAGCTGTTGGCAGAGTTGTGAGCCTGGTCCTGCATTATAATGGTTTTTGGTTGGACAGTGGCAGATTCCACACATCCTTTCAGTAGATGTTTTTCTTTAATCTCTCAGCCTTTGTCCAACATCCAAATGACAGCTGCAAAGAGAAAACTTTCTTAACTGTGCACAATGGGGGAGATTTGTAAAAGCTTGATGGGCAAAATTTTCAAAAGCACTTAAACCTACATGAAAGGTAATGAAATTTAGGCCCCTACATTGTTTATGAGTGTACCACCTGGAAGTGGAGCCAGAGTTTCAAACAATTGCAGTCTGCATGGAGAAAAGTTCATGAGGACCCGCTTTTCAAAGGTGCCTGGAGAGCTGCAGCTGCCACAACCACAGCTCCAGGCAGATTTTCAGAGCCCTAACAGCCAGTGTGCCGAGGTCTTTTGTAAGACACTGATGATGTGTTCTACATATCTATATGGACCACTTTGGAAAATCTAATGCAACAGGGGATTCTGTGAGGTTCCATGGGAGATGTTCTGGTGATGGGAGCCAGGGAATGCTGGTGTGGCCACCAGCAGACCCTGAGGCTGGCCCAGCCATCACCTCAGAGAGCAGGAGCAACCCGCTGCATCAGGGTGGGCAGCCCATGCAGCACCCCCCACACCAGGCACCTCCAACATGCAGGGAACATGGTGGTGATGGGAAATCATCTCCTTGGAGCTCTTTGCCAGGGGTGTCATGGTTGCCTGCATGACTTTCCTGTGTATCAACCTCTTCCCATCTCAGAGGAGATGGATAAACTTGCCTCCATGGTCAGGAGTCAGGAGAGGAGTCTCTGTGCTCAGGGTCTTGCTGTTTCCTGATAACTGGATTACTGGGGCTAGGAACCAGTGAACCAGGGATTACTCACTGCTGAGCTTGTGGAGCACAACATCCGCTGATTTACTAAGTATTCTACTGCAAACTTCATCTCCCAGAGGGAATGAAGCAGTGTAAGGCATCCTGCCTATAATCTCTTCAAGCAAATTCTTCATTTTTATTGCTGTCACTCCTACATGCCCAAATAGTGCTCTGTGTTTACCACTCCATTTCAGTCACCAAAGTTAACAGAAATGGTTCACAAAAGGGTGATTTTCTAACCCATTTCATTCGTGGGATCAGATTTATATCAGGGCTTTACAGACAGTAAATTATATAAACTTTTTATTTCTTGAGAAAAGATTTTTACTCATACCTGCATGACTGGAGGTCAGAGGGGCTGAAGAAACTGAATATAATTCACAGTGTAAAAATCCCCTGAGTAGACATGATGTGCTGGTTTCTTGCATATGTAAAAATGGAAATGAAGCATTGTCAGGTTTCCTCCATCCTGCAGCCTTGCTGACGCACAGCCTACAGTGCAAATGAAGATGCAGGCCATACAATGCGAAGTGCTCCCACTGTGCCTTTGAAAATAGCTTGTTCATTCTAAATTAGGCAACTCCTTCAGTGTGTTTTTAGCTTTACAAATCCCTTACTTATTCCCAGCATTTCATCATGACACGCAGCCAGCAAAAACTGACACAGCTGGAAGGGATGTCTGAACTGCCTAACACACTGGAAGTGTTTGAAGGAGACACATGCAGATGTATGTTTACAGGAATCTTCTGCTTGAAGAGTAACAAAGCCATAACAGCATCTGAAAAGGCTGTAAGTGAGAAAGTAAAGGTTGCATGGTGGGCCAGCAGGAGCAGGGAACCAGCCTGTACCTGGTAAAGGAGGGATGAAAAGGGACTTGAGAATGTAGAGAGCTGCCTGTGTGAGCCACTTTCGAGGAGGGTACATTTGAAAAAGATACACAGAGTGTTGATGTGAGCCCAATGGAAGGAAAAGGATCTTGTCAACCCTTCAAGAAGCAACAATGCATTTTTTGAGAGCACAGAATGCTGTAATAGGCAAGATATGGGCAAGAAATCTTAGCTAAAAAAGAGGTAGGAAAATTTTTATTTCACATACTTTGTAAGACACACACCTCTCTACACCCACACCCTGCAAGACGGAAAGACCTGGGGATGCAGGGAGAGCAACAAGTAGGAGGCAGGACTGAGTGAAAAACAGTCAAGGAAAGTGCTGCCACCTTGGTGCAGAGAAAACATTAACATCTCTTTTAACTCTGTGGAGCTCATGTTGGCAGCAAATAATTCCCAAGGAAATGTTGCAGGATAAAATTCCCATCCCGATAGATGGAGGCAAAGTCATTGAAAGAAAGTTGTCTGCATGGAAAGAAGACATAAGTTTGTGGATAAGGACAGCTCAGAGGGGCAAGGAAGGGTACAAAGGAAAGATCATCCCACAAACAGCTGAGGGGAGACAAAAAGAAACCATCAAAGATCCTGCAGAAGGGAAAAAGTATGCAGAAAAAGAGAAGGCAGATGAGAAAAGCAGGGGAAGCCAAGATTATGGGTTCAATGTATAATCAAATACAAAATCCTAAGTAGCATGTCCAAGTCAGGTGAAGCTAGTAGCACAGTTTGGGCTAGAAGAATCTTAAAGAATCATAGACTTTTGTGCATGAAACTTAAGTGCTGTTGGGGGGATGAAGCCAGATTAAAAGTTTGGGCTGGAGCTGTAAAAGAAGATGCTCTTTTTCCATGCATCTGTTTTCCAAGACAAAGGGGGAATAAAAGGATCTGGGTGCAAGAAGGTTGGGGACAGCAGCATTAGCAGGGCATGAAAAGTGCACATAACTCATGCCTGTCCTGAGTTTGCTAATTCTTCCTGAAGGGCACCTTAAACTGGGCACTTTGGTCAGACACTCCTGGAAAGCTCTCCTGCTCTTGGCCCTCAGCAGAGCCAGCACCTCCCTGCAGTTGCTGGCCCTTGGCAGGGATGTGGAAGCATTTCCCTGGTAAGACTGCTGAGCAGAGCAGAGCATGGAGTGGCATACACACTGCAAAACAGGTAATGAAACACCATCCTCAATGTTACCAGTCCTTCCTAGCAACACCTTATTTTCAGGACCTCCTGCCAGACAGCACTGAACTGCACTGGGACCATTAGTAGGTACCTCAGACTTTATTTGGTTGGTGAAACCTGGGCAGAGTCAGTCTGAGAGTTTGTTCAAACATTAACTCTGGCAAGGCCAGGCAGGAATACTAAAGGCCAAAAGGTCTGTGTTGAAACTTAGAATTGTGAGCATCAGCCCTGTGTCCATCAGCATCTCAGCTGTGTCACTTCACAGGAAATACAGGTGCTGATTTAACAAGACTAAACCTTTGTTCCTGACCCCTGGCTTGCCAGAAGTATCATTTAGGATGTGCCAGCCCTTCCTTGGGCTGAGCAGTGCTGATGGATTCACACCCAGTTTTACTCCCTTCCTTCCCTGCATCATCCCAGTATCTTCCTTGGGCTCCTGGGGTAGGAACATTATTTTCTTTCAATGTTGTCACTGACAAGCAGCTGGTGGAATAAATTATTGCTGAATGCATGCTGTTCTTTTCCTTTTATAAGGTAAGATGCACTTTTTTCCCCCCATCTTGATTGTCATGGGGAAAGTACAATTCCCCACCTAAGAGAAAAACACAAAAATGGAAATATTGTTATTATTAATAATAAGAATTGTACTCTGGGAGATTGGAACAAATGAAACAACTCAGTGTCAAATATGTATTTTAGAGAAGAAAAATACGTTGAAACCCATCATCAACAAGGCTGTTAAAGCTTTTTTCTAAACAAATGGTTCCAAAGCTTCCTGGCATAACTCACCAAGAAATGTGCTGGAGAAACACAGCAAGGTAATATTACCATTTACTGTCTTCATATTGTACTTGAGGGATGTTTCAAGAAGAAAATTGCACAATATAGAGTCAGACAGTAATGATAATTCTAAACAAATCGGTTTTGTCTATATCTGGTATCTGATTTCCTTTCTATTATCTTCTCTCACATGAGAAAGAGAGCAAATCTCAAATATTTAAGGGCAGTGATTTGCCTTCTAATTGTCAAGGGGAAGCAGCTGCAGCTGTGTCAAGCAGGAGGCCCCCCGAGCCCCTCGGCGCATCCCCGCAGAGGGCTCCAGCGGCTTCTCGCGGGGCAGGGGGGCTCCCTGGACCCTGGCAGAAGCTCTGAGAGCAGTTCTGCTTGAGCAAGCCTGCCGTGCTTTATCGGGCCCGGTGGGACGCGCCCCGCGCCGCTTCCCGGGGCTGGGCCGCCTCTGCCCCGGGGCTGGGCCTCCCGAGCCCGCCGCTCCCCCGGGCGCTGCGGGCCGCGGCCGCCCGAGGGCGGCGCTGAGCCGGAGGCGGGGCCAGGCCGGGAAGGGGCCGTGAGGGGCCGTGAGGAGTCTGGAAGGGGCCCGGAGGAGCTTTGGAGGGGCCGCTGCCGCCCCACCGGGCATCGGCACTGCAGATCGCAGGCACCGACACCGAGAGCAGCGGCCGCAGGCCCCGAGAGCCGGCCGAGAGCGCCCCTGTGCTGCGCTCAGGCCTCGGGAGGGGCGAGAAGCCAGCAGGTGACAGATAGTGACAGACTGGGAGGGTCTTCCTACAGCGGGGAGAGGAAGAGGCAGAAGTTGGGCAGACTTTCTGTTCTTGTCTCAGTTTAATTTAGCTCTGATTTTAGTTTCGTGTACTGTCCCCATCACCCATCCACGGGATTTGTTTTAGTGGCTTCGCCGTATCAACAGAGCATCTGACTCCATCCTTATTGATTAACTCCAGCCGGTGTCTGGGAAGCACGGGAAGAATTGCATTTTCTGGAAAGCAAAGCCATCTACCAGTATAGCTCCATTTATTAAAACACCTCCTGTGAATTTGCCAGTGCTGGGTTTTGTGCCAAGTACTGACTTTGCTCTGACAAATGGTAGTAGAAAGAAAGGTGGTGCAAATGTTACATTGATGTCCAAAAAGCGTGGAGAGCGCAGCACCAAAAAGGGTGCTGCACGGCAGACACCTTGCTTCTGGTGTCTGAAGAAGACAGCATATTTAAAAACAAAATCAGTAGAAAAAATGCAAAGAGTAGGGAGAAAATCAATACAACATTCATAGAAGGAAACTACTGCCCTCAAACCTAATGTTACTTAAGTTGGGAGGCAGTGTGTTTGTAAATAAAGATAGTCAGACAATACATTTATGCTCGGACACCATGAAAGCTTTCATAAACTTAGGGTTTAATAAAGGTTACAAAATAGGAGAGTGCTTTGTATAAATAACATCTGAAAATTGTATATTTACCTGTATGGTAGATGGGTGTTCAGAATGGTCTTGTGGTATTCTCTGAGCATCCAACAAGTTATAAACTAATGAAGGAAAAAAAAGGGGGGAAAAATCGATCATTTGCAACAAGCAATTACATTGGCAACAATGAAGACAAAGGGATAAAAGGCTTTGCAATGCTGAAATAACTGGGCTTTTATCCCCAGAAAAACAGTGTATCAGAAGGAAACCTGAAAGTGTGAAATAGGTAAAGCTTAGTCTGATTTGGAGCATAGCTTAGGTTGCAATGAGACAGACAGCCAACTCTGATATCACACTGCTTTTCTAATGGCATAACTTCCCTGAACTCAGTGATTTGTTGTCTTGATTTACCAGGAAAAGACACATAGCAGCGTTCAGCAAATTCAATTCTGCATTTATAGCAACTGCAGAGAGAGACAAACTCGAGATACAGAACTTTGAGTGCGCTGGAAGAGTCAGCACTGAACCAGGAGAAAGCTCTCCATGCTTCGTAAGGAAGAAAGGCACAGTGTGCAATTCCCACTCCATCTATGGAGAGTGCATTTATAAACATGTTCCGAAACTTCACTCAGAAATCAGACTGCCAAAGGTTTGTAGAGAATGTGCCAATGGATATGATTTAATAGGACCTCAATTCAGTTATGTCATTCCAATAAAATACAGCTCTTCTTCCCACGATGGATGTTATCCATACGAAATGAGAGAGCTGGAAGATCCCTGGAGTTTACTGCCCTGATGGTTCTTACCATGAATACCACAGGGAAAAAAATCTTTCAGAAAGATGCATAAACCCTCAACTAAAATTAAATCAAAGTCAGTGTAAAATACTATCTGTATTCATGAATGTATTGACAGCTCTCAGCACTCATTTCTGTTTCTTGGCAAGTCAGTGTCCTATCTTATTTAACTGAATAAACAAATTATTGGTTTTCTGGGCAGACAGACAAGTGTGTGAAAAATAAATGACTTTTTGAATAATTTTCTCAGCATATCACTGTGCTTCAGCAAACATCCTATTCATACAAATCCTAAATAAGGGGCTTCTAAAACAATACAACAAGTATAACTATTGCTTTTTCTGCATTTCATGGAACTAATCCTATTATCTGTCAGACTGCACTGTTAGAAGAGAAGAGAATTCAAGTACAAAGTGAATGTATCACTCTGGAAGTTCAGTGAAAATGTGAATATGGAAAAGACAAAGCATCTGACAAATGCTTTGAGGATCCTCTACCAAGGAATGGCTCTGCAGTCATTCAGCTGGAGCTGTAGTTGTGACACTTTGCTTTGATCACTTTTCTTGGGACACATGTACATTGGATATGTATCTTTTTTTTTTTTTTAAACTGTGGGTTGCTTTTCATCCACCCTGCAATCTTTGTATTAGCATTCTTCTAGTATGTTTCTACTATTCATTTGGATGCAATATGCAGCACTAGAAAAGGCAAAAGGACTGTTCCAGCTGTCAGTAACTTTGCAGCTGAAACTAAATTATTCACTTCTGTTCAGCAAAGTTTAAACCTTAGGCAATATGAACACATTGTGGACTAAATGAAGAATGTTGAAGTCCTCAGCTTCCACCTTACAAATATGACAGGAAAGAAAAGATTTTCAGCAGGCATTCATTTAGCAAAGATGCTGTCAGTAAAATGAAGATTTGCTAGCCTCAGAAAACCAGCTATGCTGGTGGGGTATTGGACACAGATGAAAGTCATCAGAGGACTCTGAATTATCAACAATTATCTGTAACACACCAATTATGCTGTCACACTGAAAATCCTTTCCAGGAACTTGAGTAGTGACTGAAAACAGGATTATCCTTCACCCACCTTCTGTGAGATTAAACTTTTGTGCCTAATCCAGTCTACTCTTTCAGGTGTGCCAAAACACAGATATCATATTAATATTTAAAACGCTGGGGAAGAAAGAATAGAAATAATTAAAAGCTTTGCCATCCAAAACTGAAAACCATTCTATCCCTTAGATGAAAAAAACCCAGCAGTACTGATAAGACATTTAACAGCAGTAACAGTTCAGGCTGCTCTCTGTTATGTACAATGCAAATGGACCATTTCAAGTGTGTTAAATATGATGAAGGTAAAATGAAACCATGTCCTTGACAGTATCTAAAACAATTTTGAGGCAGACTCAACCCAACACAGCTGTATGACTTTCAGCCACAACTGAAAACTCAGTCCTGATTTTGTGGTTCTTTTCCAGACCTCAGTAGTCAAATAGGAGATTTTCCATTAATGCCAATAGGCTGCACTGGGAACACTCTTGGCCAATGCCTAACCGCAGCCATTTTCCTGACATAAAAACTTTAACTAAACTGAAGACTAAAAGTATCAAGATATTTGTACACAGGAAGGCACCCTAAATTTCCCATATGAATAGCTCTAATTTGAGACCAAAGAACCAGAAAAGCTAGAATATATTATTATGAAAACTCTGTGAGGGAACTGATAAATGAAAAAACCTTTTTTGACAGTAAGCTTTGTGTGTGTAAAGGCAATTCTGAGTGCTCTTTTTGTCTGGGCTAACACAGCAGGTGGAGGCACTTCACCTCACTGCCCAAGCTGTTCTTTCACTCAGAATAGTTATTAAGAGTGCTCATTCAGTGTTTCATGAGGATAAACTAAGCCACAATAAAAAGCTATGAGCAAAAGTTTTCCACTCTGAGAAATTACCTATCAACTTGTTAGTGGAGTTCAAAGACTTAATTTTTGTTGTTTTCTTGTCTGATTGCTCAGCACCACTGAGAAGAGCCTGGCTCCTTCCTCTGGCACCCTCCCTTCAGATACTGATAAACATTGATGAGGTCCCCTTTTAGTCATCTCTCCTTGAGGATAAGCAGGTGCAGTTTCCCCAACCTTTCCTCATAAGAGAGATGCTCAGATCCCTTATTCATATTTTTTCTTTTTTGCCCTCCACTGAACCCACTTCAGGATCTCCAAGTCTCTCTTGTACTGAGGAGCCCAGAACTGGACACAGCAGTCCAGATGTGGCTTCACCAGGGCTGCCTAGTGGGGCAGGATCACCTCCCTGGACCTGCTGGCAGTGCTCTTATGCACCCCAGGATTCCATTTGCCTTCTTGGCCACCAGGCACACTGCCAGCTCAGATGCTTCTGTATTTTGTGCTGTTCCTTCACTGCACACTGAGGGAGTGAACAGGTGGGTAGATGAGGAAGGTAAGCATATTCTAAATGGGCAGGACTCCCACTTCACTCCCAGAATCAGGGCACAAAGCACACACAGAGCCCCTGCCACAGCTGGCCCTCCCTTACCTTTCTCACTCTGGCTTCTCATCTCCATCCCACTCCTGAGCCTTGCACTCCTTGTAATGCCTTTGGCTCTGCACCTTCCCTGAATGCAGTGGTCATTACTCCAACCAACCCATCCATCTTTTCCTTCCTGTACTTGGTTCAGTGGAATAATTAACAGTTTCACTGGAGCCGACCCAAATGGCCCTAATCAAGAGGAATTGGCAAGCTGGCAAACACCCTGCAGATGCCTGTCAGGGATGAAGTAAGATCACCTTTTCTGTAATAGATACCAGGATTAAAAAAACCAAACGACTTCTCATCTTCCCCACATTCATCACTTATTAGAAATAGTAGAAAGGATTTCAGATTTTGAGATTAATGCTATGGGCCCCACCTGTGCAGCATGGGGATAGATGGCGGATATATTATATATATCTCTTTACACTGGTTTTGGTTTTTGTTTTTGTCTTCCTCTTATGTTTAGGCATTACGCCCTGAGGCAAATGTAAAGATGTAAACATCTGGTTTCTAATGGTTTTCCTCCTGAAAATTAAGTCACTTCTCTTACAAATGCAGTTGTTATCAAACAAAGGAAGAGAAATGCTTTATCATGGAATTGTGGTTATTTACTAATAATTTATAGGACCAGTGGTATCAGACAGATAATCATCTCCTTATCAATGTAATCATCCAGCAAATTCATGGCTGGTGGAGCAAAGCCCTATGAAGTATGCAAGCAACTCACTTTTCTTTCATTGAAGAGAGAAGCAGAGGGGGAGGATGAACTGAGACATGGCTGAAATCCAACCCATTTCCTTCAAGACAATTGCAAAGCTTTGGTGTGTTCCTTTGGCAGAAATGCTCTCTCAGAGCAGCAAAGTGTATTGTCTGAGGGACTGACCCTATCACTCCCTGTGACTGCCTGAAACAAGATTTGGCCAGTCAGGGATCAGCCCCTTCTCCCATGCAACCCCTGACAAGACAAGAGGACATCATAATCTTAAACTCCACCAGGGAAGGTTTGGATTGGACATTAGGAAGAGTTTTTTCACAGAAAGGGTGATTAGATTTTGGAATGGGCTGCCCAGGGAGGTGGTGGAGTCACTGGTGGTGTTTAAGGAAAGACTGGATGTGACATTCAGTGCCCTGGTCTAGTTGGCAGGTGTTGGGTTGTGGGTTGGACTCAGTGATTTCACAGGTCTTTTCCAACACGATTGATCCTGTGATTCAAAGAAAGAAAGAGCAGTGAAGTGCTGTTATACAGTGGATAGAATGAAGCAATAAATAAGACTCCTAACTACTCTGGAACCAAAGATTATTCTCATGAAAAAAAACCCCACAAATGAACAACCATGGACATGATCTGCATTCAGTCAAGGCTTTCATGTTGTCATGCTCCATCATGACTGTCTGCCAAGCTTTGTGTTCAGTGACATCCCCTCAGTGACTGCTTTTCAGTTTGTTGAGTGCTTCTGCTGCTATTTACAAGTGCAGCCATAGTCTCGCGAGGCAGGCTTTAAAGTGTATGGATCTGACTGATGTGAGACAGTATTTGAATAGACATGTGAAATGAGAAGTATGCTTCTTATTGCCTATTTATTTCTCCTTGGAAATGCTGAATTCACTTGAGCCCATGCTGACAATGATCTGTGTTTATGAAGATTCATAACTGAGTCATAGATACTCTAAAATAGCCTGAAAATCCCAAAGCAAGTGTGTAAAAGGAACATGCTCAGGAGTAAAGAGAATTTGACTGGGAACAATGAGACCTTTCGTGCTGACATAATAATACCATGACATTTTCCTGTTCTTTCTGCTATGGCTACCACACACTCAGGACCCTGCTGTACAGTCTGTACTGATTTTGGCCATTGTCTCATTCCATAGGTGAGACAGGTGAGACAGCTCTTTATGTAAGATGTTGCTCCTTGTCAGTAATGGTATTATGGTCCCTAATGGGTTTAAATTGTTTAAATAATGCTTGAAAGACAAATGTCCTGACTACAGTACCAGACAGGGACAATCATTTAGATTGTGTGTGAGAGGGTAAATATTTTTCTACCTTTATGAAGCTAATACCTTTATGAATGGAGCTCAAATTATGAATTACCTGACTACCTTCTGTATTAGATTTGTATCAGATTCCTGTTTCTTCAATTTTACAGAACAGTGTTTTTTAAAGTGCAGTCTATAAAATGAACAGTCTGGGTAATCTTGGAAAGAATCTTTCCTTTTTTATTAATGAAGCAGGATAAAAATCCCAGCAGACTCTATAGTACACTTATCCCTAGAAATGTGTGAATTGAGATTAGTCGACAATTAAGTTATCTGGTATTGATTTTACATGCACTATCAACCTGCTAACCCCTGGCTAACAGAGATAGAGTCTTTAGCTCAATGTTGTTCTGTTATGTTTTTTTCAAAGATAAACAGTGAAACATTATGTAGCAATTTTCACAAAAATGTTCTCATTTTATACCTCTCAAAAATGCATGAACAAGTTTGTTCCATAAGTACTTGTTTGGTAGAAATTACTTTGTGCTCAGTTGAGGAAACTCAATCTCCACATTTTCAAGGAAGTAAATAGAACACTGAGTTTGAAAAGAAGAATGTTTAGCTCTAGCTTTTACTAATTTCTCAGTGGCTATTACCAGAACATGATCAAGACTATTCCATTATCATGCAGGGAATTATGATTTGTCATTTAGATCAGTGAATCACAGTATCATATAATGGTTTGGGTTGGAAAGGACCTTAAAGTATCATGGAGTTTCAACTCCCCTGCCATGGACAGGGACAAGTCCCACTACACCAGGCTGTTAAAAATTTGGGAGTGTTCAATGTCTTGCAGAACAAAGCAAAAAGACTTCCTTTTAAAAGCCTGCACTAAATATTATCCATGGGCAAATCAAAATGTGATCACCTCTTTTGATTCAAAACAAAATAGGCATGCCATGAATTCCTTCTCAGCTGGAAAGTGAGTAGCAGAGCAGTTTTCCTCAGAAAGGAGAGCATTTCACAGGTTATGCAGAACTCACAGTCAAAAGGAGCTAACACTGCCTGGCTTTAGGAGCTGTAGAACAGGAGAAGGGCAGAGGGATCAGCATAAAGAGCAAGCACAGAGTGCTGTGGCAACATCTTTGTGGGAAAAGCAGTCCCTTTTCAAGAGCAAAATGAGACCAGAAGTAGCCTGGGAATAAAGCTGCCCTGGATCCCAGCAGCGAAGCTGAGCTGTAACTTTAGGCTCGGCCTAAAGGCACTCAGCAGCAAGTGCTCATGCCATGTGCACCCTCTGAGCTCCCAGGCAGTGATCAGCACAGCCCCCAGAGCTGGGAACTCACCTGCACAGAACTCTGTACAAAACTCTGCCAGACCCTCTGTGTCAGGCTTCTCCTACCACGAACTTTGGGCAGCCCTGTCACACTGGTGTAAAGGAGACTCTTTGAGTTATCTGCACTTCTCTTCCCCTGAGTGTAATTTCAATGGCATAGGAAAGTTGTTTTACTTTTGAAGCCTGATACAATCTCAGGCCTTGTGCTTCTCACTGATTTAGCTCTCTTCCTAGCTGGGATCTCTACAGGGAATGAGGCTGTTCTGCAACTGCTTTAAGCTGCAAAATCTGAGGGGCAGCTGTCACAAGAGAGGTGCTGCCCTGTCCCCTTGCTGGGCTGTGCATTTTCCACATCCACCTTTGTATTCCTATGAGTACTGATACCTGAGACCTGGGCAGTCTCAAGAAGCAGGTCCAGCTGGCAGCAGGACCAGAAAGAAATTAAACACTTTTTCACATCCAGATTGGTTTTGGTGTGGAAGTTACCAAGCAAAATATGAGCTAGCTGTGAGCTAGAGCACAGGCAGGCAGGCAGCTTGGGGAGATCCAGGAGGGCAGGTGGCTGCTAGTTTACTGTTTAAGATGGAGAGTATATCACCACACATTAGAGCTCTGGTGGGAAAGTCTGTCCTCTTCAGGGTCTTGTGGGATCTCACTCTGGCTGCCTGCAAGGCTCTTTCCTCCCATTTTCCCATAATGGTACTGGGGAAAAGCAGCTCCCCATCTAACTGTGCAATAACACATGTCCACCTGCAGCTTCTTCCCAGTCTCTAAACTCGTGATGTTCTTACAAGTTTCTTCTTCAACATCAATTTTTCCTCTAAGAAAATGTAAGGGTTTTAACAACATTTTTTGCACTCCACTGCCTTTAAGGCAGGGCTATAAATCATATTAAATGCCTCCACATTATGTAAATTGACTCCTTTACAGAACATTTTTCATTCAGTATAAACAGAGCAATTACACTCTTTGATGTTTGCCTAAAATTGCTATTTCTTTTCCCCCTTCCAAAGGGGGACTTTTAATCTGTGTCATCTTTTCTCTTGTGTTATATATTAAATGAGAATGTGCTGCAAATGCTACATCCCAACTCTTCTTTTTTAAAAAAAATCTATGTTTAACCTGCTATCTTCCTATCCCTTTCCACTGCTTCATTTAACCTCCTTCACTCTTTGTGCATTTCCTTCTTGTATTATTAGGTGACACTTTCAATACTTCCCTTTCAATTTTCTTTCTCTTTTTTCAGAGCATGTTTCTTTTTGAATGTACAGGACATTCAAAAAGTATCTTCTTTTGCCATGTCATGGCCAAACATCTTAAACAACTTCTTTTATGTCAGTTAATTCATCATTTTGCAAGGCTTCTCTGAGTTTCTGTGTTGGTCATCCCATTGATGCCCTTTACACGAACGGTTGAGTACTAGAGCACTTCTGCTTCCCTGCAACACCAATGTTATATTATGTGCTAGCTTTGTATGTTGCATCACAGTTACCTATAACAATCATGTTTTGATCCAAGAGAACCTGAAAAAATATTATTTGATCCAATAATGACCTGAACAATGAAAGCAGCAGTTTTCAGAATATGGCCTTTAGAAAAAGGCATGGGAGCCTCAAAAACAGAGTGCAGCTCAAATTTTCCCCGAATGATCTAGAGAATGACAGAAATCCCAGAATAGTTGGGATTGGAAGGGACTTCTGGAGATCATCTAGCCCAGATCCCCTGCTAAAGCAGGTTCACCTGGAGCTGGTTGCACAAACTCACATCCAGGAGAATTTTGAGTACCTCCAGAGAAGGAGATTTCACAACCTCTCTGCACAGCCTCTCCCAGTGCTCTGTCATCCTCACAGTAAAGAAGTGCTTGGTTTTTTTCCTCATATTTAGATAAAACTTCAATTTGTGACTGTTACCCCTTGTCCTGGTGTTGGGTAGCACTGAGGAGCCTGAGCCCATCCTGCTGACAACTGCCAAAAGACAGAAATGCCCATTATTCTCAGTGATGAATTTCTTTTATCTAGTTAATGAACTAATTAATTACTGAAAATAAAGATCAGTTTTGTCTGCCATTTTTGTACACTGGAGATCTAAGCTGAGGGATGTCTGCCTTTGAACATCCAAGGATGCTGAGTTGCTCAGAGTCTAAGGTGCAGTGCAGTTCAGAAACTCTGCCCCACTGTCCTGTTAGAAGATGAATTTTGTTGCAGTTAAAGTCAGATAGATCTTTATTTCTCTGTTTCAGATAGACTAATCCATGACGACAGTTTGCTTCTCTGTATCATTTATTTTCTTAATTGTTTTTCCATGGTGGCTCTTTAATAACAGGGACACATGGAGTCAGTCATCCTGACAAAGCACTCTTTCAGTTGGCAGGTGGAAGTTCACAGTTGATTTTATCCCTACAAGTGCCATCTTTCCTTGTCTTTGTGTCAGTGTTTTTGCACTAAAAAGTCAATTAATTTGTCTGCAGCTATGGTTTCTTTGCAATGCTGTAAATTTTAAGTGCTTCTGAAGCTCAAACAATTAAGTGTGCCAGTTTTTCTCTCGTCCAGCACCTTCTGTGCGTCTTCAACTGATACAGGCTGTAGTGCTGTTTTCAAGAGAATGCTCTTATAATCTTAGTAGGAAGTTTCTGCTATATAATTGTTTAAATGCTTCCTGTCTTAGATGAATTGACCACACTGATTCTGCAGACTTTCACAGAGTGAATTTTTGTTGCTTCATCTAATCCCTTTCATTTTATCCTTTTTTTTTAATTTTTCACCGAAGGACGTATTCATTTTGTAAATCAGCACCATAGCTTTTGACAAAAACTCTGGCATCTCTGCAAAATCAGGGATCTGCTGAACAAGGTTTTGTTCAGTTAAATATAACTGGATGTTGGAAGCTCAGCTCTCTTTGAAACTATCTGAACACTTCCAGGAAGCCCCATTTTTTGCTTTCACATCACCACCCCCCTCATAGCTGTATTATCTGTTACTGAGGCAATAAGCCTCTTCCTAATTTTCTAGTACTCAGTTCTTTATCCTTAACTAAACCATCAAATATCCATGACCTTGTTCTTGGAAAGAGCTGATTTTTTACTTCAACACCCCCCTGCTGTAGCAAACTGTCCACAAAATGCTCATGGAAGATACTGGATAATTTTCAGGTAATGGGTAAAGCAGACTGATGGTATTTTTGGAACAATTAGGATCAAGATAATATTGTTTTCTTATGGATCATTTATATGTTCTTTCCTTTCCTTAACCTGGGACAATTTTCTTTGGAGCTGTCCTCCCACTTGAGATCAGTTACCAAACACAGTCTAGTCCCATAAGAAATGAAGGCTGTGAGTGGCTCAGCTGGAAAACTTCCATTGCAACCAAGTTGCTCAAAGATAAACTCCATTTTTTTTTTTTTTTCACAAACACTGATCATTCAGTATCATTTCATTCTAATCAACCCCAAGGGATCTATTAACAAGAACTTGAGTTACTCCCACCTTCTGAGGCAGGTTGCAAGAGGTGAAGGGCTGGATTTTGCCTCAAGCTTCTAGCAGTTGTAGTTGAGGAGCTTTGCTAGAA